>NC_089580.1:154886745-155243202 GCF_019320115.1 Miscanthus floridulus | reverse complement strand
TAACCACTGAGCGCACCGATCGATCGGTGATTTATTTAGGGTCTCTCTTTCTTCCGAGTGGAGTGTCGATCATGCAGTCGGCCGCAAGGGCCACCATCGACATCATCATCATAGCTTGGAAAGGAACTCATCCAACCCAAGGACACGGAGAGATCGATCGGGTAGAGGACGAAGAAATTAATTAATCAGTTTGGATTGCCATTGCGAAAACGGCAGCCAACATGCTGCGTGCGATTGTAAATGTACAGGTATGCATAGCTTTCCAAAGCCCAACCACATCCCCCTGTTCCATCCTTATTTTGGGGAAGCTCTGTCTGTTCCATGCATCCTTAATGCAGCTCGCTCACACATGATCCGTCGTCGTCGAACTCGTCCCTGTCAAGTCTCCAGCACAGGTATAATTGTAATAATATGCTAGCTCAGGTCTCTCTGCTAGGCCAGGACAGCAGGAAGGATCATTATGTAATAGTCTATTGCAGAGATTAGCTGCTCGTCGCTGCCTCTTGCTAACCGCTCTGCATTCAAACGGTGGTTATACGTACCATGCATACAGGCAGCTGCTGGTTGATTGTATGTATAGTATGTATCGGTATCCATCGGCCGATCGGTCTACCATCCACCCAGCATTTATCGGGTACAGGCGTACAGCTGAGCATTTGCAGGAATTCTTGAATTCGCTACTATGGATGGATATATACATGCATGCAGATGCAGCACGCACGGCATGGCGTGGCCCAAACGAATGATGATTGCTTGCCCTGCCTGGTCCAATATCTCTCTGAAGACGGCACGTTCAGGTTTCAGGACACGATCACGCCGCTTCTCTCCAGACATGTTCCCAGTGCAAGACCCACCCCTATGTTTCATCTTTTCAGATTGAGGCGATAGTAGTAGTAAAACGTGACGCATCATTGTTACACAGTAACGTCTGATAGAACCGAAAGCACTCTCAGACGTAGATCGATGGGTCATACTTAGCTTAATAGAAGACTTGGTGATGGACCTCACCAGGCGCAGCCACGACCACGGCGCCACCGCGATGTGACCACTGGAGTCGTAGTAGTAGGGGAAGCAGAGACGTGTCCGCTAGGTCGTCGTAGGTAACAGCAGTGCGGGCGCGGTGCTGGTGGCGGCGGCGAAGGCGATGTCGCTTTCCGTCGCTTACACCTCCCCCTTCTAGATCGGACGGGGGTTCGGACATCACGGTGGGGCTGACAGTTGCGGTGAATCTCATGTCTTGTGCCCCAGCCCCCACCGTCATTTTATGGCGCTGCACGACGGGGGCCCATCAGCAAGTAAAAAGGCTGAGCGCCCCCCGATCAGGGCGCGGATCAAGGTCCCAATTGACCGGTAAAGATCAACCTAACATTCTCCCCCTTGATATCACCTTATGACTTAAACTTAACTTCCTTTTTTTTTCTATTTCATCACAGATCAATACATAGAGCGTGCATCATCGTCACAGTCAGTTGCCATTAGATTTCATAGCTACAATGCACCTCTCTGTTTTAAAACAGATACTCAACTAGGCCCTTAGTATCTAGAAATCATAGGCTTTCCCGTAAACCCATGTCGTTTGTGTGTTCTCTGAACGCACTGGGTGATAAGCCTTGGTAAGCGGATCCGCAAGTACTTACTCGGTACTTATGTGCTCAATGCTTTCAAAATGATTCTGGATTTTCTCCTTTACAACATATAACTTAGTATCAATATGTTTGGTAGCACACTTGACATGTTGTTTTAGGAGTTAACTTACTTTAAATGGTTATTGCTGCTGTTTACCATTGTTAAATCCGGGTAAAAATTACCTTAACCTCTTTTGCCTGTACCTTAAGCCTTATGTCAAGCTATACTATAGTATGCATCACTGATGACACAACAACTGTTTCTTTAGAGTTTTTTTTAAATAATACTTTAACTATGAGTGTTAGCAACTAATATGGATTTCACTACATATCTCACCAAGACTTAACATTTGTATCATCAACTATTTAAGAGTACTTATTATTTCTTACTCAGCATGAGGCCTATGATACTTTACAAAATTGCAAGACATTCTCAACTCCATTCCAGTGATCTATATCTGGACTGAACTTCTGTCAAAATATCCCGGATACATAAACTACGTTAGGATAAGTTCTTACTTATACTTGTACACTCATCAAGCTTCCAACATGAAAGATACTAATGGCTAGAGGGGGTGAATAGCCTATTAAAAATTTCTACAACAACACTAAGACAAATGATTAGTCAATAAGATAGTGAAACGAATTTTGCGCTAGCACTATACTTGGGGTTGCAAGCCACCTACCCAGTTCTATTTTCTATGATCCCTAGTATATCACAACAAGGCTATGTCTTGAATTTACACCTAAGTGATCAATCTAGCAAAAGTGATATAATAAAGTACTACACTATCTAGACTTGACTACCACAAGCTCTACACAAATGAATATACAATGAAATACAAGAGAGTGGTAGAGAGGTATACCGCCGTGGCAAGTGATCAATCAATGAATACCAATAAATACTATGGCAGAACTGCCTAATCTAATGCCTCACAGGAGTGTTTGTCTAACATTAGACACTAAGCACTCAAGGGAGAACACTAAATTACTCGGTTCCGTCGGGCACACCCCAGGAGAGAACCCAAAAATCCACATTTTTGCCATTAGGATCACAAATGAGAGAATAAAGCTTACATCGTTCATAACCATTTCTTCCATCACTTTTAATACAACATCAGAGTATAATATTTATTAGTATAATAGCGGAATGTAATCATATTATTAGAGTTATGAATAATTTAATTGAACAACGGAATATAAACATGTGAACAGAGTTACAACGGAAATAAACATCTATTAATGACATGATAAAGTATTGATATATAACAACTATGACAACATATTATAAACTTTCATTTATAAAAATATTTGGTGAGAGTTGTAAATAAGGACTACGATCACAGCGTAAATGAATCCTCGCTGAGCCCACCAGGAGGAATCAACACACAAGGGTCAGCTTTAGCATCCACCTGTCACTTGCAACAGGAGGAATAAAATCCTGAGTACTTAATTATACTCAGTAAGACTTACTCGACAGGAGTAAAGAAAAGACTCCAAGGATATGCAAGGCTATCTGGCTTGTGGGTTGCATTTGCAAGAAGCATTACTAAGCGTGCATTCTTATGTTCGATTTTTATTAATTGCCACATTGGTTCATTAACTAACCATTCTATGTAAGCACATGTGCTACTTTCAAGCAGGTGGTGAGCAATCAGATTTCCTTTTTCCATCTTCCATCTTGTATCTTTCAGTTCTTACTACGATGCTAAACCGTAGACAAGCCGTACCGGATCGCCCGGCGATTCACGAATCAATGCCCCTAGCTGGGTACCCTGAAAACACATGCTCCGCTTGTGCCCCAGGCACAAGCAGGACCAACCTATCACTCTCCTATCCTGGGTGTCCAGGTCTTCGTCCAAACTAGGACTCCAAGCCCCTACCCCTGAGTCCCAGACTCAGTGCGGTGCAAGGACCTCCTCCACTAAAATAAAACCCTGACAGTCGGTCCAAAAAAGAGCCGGATCCACGACAAGAGAGCAACAAGCCTTCCAAGCACCCATACACAAGTATGTGCTCAGGATAATAAGTCTGTGACTTGCATAGAATCTTATGCAACGAACGGTCTTTAACCGACCAGACAGGGAACAACGGTGTAACCAAGCTATGACCCGAATCCACGGCGACATAACTTCTTATACCCACCAATACCTAAACCACATCCCTGCCCGGTCACTACTTTTCCTTTCCACCATTTATATTTTTCAAGTGATAATAATCCAGTAATATATTTTCTATATCTCGCGAGTGACAGGCAATCACTCGACTTCTACCGGACTCCTGTAGCATAGCAATCTACACGATCCTATCATACTAGTAAGACTCATAGGATAAAGATATATATGCAAGTGGGTTTCATTCAACTCCTTAAAACTTAATGCACAAATATAATTTAAACTGCAGAAAAGTAGAGGTTATGCACCGGGGCTTGCCTGGATAAGATATATTAAAAAGTTAGTATCAGCATCTTCAGATCATCCATATCATCTGAATAGAAAGCCAATTACATCATCTCCTGAAGAGAATACCATTACACCATCTTCAGATTCCCAATCATCCTTTGATCGATCTGTTGATCCATTATCGTACCTATATGATATGCATGCGATGCAATGCAAAGATGTAATTAATCAACTGCAATCGTGACTCGTAAAATACGACGTACGCCTCTTGAGTTAACGGGCTAATTCTAACGACAACCGTACTTATGCTACATATACATGTTGTCGGATAAGGCGTTATTTCTCCACAATTATTTTAGTTATATAAACCAAGGTGTTTCTTTATTTTATTCTATCGACTTAATCCTAATTCAAAATAGAGTATCATTAACTACCTAGCAAACTGATCATTCTGGAGCTACAAAAATATTACAGTGAGTACCTAATTTTGCTAGAAACCTACTATACAAATTTCAGGTTCAACTATATTACCAATTTATCATGAAAATTCCTACAAGTTAATATTTTTCAATATTAAGTACCTTAAATTAATTATATAGCTTCTAAGAATATTATCACTCTATGTGAATAAACTATACTAACAAGTAGATCATGATTTTAGGAAACTAACAAAACTGGTTTGATATTTTTACGATTTTTCTATGATTTCCTACGAATTTTACCAGTTTATTTTTTAGACTAAATTAACACGTATTTTTAGAAAATTAAAAGGGCAATGGCCACCAAACCGGCCCAGTCCATCGGTGGAACCCAGTCATGAGTGAAGAGGTTAGTATTGGTGTATTTCCATTGTATCTCTGGAATTCTTTTTCTAAAGGAAAACGGCCATAAATCACGCATGATGTCGGAGTGACACCATCAAGCTAACAAGCGAGCACGGCCGGCTGCTTGCTCTGCTTGCTTGCGCGAGCATGGCGACGCGGCTCTGGCCGGCTCAGTGCCAAAATAATCCATCCATCTACAATTAGAGCAGTAGGAGCTCACCATAAGATGGCTGACGAGGTTGGGTGGCGCAGGCAAAAGCTTGGGAGGTTCCTGTCCATGTGCACGACAATCACAGTGTCCATGGCGGCGGCGGCAGCGACGTTCCCGACCGGTGGATCCACCACCAGAAAAACATGGCGGAGCTTGGTGGCCGGCGGCGGGGAAGACGGCTCGTAAGAACAGGAGCCGCTTGCAGCTGCAATGGTTCGGCTGCTGTGCTGAAAACTCGCTGCTGCTGGTGCTCAAAAAGGTGAGCCGCGACTCTATGCTTCCATTTAAAAAAATGGACAAGACCACTCGCTGTCACAAGCAAGAGAAAACATACAAGCAGCACGGATAGCAGCAGCAGTAGCTACTCGATCTCTGCATTGCATCGTGCAGGCAGCTCCACGTGAACCACTGCGCTAACATGTCTTGGCAGGTACAGAGGCAATCAAGGCAGAGAGACACGACAATAGCAAGGACGTTGGCGTAGGCGGGTGCTCGGCAGATAGTGTGTGTGTATATATATATAGAACTACTACTATGTAGCTGGCTACAAAATAACTTATTCTGTAGCTACTTTGAGTTACGATAATTACTATGTTAATTTACGAGATCATAGTAACTCCATACTAAGTGGTTTACTATAACGTTATGGTAAATATCTCCATGCGTTATAGTTACCCAACTATGGTAAATATGTATTAGCGTTATCATAAATTAGTATATAAAATTATCATAAATGGAGGTGGCTACGAAATAACTTATTTTGTAGCTGGCTACTGAATATACTCTCCATATATATATATATATATTTGGCTCTATAATAAATCCCTGAACCTAATCAGCTTGCTACTTCAGACATTGTTGAACTCGACATTGTTACAGGCATGAGGCATCATGTGCATGTGTGTGTCTATATATATATATATATGCCGAAAAGTGCTGGTCGCTGAGACAATGCTAGAACATGCAGTCGGGTGTCAGCTCATGTACGTTTATCTGCAGCAAGAAACCAATGCAGAGAGAGAGAGAGAAAAGCAAAGGCCAAGGACAGAGCGAGCAGCGGTTCGGCACGGCAGACAAGACCGATACAGCAGAAATAAAAAAGGAGGTAGAAAAGGACGTGAGTGACCCGGCCAACTTCCTAAACACGACGGTAGGACGGTCCGGCCCAACGTGGCTGGCAGAGCGTGCCGGTTGGCACGGAGAAGACCGTGGCCACAGCGACAGGCAAGGCAGACAGCGGCATTCATTGCAGCAAAGATGACGCGATGAAATGGGCAGTCGAATGGTGGCGCTTAGCAGGGCATGGGCACGATAAGGCCAGTGACGCAGGCAAAACGACGCGCCGGGGTGCAGAACCACGACGGGAACGAGACAGTGAATAATTGCCCTACAACAAGCACGTTGTACGCCAGGAAAAAAACGAAACTGCTGCGCTCTCTTTCTTGCCAGTTCGTGCTTAACAAAATAAACCCACGAGTAAATATATATATATAGTTCTATTTATTATTGGATTTTATTTTATTTTTAAAATATTGATTTTCATGCTTAATCAATTAAACAAGCCGTTCGCTATTTATTTGCTAGAATCATCATCGGACACTCCTAAATATTTCTACGCACTACGTAATTTAACTTGAGCGTTGATTTGAGTCCACAACACTAAGTCGCATAGGATTCGCTTATTGCCTCAAGTATGTTTTAAATCCAAAATCCAAGAAAACTCGCTTCAAAAATTTTCCTTAGGCCTCAATCGCGTTGCTAAACAAGCTCGTAACACCAGGGGTGTTACAACCGACCCTCCTTAAAAGAATCTCATCCTGAGATTCAAAGCAAGAACCAGAAGAGGGGAAATGTGATTAAATTCGTAGATCAGGGATTACACGAAAGATTACACGACTTCGAATACTAAACCACACGGGGAGCGAGGGATACATGGTTAAGAGCAACCTGGTACCACCGAGATCTAATCCAGAAGTCGAGATAGACGAGGACAATGGAGAAACAGCAAGATAATGATTATCCAAAACATGGCGTAGCACCAACAGATCCAGAAATAGTCGACTGAGAAGTAAAACATCGTGAACCCTAAGATTGACTACCCAAAAGGGAACTTGAACTTCTTCGACGAACCGGATCCTATCTTCTTCTTCTCAGATCACATCATCACCTCAAACTGACGAACCTAGCTTTACAACGTCGACTAAATTTCGTAGCTCTACTGTGAATATGAGAGGAATGGGGATGAAGAAGAAGAGCAAGGACCAAGGGGGTCTTATAGCGGCGAATAGAGGTGGGGAGCAACACACTGGAGGCAGATGCGGCGAGGATGGGACACACAGACGGTGCATGCTGTGAAGATAAGGTCAGAGACATGGTGCGCCTCCTGCGCGAGCGGCGGAGGGGGAGGGGAGATAAAGGAGAGTAGAGGGGGGTCCGCTCGACGAGACAGGCATGCGGGCGGTCATGTCCACAAAAAGAGGAAAAGAAGGGAAGGGGAAATGGGGGGGGGGGTCCGGTACAGGGAACGACGGTGCGGGGTAGGGAGCCGACCGGATGCTAGGAAAAAGAAAAGCGCACAGTGCACAAGGACGGCGAGTGCGGCACGATGCTGCGGCCACGCGAAAATGGAGAGCTAAGGACCCGATACAGACAACGTTCATAGGGCACGCAGTGAAATGACCCAGCATGCGTAGCACCGTCAACTAAACGTAGGCTTGAGACATGACATCCACTCAGACTTTTACAACTACCCATGGCTAACCTTCCTTACTACTCTTCTTTTTCTTTCCTTTACTCAACCACATCCGGCTTTCAAGTAGACTGAGACCATGTCATACTTTCTTCCTCCAAAACCACCTCTTATTTACCTTGAGAGAACACTTCTGCTTCAACCCGTTGTGGATTTCCTGTTTGAAGACCCGAATATTTTCAAGGAGAATATTTTGTGTCAAAAATGATATGACGGTGTAACTTGGTAAAGGTACTTGGTCAACAACCCCGATACCAGCGCGTGCCGAGCAGCGTCACCATGTGGCAGCTGTTCCACAGGGAGCCCTCGGTTTCGTTGCGGAACCAGAAGCTATTAACTGGGCAACTACTACCAACTTACATGCCATGAAGGCGGTGGAGGCATAGACCACAGAATAAGGGGAGTATTACAAGAGAAAATTTAAACAAGGTTCCCTTCACAACAAGAGACAAGGAATTCAAATCCAACGACGGATTTTTTTAACCACGCAAGGGTTCTGTTAGGACATCCACAATTAGTCGACACAGTGTCCTATATTATCCAATCCCAGCTGATCTGCTGGTATCTGAATGTCAACTTCTCTTGTAACCCACTTAATATCACCCTAGAAAACTTAAGCACATCTAACGAACTTAAGGTAGATAAACGCAATAAACATAGCAAAATAAACAAAATGCATATTCCAACAATCTTACACGGGTACAATGTACAGGCATTTAGGCTCCCATTCATGACACAACATTCACCTACGGTCAGATGATCTCAACAACTATGGATGACAACAATGGCAAGAGTACCATACGGGGGACAGCGATGAGATGCACTACTACTATGGGTACAGCATCTCAAGGCAACTACTCTACATCTTCTTGTGGCAATGGCTGAGTGAGAGGAATCAAGGGCTCTGCTTCTAACACTTCCAACGGTGGAGGTGCTGGTGGTTCTGCATCACCGGTTCTCCTCCTTTCAAGTGGGTGGATAGGGATCCCCTCGAAGATCAGGGCATCCTACCTTCCATCAACCAGTGACCTCTGCCTGGCCCTAGTGAATAGATAGGCCTCACCCAGCTGATGGACATGCCGATCTTCAGCCTCCTTCAGAGCTTCCTCCATGGCAGCCTCTCGGCTCTCAGTAGCTACAGTGCTGGCATGTGCTTCGGTGAGCTGCACCTGGAGCATCCGATTGAAGATCTCGGTTTCCTTGGCGTGCCGAAGGCACGCCCCTAGTTCCAAGGCTTGACGGTCGTACTGCTCATCTAGAGCGAGCAGGTACATGGTCAAGTGTACCACGGTGGGACTGTCCTCATGCGCATCCCGCCCTTACAAAGTCTCCATGCGAGCCCTCTATGCTCGCCGGTTCCTATCCAAAGGTGGAAAGAACCGCATGGGGGTACAGGCAATGGGCTCCTCATAGATCGGGTAAAGATACTGCAAGGCTTTGTAGGCCACAACCTGGTAGGTGTCGGTGAAGGTAAACCCAGTGGCGGTCACACTCCAGGCTTCAGTGAGGTCGGGGAACTCTTCACTCTTCCTGATATAGATGGTAACCTCACATCGCTCGGTGCCATGTTCCTCATACTCTCGGTCCTCATACTCAAGATGACCTTTGACTCTGAGCTTTTGCAAGGTGGCATGTAGGATTCTAGGAAAACCCTCAATGTTCTGGCAATAGGTACTAACCCAGGTTCCTACCATCTCTGGCGGTGGTTGTAAGGAAGGCTGAGCAAAAAGCTGGCTCAAGGAAAAGCTAAGCGAGCTAAAGTGCGCCAAGTGGTGATACCAATGGCTAAGTCAGGCTCTGCTTATAAAGGCGAAGCACTCAATGATCTTGACGCGGTTCACCAGGGTTCCCGCGTGAGATCACTACGACGAATCGACCAAATTCCGTGAGTTTGAGGCGAGCGACGTGCGATGCCATTACTGACTAGTACGACTGCATGGCAAGGGTCCGACAAGAGCGCAGAAAAGGGGTGCGGAGAGACATGGGAAACGACCGGCGTGAACCATGGGCAACGTGAAACATGAAACCACAGTGCAGACCTAGCTCGGGAACAGGAACAAGTTTGTTGTGCACAATACGACACGCGCGACACCTATGAATGGCGTATTTGCAAGCAATATGACACGACAATGCACAAACAGGATATGCATGAATGCACGTCCTATACGTCCTTCCATTGTCGCCAACATATAGGGCAACCGTTCTCAGATTTTTGGCACAGCGTTCTCTCCCTATAACTAGTTGATACTATCGAACTATGCTCGAGTCAGTGTACGTCGATACTATCGAACTATGCTCGAGTCAGTGTACCTGTAGAAACTTGATTAATCCTATCTAAGTCAGTTGAGTGCCATCTATCCTGGATACATAACCATAGTAATAGGGCTACTTATATAACTTCGCATACAAACGTCCTAACTTTTTGAAAGAAATTTGTTGTCAAATTTTAGTTTAGAAAAGGTTTTCGAAGCTTTATTTGCTCATTTGCGCTCTGATACCACATGTGGCAGAACTACCTAATCTAATGCCTCACAGGACTGCTTGTCTTCCATTAGATACTAAGCACTCAAGGGAGAACACTAACTTACTCGATTCCATCGGGCACACCCCAGGGGAGAACCCAAAAATCCATATTTTTGCCATCAGGATCACAAATAAGAGAATAAAGCTTACATCATTCATAACCATTTCTTCCATCACTTTTAATACAACATCAGAGTATAACATTTATTAGTATAATAGCGGAATGTAATCATATTATCAGAGTTATAAATAATTTAATTAAACAGCGGAATATAAATATATGAACAGAGTTACAATAGAAATAAACATCTATTAATGACATGATAAAGTATTGATATATAACAACTATGACAATAGATTATAAACTTTCATTTATAAAAACATTTGGTGAGAGTTGTAAATAAGGACTACGATCACAACGTAAAGGAATCCTCGCTGAGCCCACCAGGAGGAATCAACACACAAGGGTCAGCTTTAGCATCCACCTGTCACCTGCAACAGGAGGAATAAAACCCTGAGTACTCAATTGTACTCAGCAAGACTTACCCGATAGGAGTAAAGAAAAGACTCCAAGGATATGTAAAGCTATCTAGCTTGTGGGTTACATTTGCAGAAAGCATTACTAAGCGTGCATCCTTATGTTCGATTTTTATTAATAGCCACATTGGTTCATTAACTAACCATTCTATGTAAGCACATGTGCTACTTTCAAGCAGGTGGTGAGCAATCAGATTTCCTTTTTCCATCTTCCATCTTGCATCTTTCAGTTCTTACTACGATGCTAAACTATAGATAAGTCCTACCGGATCGCCTGGCGATTCATGAATCAATGCCCCTAGCTGGGTACCCCGAAAACACACATCCCGCTTGTGCCCCAGGCACAAGCAGGACCAACCTATCACTCTCCTATCCCGGGTGTCCAGGTCTCCGTCCAAACTAGGACTCCAAGCCCCCACCCCTGAGTCCTGGACTTAGTGCGGTGCAAGGACCTCCTCTACCAAAATAAAACCCTGACAGTCGGTCCGAAAAGAGCCGGATCCACAACAAGAGAGCAACAAGCCTTCTAAGCGCCCATACACAAGTATGTGCTCGGGATAATAAGTCTATGACTTGCATAGAATCTTATGCAACGAACGGTCCTTAACCAACCAGACAGGGAACAACGGTGTAACCAAGCTATGACCCGAATCCATGGCGACACAACTTCTTATAATCACCAATACCCAAACCACATCCCTGCCCAGTCACCACTTTTCTTTTCCACCATTTATATTTTTCAAGTGATAATAATCCAGTAATATATTTCCTATATCTTGCGAGTGACAGGCAATCACTCGACTTCTACCGGACTCCTATAGCATAGCAATCTACACGATCCTATCATACTAGTAAGACTCATAGGATAAAGATATATATGCAAGTGGGTTTCATTCAACTCCTTAAAACTTAATGCACAAATATAATTTAAACTGCAGAAAAGTAGGGGTTATGCACCGGGGCTTGCCTGGGTAAGATATATTAAAAAGTTAGTATCAGCATCTTCAGATCATCCACATCATCTGAATAGAAAGCCCATTGCATCATCTCCTGGAGAGAATACCATTACACCATATTCGGATTTCCAATCATCCTTTGATCGATCCGTTGATCTATCATCGTACCTATATGATATGCATGCGATGCAATGTAAAGATGTAATTAATCAACTACAATTGTGACTCGTAAAATACGACGTACGCCTCTTGAGTTAACGGGCTAATTCTAACGACAACCGTACTTAGGCTACATATACATGTTATCTGATAAGGCGTTATCTTTCCATAATTATTTTAGTTATATAAACCAATGTGTTTCTTTATTTTATTCTATCGACTTAATCCTTATTCGAAATAGAGCATCATTAACTACCTAGCAAACTGATCATTCTGGAGCTACAAAAATATTACAGTGAGTACCTAATTTTGCTAGGAACCTACTGCACAAATTTCATGTTCAACTATATTACCAATTTATCATGAAAATTCCTATAAGTTAATATTTTACAATATTAACTATCTTAAATTAATTATATAGCTTCCAAGAATATTATCACTCTATGTGAACAAACTATACTAACAGGTAGATCATGATTTTAGGAAACTAACAAAACTAGTTTGACATTTTTACGATTTTTCTATGATTTCCTACGAATTTTACCAGTTTATTTCCAAGACTAAATTAACACGTACTTTTAGAAAATTAAAAGGGCAATGGCCACCAAACCGGCCCAGTCCATTGGTGGAACCCAGTCATGAGTGAAGAGGTTAGTATTGGTGTATTTCCATTGTATCTCTGGAATTCTTTTTCTAAAGGAAAATGGCCATAAATCACGCATGATGTCGGAGTGACACCATCAAGCTTACAAGCCAAAGCTAACAAGCGAGCACGGCCGACTGCTTGCTATGCTTGCTTGCGCGAGCATGGCGACGCGGCTCCGGCCGGCTCAGTGCCAAAATAATCCATCCATCTATGATTAGAGCAGTAGGAGCTCACCATGAGATGGCTGACAAGGTTGGGTGGCGCAGCAAAAGCTTGGGAGGTTCCCGTCCATGTGCACGGCAATCACAGTGTCCATGGCGGCGGCGTTAGCGACGTTCCCGACCGACGAAGCCACCACTAGAAAAACATGGCGAAGCTCGGTGGCCGGCGGTGGGGAAGACGGCTCATAAGAACAGGAGCCGCTTGCAGCTGCAATGGTTCGACTGCTGTGCTGAAACTCGCTGCTGCTGGTGCTCAAAAAGGTGAGCCGCGACTGCTGTGCTTCCATAAAAAAAAATGGACAAGGCCACTCGCTGTCACAAGCAAGAGAAAATGTACAAGCAGCATGGACAGCAGCAGCAGTAGCTACTCAGCCTCTGTGTTGCATCGTGCAGGCAGCTCCACGTGAACCACTGCGCTAACATGTCTTGGTAGGTACAGAGGCAATCAAGGCTGAGAGACACGGCAACAGCAAGGACGCTGGCGCAGGCGGGTGCTCGACAGATAGTGTGTGTATGTATGTGTGTGTGTGTGTGTGTGTATATATATATATATATATATATATATATATATATATATATATTGCTCTATAATAAATCTCTGACCCTAATAAGCTTGCTACTTCAGACATTGTTGAACTCGACATTGTTACAGGCATGAGGCATCATGTGCGTGTGTGTGTGTATATATATGCCGAAAAGTGCTGGCCGCTGAGACAATGCTAGAACGTGCAGTCGGGTGTCAGCTCATGTACGTTTATCTGCAGCAAGAAACCAATGCAGAGAGAGAGGGGAAAGCAAAGGCCGAGGACAGAGCGAGCAGCGGTTCGGCACGGCAGACAAGACCGATGCAGCAGAAAAAGAAAAGGAGGAAGAAAACAACATGAGTGACCCGGACAACTTTTTAAACATGATGGCAAGACGGTCTGGCCCAACGTGGCTAGCAGAGCGTGCCGGTTGGCATGGAAAAGACTGCGACCGCAGCGACAGGCAAGGCAGACAGCGGCATTCATTGCAGCAGAGATGACGCGATGAAACGGTCAGTCGAATGGTGGCGCTTAGCAGGGCATGGGCACGATAAGGCCAGTGACGCAGGCAAAACGACGCGCCGGGGTGCAGAACCATGACGGGAACGAGACAGTGAATAATTGCCCTGCAACGAGTACGCTGTACGCCAGGAAAAATAAACAAAACTGATGCGCTCTCTTTCTCGTTAGTTCGTGCTTAACAAAATAAACCCACGAGTAAATATATATATAGTTCTATTTATTATTGGATTTTATTTTATTTTTAAAACGTTGATTTTCATGCTTAATCAATTAAACAAGCCGTTCGCTATTTATTTGCTAGAATCATCATCGGACACTCCTAAATATTTCTATGCACTACGTAATTTAACTTGAGCGTTGATTTGAGTCCAAAACACGAAGTCGCACAGGATTCACTTATTGCCTCAAGTATGTTTTAAATCCAAAATCCGAGAAAACTCGCTTCAAAAATTTTCCTTAGGCCTCAATCGCGGTGCTAAACAAGCTCGTAACACCAGGGGTGTTACAAATACCAAGGAGATAATCAAGGCACAATGATTTTTCCTCTAAGGTTCACTTGCTTGCCATCAAGCTAGTCCCCGTTGTGGCGATACACTCACTTGGAGGTTCCCGTGCTAATTGGCATCACACACCAAACCCTCAATAGGGTGCCGCACAACCAACACAAGATGAGGATCACACAAGCCACGAGTACAATACTAGAGTATCTTTTAGCTCTTCGCCGGGGAAAGGTCAAGAACCCCTCACAATCACCACGATCTGAGCCAGAGACAATCACCAACCTCCACTCGGCGATACTCGCTGCTCCAAGCCGTCTAGGTGGCAACAACCACCAAGAGTAACAAGTAAAACCCATAGCGAAATACGAACACCAAGTACCTCTAGATGCAAACACTCAAGCAATGTACTTGGATTCTCTCTCAATCTCACAAAGATGATGAATCAATAATGGAGTTGAGTGGGAGGGCTTTGGCTAAGCTCATAAGGTTGCTATGTCAATGGAAATGGCCAAGCTTTTGAGCTAAAGCCGGCCATGGGGCTTAAATAGAAAGCCCCTATGAATAGAGCCGTTGGGCTCCCATGTCCACTGAAAAATGGGACAACTAGACACGGCGATCAGATCAACCGGACACACCCTGCTAGCGTCTGGTCAATGGATGGCTGCCACATCATCTCTGGCTTCAAATGCTGAGTGTCCGATCTCAACGGTTAAGTTGCGACTAGACACGCACCGCGATGATGACCGAATGCTGCTACGTCTGAGTCTGATCATTTCCAGTAAGGTTCTAGAGAGGTAAAAACATGACCGGACGTGGCTCAAGGTTTGGTCCTCACTGGCTTGTTCTGATGCTTGCGTCAGCGTACGTCATAGTCTGACCAGACGCACGCCTAGCGCGTCTGGTCCTATTTCTTCTAAGCATCCGGTCAAAGGACCAAGGACGGCCTTCACTACGCACCACTGACTGGACGTAGGGTCAGAGTCCGATCACTGCCCAAGGCAGAGTCTGATAAATACGAAATAGCTCATTTTGACCACAAAATTCACCACCCTTGATTAAATGTGCCAACCACTAAGTGTAACACTTTCGTACATGTGTGTTAGCATACTTTCATAAATATTTTCAAGGGTGTTAGCACTTCACTAGATCCTAAATGCATATACAATGAGTTAGAGCATCTAGTGGTACTTTGATAACCGCATTTTGATCCGAGTTTCACCCCTCTTAATAGTACGGCTATTGATCCTAAATGTGATCACACTCGCTAGGTGTCTCGATCACTAAATCGAAAAGCTCTTATCAATTTCATCTTTGCCTTGAGCTTTTTGTTTTTCTCTTTTATCTTTTCCAAGTCCTAGCACTTGATCATCACCATGGCATCGCCATCATCATGATCTTCACTGTTGCTTCATCACTTGGAATAGTGCTACCTATCTCATGATCACTTAGATGAACTAGGTTAGCACTTAGGGTTTCATCAATTCACCAAAACCAAACTAGAGCTTTTAATCTCCCCCTTTTTGGTAATTAATGACAACCCTTACACAAAGATATGAATTGAAATTTAATTGAATTCATGTTGCTTGCCCAAGCATATTTACCATTTGTAAAAGGATATGGACAAGTTTCATAAACCTGAATGGTAGCAATTGCTCCCCCTACATATGTGCTAAGAGTTTGGATTGTAGCTTGCACATATGTTTAGATAGGAAATGTATGAGTCAATGTCTACCAAATGATGCTAAGGTATAAGAGACGGACCTTTGAAGCATGATACCAATCGGTGTGCACTAATATACCATCCTTAGCACCATGAGTAACTAGACATTCACAAAAACTAGAACACCCCATGAGATCAATCATTAGAAGTAAGGGTCTAGTTTTCATAATATGAGCATGAGTCTAGTTACTTAACCAATGCATGCTAGTTTTTTATTTCATCATTCAAACCTACAACTAGCATACACCACATAAGCATAGATATTGAAATTTAAAACTTATGCCATGCAAGCAAATATATGAAATGCACATTCAAATGCACCATACAAGTTCATGAGCTTGCTCCCCCTACTTGTGTGCTTAAAATTTTAATTGATCCCCTTCCTTTGTCATATCTCTCCCCCTATGTCAAATTCTCCCCCTATCATTTATATCTTTGTTTCTCTCCCCTTTGTTCTCTTTTCACTATCTTTGTACACTATTTCATCTCCTTTGTCATTAATAACCACAAAGGTTTAAAAATGTAGATATGTTGAGATTATCAATGTCAATCAATGGGGTGAGGACCATTTTCCAAATTTGGTTCAATCTAGAATACTTGACAAAGATATTGAACTCGGTTTGATCCAAGGATAAGCTTCTTCACACCTCCAAATAAGGGTCATCTTGTACCATGTTGAGTTAAACACTTATAGCTCATTTTTCAAGATCAAACACTAGGTTTACAAGCCCACAAACATGTCATATTCTACCACTTGATCAAGTCAAGCATAGAAGCAATAGTGGTACCATACAAGCATCAAATTTATTTGATTTTCATGAATGAGCCTATTAAAAGTGAAAGATGACTAGATGCACTAAACATGTCCTTAGCAAGGATATATGCCATGCCAATCAACTTTTACCTTGGATTGCTCAAAGGAGAGGCATGTCATATAAGTGGGGGGTGCATCAACACATATTTGAGAAATCCAATATATTCAACTCATTTCTTAGCTTGTAAAACCTTTTCTCATCTAGTGGCTTGGTGAATATATTGGCAAGTTGATCTTTGGTGCCTACACTCTTAATGCAAATGTCCCCTTTTTGTTGGTGATATCTTATAAAATGGTGGCGGACATCAATGTGCTTTGTTCTTGCTTGTTGAACAGAATTGTTGGTTAACTTGATTGCACTCTCATTGTCACATGGCAATGGCATTCTCTTGAACTTGATTCCAAAGTCAATCAAAGTGGCCTTCATCCAAAGTATTTGTGCATAACAACTACCGGCGGATATGTATTCAGCTTTAGCGGTTGATAATGCAACACTATTTTGTTTTTTTGATGACCATAAAACTAGTTATCTTCCCAACAATTAACATGTGCCCGAGGTGCTCTTCCTTTCAACCTTGCATCCCGCATAATCTGAGTCGAAGTAACCAACTAGCTCAAACTTTGCTCCTTTGGGATACCACAAACCAACATTTTATGTATGCTTCAAGTACCTCAATATTCTCTTTGTAGCCTTCAAATGACTTTCTCTTGGTGAGGCTTGAAATCTTGCGCATATGCATACACTAAATATGACATCCGACCTTGATGCGGTCACATAGAGTAGGCTTCCAATTATAGACCGATATAAATTTTGATCCACCATATTACCACTTGCATCACTATCCAAATTGTCATTTGTCCTCATTGGTGTGCTAATGGTTTTGCCATCACTCATGCCAAACTTCTTGAGCATGTCTTTGATGTACTTGCCTTGACTCATGAATGTACCATTCTTCAATTGCTTGATTTGAAAACCAAGGAAGTAACTTAACTCTCCAATCATGGACATTTCAAACTCATTAGCCATCATCTTTTCAATTTCTTTATAAAAGTCTTGATTGGTTGATCCAAATATAATATCATCAACATAGATTTGCAACACAAATAAATCTTTGCTAATCTTCTTGGTGAAAAGAGTGGAGTCAACCTTACCCATCATGAACCCTTTAGAGAGTAGAAAGTCCCTCAATCTCTCATACCAAGCTTTAGGTGCTTGCTTCAAGCCATACAATGCCTTCTTCAACTTATACATATGGTCGGGCTTCTTGTCATCTTCAAAACTGGGAGATTGCTCAACATATACTTCTTCATTGATGCAACCATTAAGAAATGCAATCTTGACATTTATTTGATAGAGCTTGATGTAGTGAGCACAAGCATAGGCTAATAAGATTCTAATTGCTTCCAATTTAGCAATCGGGGCATATGTTTCTCTAAAGTTAAGACCTTCAACTTATGTATATCCTTGTGCTACCAATCTTGCTTTATTCCTTACTACTATCCCATCTTGATCTTGCTTATTTCTAAAGACCCATTTGGTTACAATCATATTGTGTCCCTTTGGTCTCTCTACTAATTCCCATATTTGATTTCTTGTAAAGTTACTCGATTCTTCATGCATAGCATTCACCCAATCAATATTCTTCAATGCTTCATCTATCTTCTTTGGTTCAATGGATGACACAAATGAAAAATGCTCATAAAATAAAGTCAATCTTGATCTAGTTTGCACACCTCTTGAAATATCACCAATGATAGTGTCCAATGGATGATCCCTTGCAATATTGATTGGTTGGAGTATTGGAACATGATTGCTTGCACTTGCTTGATCATTGGATTGAGATGATGTGCTAGCCACTTGATTTTGTTTATTGTCATGAGAGCCATTTGTACTAGCCTAATTTTTATCATCTTGCAAATTTGTGTTAGAGAGCACTTGCACTTGATCATCTTCATCATCATTCATTTGCCTAGGCCTCAATTCACCAACATCCATGTTCTTCATGGCTTTTAAAAGTTGAATGCCTCTAACATCTTTCAAGTTCTCATTCTCATCTTGGGAACCCTTGGTTTCATCAAATTCAACATCATAAACTTCCTCAAGAGTACCACTATCCAAATTCCAAACTCTATATGCTTTGCTAATAGTTGAGTATCCAAGTAGGAATCATTTATCATATTTCTTGTCAAACTTGCCCAATCTAGTTTCTTTCTTCAAGATATAGTATTTGCAACCAAAGACCAAAAAATATGCAATGTTGGACTTTCTACCATTCAAGAGCCTATATGGTGTCTTCTCTTTTAATGGGTGACAATAGAGGCAGTTGCTACAATAGCAAGCCGTATTGATAGCTTTGGTCCAAAAAGATTGACTCGCATTGTACTCACTAAGCATAGACATTGTCATATCAATGAGTGTTCTATTCTTCCTCTCAACAAGGTTATTTGATTGTGGAGTGTACTTAGCTAAGAATTGATGTCTAATTCCAAATTTATCACACAACTCATCAATTCTAGTGTTCTTAAACTCACTACCATTGTCACTTCTAACTCTCTTGATGGTTGTTTCAAACTCATTGTGAATGCTGTTGACAAATAATTTGAATGTTGCAAACACATCACTTTTGTCCACAAGAAAGAATACCTAAGTGTATCTAGTATAATCATCCACTATCATAAAGCCATATTTATTACCACCAATGCTAGTGTATTGAGTTGGCCCAAATAAGTCCATGTGTAATAACCCAAATGCTTTACTAGTGCTCATCATGCTTTTCTTAGGAGGGGTGTTTCCAACTTATTTTCTGGCTTGACAAGAGCTACAAAACTTATCTTTCTCAAACACTACATCTTTCAAGCCTTCAACCAAGTTATGCTTGACCAATCTATTCAATTGTTTTATTTCAACATAACCAAGCCTTCTATGCTATAACCAACCTAGGCTAGACTTAGTAAACAAACATGTAGATAATTAAGCTTTACTAGCATTGAAATCAACCAAGTATAAATTCTCATATCTAGAGCCCTTAAAGATCAAGTTAGAGCCATCTACACTTACGATCTCTACATCATCTACCCCAAATATGCATTTGAATCCAAGATCACACAATTGAGCCACGGATAGCAAATTGAAGTTCAAGCTCTCTACTAGTAACACATTGGATATGCTCATGTCATTAGATATTGCAACCTTACCAAGCCCTTTGACTTTACCTTTGCCATTGTCACCAAATGTGATACTATCATAACAATCATTGCCATTGGTATTGATTGAGTTGAACATTCTTGCATCACAGGTCATATGTTGAGTGCACCCACTATCAAGAACCCAATGCCTTCCTCCGGCTTTGTAATTGACCTATAAAAGAAGATCAATTCTTTTTAGGTACCCAAACTTGCTTGGGTCCTTGAAGGTTAGTTACCAAGCTCTTTGGCAACTAAATAACTTTCTTCTTTGAGCCCATCCATGGTGTACCAAGGAACTTAGCTTTCACACCATTTGTATCCTTAGTAAGCACATAGAAAGAATTAATCTTAATTGAGGATATATTAGTATTTTTGCTCTTATTCTTGTACTCGTGCTCTTTATGACCAACTTGCTTACAACTAGTGGAAAACCGACCATTGTTCTTTACAAAACTAGTCTTGTGAAGAGCAAAGGCCACCTTGCCTTTCTTGGGGGTATAGCCCAATCCCTCTTTATAGAGAGAAGATCTTTGGCTACCCAAGCATATAAATATACGGTCCTCACCACCATAGGCCTTAGCCAAGGTGTGAGTGAGCTCATTGACCTTCTTCTTGAGGGTCTCATTCTCAACCATTAGTGAGGTATTACATGTGAAACCATCACTATTAAATGAGGTGGAAGTGAAAGTGCTACAAGAAGGGTTAGTGGGAGCAATAATGATTCATCAATTAGGTCATAAGTTAACCCTACATTACATGTCTCAACATGTTTCTTCTCATTTTGCTCAAGCAAAGTGGAATAAGCTTTTTCAAGCTTCTTGTGAGCCTTGCCAAGCTTCTCATGGGCTTCCTCTAGCCTCTCATGTGATGCATTGAGATCACCAAAGGCTTGCTTAAGGGCTTTTAGTTCCTTACGCAAGCTTTTGCATTCCCTTCTCTTAATGTCAAAGTGTTCTTTAGCATTATCTAGCATGTCAAGTAATTCATCCTTAGTTGGTTCATTATCATCACTATCACTTTCATTTTTATTTTCATTATCATGTTCCTCATCGCTTCCATCATCACAAGTTTGTACCTTAGTGGCCTTAGCCATGAAGTATGATGGAGTATCGAAGAGAGAAGGCTTCTCATTGATAGCAATGCTTGCAAGTGCCTTCTTTTTGGTGGTTTTGTCATTATCACTATCATCATCATCACTTGAGGAGGCATCACTGTCCCAAGTGACCATATATGAACCACCCTTCTTCTTGAAGGTCATCTTGTCCTTCTTCTCCTCCTTTTCTTCTTGTCCTTCTTCTTATTCTTCTTGTCATCATCATTGTCACTATTGTATGGGCATTGAGCAACAAGATGATCTTTGCTTCCTCAATTGAAGCACCTTCTTGACTCTTCTTTGTTCTTGGATGAAGACTTCTTTCTTCTAGTATGGTAGCCCTTCTTCATCATGAACTTGCCAAATCTCTTGACACAGAGAGCCATCTTCTCATCATCCATCTTATCAAAGCTTAAGTCTTCATCTTCACTTGATGATTCTTGCTTTGCTTTGCCCTTGGATGATGTGGCCTTTAATGCCACACTCTTCTTCTTCTCATCTTTCTTCTCCATCTTTTCTTCCTTCTTATCATTGTCTCTATATGTATTATCGGTCATTATATCTTCTAACACTTGGTTTGGTGTCATGGTGTCCAAACCACTTCTCACTAGAGTAGTGATCAATGTGCCAAATCTTGAAGATAGACATCTTAAGAACTTATGAGAGAAGCCTATGAAACATCTCTGGCACACTCTCATCCTCCTTCATCTTGAAACTAGCAAACTTCTCCTTGAGGATATATGCCTTGGCACCCTTCACCGCTTGAGTGCCCTCAAATGACTCCTCCAACTTCTTCCAAGCCTTATAAGCCATCTCAATGTTCTTGATTTGCTCAAATGTTCTCTCATCAATAGCATCATGAATGGCACTAAGACTAATATCGTTGTTTTGGAGAAGTACTTCTTCGGCGGCGGTGGGATTCTCTAGATCTTCTATCTCAATCTTGGTCTCCACCACTTTTCAAACCTTTCTATTGATTGACTTGATATATGTTGTCATCTTAGCCTTTCAATAGGGATAGTTTGAGCCATCAAATTGAGGTGGTTTCTTGGTGTTGTTGATTTGAGCCATTTTGACACCAAAGGTTGTTAAGCCTCAAATCATAGTGACCACGGCTTCGATACCACTTGAAAGGTCCTAATGGCTAGAGGGGGGTGAATAGCCTATTAAAAATTTCTACAACAACACTAAGACAAATGATTAGTCAATAAGATAGCGAAGTGAATTTTGTGCTAGCACTATACTTGGGGTTGCAAGCCACCTACCCAATTTTATTTTCTATGATCCCTAGTATATCACAACAAGGCTATGTCTTGAATTTACATCTAGGTGATCAATCTAGCAAAAGTGATATAATAAAGTACTACACTATCTAATCTTGACTACCACAAGCTCTATACAAATGAATGTACAATGAAATATAAGAGAGTGGTAGAGAGGTATACGGCCATGGCAAGTGATCAATCAATGAATACCAATTAATACCAAGGAGACAATCAAGGCACAATGATTTTTCCTCCAAGGTTCACTTGCTTGCCATCAAGCTAGTCCTCGTTGTGGCGATACACTCACTTGGATGTTCACGCGCTAATTGGTATCACATGCCAAACCCTCAATAGGGTGCCGCACAACCAACATAAGATGAGGATCACACAAGCCACAAGCAATTTACTAGAGTACCTTTTGGTTCTCTGCTAGGAAAATGTCAAGAACCCATCACAATCACCATGATCGGAGCCGAAGACAATCACCAACCTCCGCTCGACAATCCTCGCTACTCCAAGTCATCTAGGTGGCTGCAACTACCAAGAGTAACAAGCCAAATCCACAGCGAAACATGAACACCAAGTACCTCTATATGCAAGCACTCAAGCAATACACTTGGTTTCTCTCCTAATCTCACAAAGATGATAAATCAATGATGGAGATGAGTGGGAGGGCTTTGGCTAAGCTCACAAGGTTGCTATATCAATGCAAATGGCCAAGCTTTTTGATCTAAAGCCAGACACGGGGCTTAAATAGAAAGCCTCCATGAATAGAGCCATTGGGCTCCCCTATCCATTGAAAAATGAGGCGACTAGACATGTTGGTTGGATCGACCGGACGCACCCTGCCAGCTTCTGGTCAACAGATGACTCCCACATCATCCCTGGCTTCAAATACTGAGCGCCCAATCTCAACGGTTAAGTTGCAACCGGACACGCACTGTGAGGATGACCGGACACTGCTATGCCTAAGTTCGGTCATTTCTAGTAAGGTTCTAGAGAGGCAAAAACATGACTAGATGTGGCTCAGGGTCCGGTCCTCACTAGCTTGTTCTGATGCTTGCGTCAGCATACGTCATAGTCTAACCAGATGCGCCCCTAGTGTGTCTGGTCCTATTTCTTCTAAGCATCTGATCAAAGGACCGAGGGCGGCCTTCAGTGCGCACCACTGACCGGACGCAGGGTCAGAGTCCGATCACTGCCCAAGGCAGAGTCCGGTCAATACAAAATAGCTCCTTTTGACCCCAAACTTCACCACCCTTTATTAAATGTGCCAACCACCAAGTGTAACACTTTATGCATGTGTGTTAGCATACTTTCACAAACATTTTCAAGGGTGTTAGCACTCCACTAGATCCTAAATGCATATACAATGAGTTAGAGCATCTAGTGGCACTTTAATAACCGTATTTCGATCTGAGTTTCACCCCTCTTAATAGTATGGCTATCGATCCTAAATATGATCACACTCGCTAAGTGTCTCGATCACAAAACTGAAAAGCTCTTATCAATTTCACCTTTGCCTTGAGATTTTTGTTTTTCTCTTTTTTCTTTTCCAAGTCCAAGCACTTGATCATCACCATGGCATCACCATCATCATGATCTTCACTGTTGTTTCATCACTTGGAATAGTGCTACCTATCTCATGATCACTTAGATGAACTAGGTTAGCACTTAGGGTTTCATCAATTCACTAAAATCAAACTTGAGCTTTTACAACAGTTGAAGCATATGGAACCATGTTCATTTGATCGATCTTATATCGGTTCCTAGAACACTTAAAGTTCCCAAATCTATTACCCTTGACTATAGGAGCAAGCATAGGTTTACTCGCATGCATACTTTATTTCTTTAAAATCTTTTCCAGGTATGCCTTTGCGATAGTCCTAATACCCCATTTTCTTCTATCTCGATGAATTTCGATTCCTAGAACCAATGACGCTTCACCAAGATCATTCACATTGAAACTTGAGGACAAAACTCCTTCTCCAATAACAGATTAACATCACTACTAGTGAGTAGAATGTCATCTATTCACAGGATGTGGAAAATAAATTTTTCATTCTTGAACTTCGCATAAACACTATTGTCCTTCTCATTTTTATTTTAAACCCAAACTTTCTTATTGTTTTCATCAACTTCAAATACTACTATCTTGTGACTTGTTTTAACCCATAAATGGATTTCTATAGGCGGCATCCCATACGTTCTTTTTCTTCCACGACAAAACCTTTGGGTTATGCCATATAAATGTTTTCATACAAATTCCCATTGAGGAATGATGTCTTTACATCCATCTAATATAACTCTAAATCGTAATATGTCAGTAACACCATTTTGATTCTAAAGAATCCTTGCATGAGTTTAGAGAGAAAACTCTCATCGTAATCTATTCATCCTCTTTGCGTAAAGCCTTTTGCTGCAAGTTGTGCTTTATATCTTTCTACATTCCCTTTGGAGTCACGTTTTGTGTTGTAGACCCTTTTATAACCTACTGTTTTGGCTCCATCAGGAATTTCTTCTAAGTCCCAAAACATCATTGGTATTCATCGAATTCATTTCAATTTTTCATAGCTTCTTGCCATTTAAACGAGTAAATGCTTCTGATGGCTTTTTCAAATGAGGTGGGATCACCCTCTATTTAAAATTCTTCACTAACATAAACTTCATAGTCATCAGAAAAAAATTGGCTTGCTAATTCTTTGAGACCTTTTGGGGCCTCACCTTCTAGCACTTTCATAGGGGGCTGTTGTTGCTCTTCATTGCCAAGAGGCAATTGATTCAATAGTCTCCTGTATTACAAGATCCTTGTTTATATTATTCATCTTCTTCAAAGAGCTAACAATAGGTGTTGTATTAGAGATACAACATCAATAGGTATTGAGAAACTTGTTGCTCCTGAGTCATTAGAGTGGCCATGCAGTCCCTCTTCTCTTCAAGTCCTAGGTCTCTACATACCTCTATATACCATGCTCCCTAGATCTTCCCATCTTTTCTAAAGATGGTGTATCTTCAAATATTTTATTTTAGGTTTAATCTGTTAAAACCTCATATGGCGCTTTAAGCACCACCTTAACATCTTTGAGGCTAACTACGCTATTTTTCTATCGAAACTTTAAAAGGTCCAAGAATTTAGCTATTTCTATGCTTAGGGGTATCATTGTTGTAACCGTTGTACTCCTCCAACGATCGCATTCATCTTAATTGATCTTTATCTCACTCTTAATGAAGAGTATTTTTTTAATTAATCTTAATATTCTCCCCCTTGAAATATGGCATGAACTTTACTCATAATTTCAAGAACTATTCAAAAAACCTGTAAACAAGGAGATACTTATAACCTACTTCATTCACATGATTATGTCATGTAAACAAAGTTATTTCTTGACCCATTTAGGAGTACACTTTCCTTATTTCACTTCAAGAACTCAACAAGGTCTTTCATTAGTAGTACTTTTGCAAGTCACGCTTGCATCTTTTCTTATCCTTTGGTTAGTATTGACCATGACGATGCATTTCTATTGTGCCACGGTCAATACTAGGATATCATAAACTTCTCTCGCTATGCGGGTTACAAAACATGTGAATCATCACAAAACTTCTCCCGCCATGTAGGATTGACTAGCATAAGTACTATGTCAAAACTTCTCCCCATGCAGGATACATCTATATGAAAACTTAGTCATGACGACTAAAACATTCACTTATACTTCATTTTCCAATTAAATCTTCCCATTGGTTCTAATTTGTAACACCCTCGGTGTTACACTGTAAATCATTTACTAGAAACACTGCATGAGCATCGTGTTTATGTGTAAATGCATGTAATTTAGAGTGTAGATTAATTTTCGTAACTTAAAACAACCAACGGAAATGCTTAACGAAAGGTTGTTCGTGATGTATGAAATTATCAAGTAAGGATGTTTGTGAATTTTTATTGAATGAAAACACTATAGAATGTATATATGGAACTTTAATAAAGTTAGAAGTACAAACTTTGTAGATAACGATGAAATACCTGCGGTCGAATAATGAATTCACTAGCTAACTAGTCTAATAGCTTGGAAATTGAATTTGACGCGAATCCGATCATGACTTAGTCAAATTTCTAAGGCTAAAAAATGGTTTGACAAAGCTAGGTTTGGTAATTTTTGTAGAGTAATTGGGTTAGGGAGTAGTGTGTTTTTAGGGCTTGTTTAGTAGCCTTACATGCCCTCTTAAGTATAGCATAGGTGGTTTGGCGATTGAATCAACGGTTTGGATTTTTAGGACGCTTTAAAAACTGTGCACACACTCATGTCTCGGCCTGTCTTTGGGTGCATGGTCACCTTGTGCCTGTGCTCACCATGGTTGTCCCAGCTGTGCCATGAGTGCCTGGTCATGTTGCTAGTGTTAGGGCCATCCTCGGCCTAGCCATGGCTGGCCTATGGCTTGGCCGATCCTGGCTGCTGTCGCACGGTGCCGCAGCTGCTTGTCGTCGCTTTGTGCTGCATCCACGGTCATGCTGTACTCTGACCACCACTGTTGCACAACCGCTGCTGCTATTGTCCTTTCACATCTGCACACGCGTGGGCTTCACCTGCCTACCCATTGCCATCACATTTGCGCTCGCTGTGATGCTGCACTACTGCCTTCCCCCAGTCTAGTGCCAGCCACTACGGCGCACATGGCCGAGCCACCATCGGCTTATTATTTATGGCAATGTGGCCAACCACTCCAAAGTGCGTTTCGTTGATCCCCTAATGGCTTGTAGCATGTGCATGCTTGAACTACGAGTTGCCAGCCACATCCTGTCATGGCAACGATGAGCCAAACCACGCCTGCTCTTTCCCCTATTTCCTCTGTCGCCATGGTGACCAGACCCACACCTTCAATTTGGCATGGTGGAGTCACCTTGGTCCAATTAACCTTGCTCACGTCTTCACTGTGAAGTCAGCCAACCACCAGACCCCATCTCACATTGATTCGTGCCATGCCATGCTCCAATTTGGAGTTTTCTTCCTGTCGGGTCGATAAGACCGTTTCGGCATGCATTGGCGGCAAAACCCCCACTCCAGAGCCGCTTGCATTCAATCTGTTGCTCCGCCAGCCTTGCCTCCACCTACCCATCACCCGACGCACCTTTGTCGAGTTGCTACCACCTCCTAGATGCCCCTGATGTGGTCTTGCCACTGTGGTGCACCACCGCATCGTTCGTGCGCATGTGGCTAGCTTGGCTCGGGCCACCTTCAGCTGAACCACCACCTCGGCTGGGTCCATGGTGAGTTCCTTGAGCTCACGCGCTACCCCTACTACTCTGACATCATTGGGGCTCACCAGAATGTCACCGCTTTGCCGCAGGAGCTCTATCGCCATGGTCAGGCTTTACTATGGCGTCTCAGCTCACGTTTTCATCGTCTAGCGTTTCGCATTCACACCTAGGCAAGTATCGGCTCCTTAGCTAGGGCTGGGAGGGTCCTAGTTGCCAGATGGGGTCGTCGGTGCCATCGGCTACTACGTCGACGTGTGCGGCTAGGTCAGGGACCCCCTCAATGTGAAGTTAGATTTTTGCAAGGGCCATTTTGCGTAGTCGCTGACTGAAGGAATAGTGCGTTTAGTGCTCGCGCTATTACCAGGTAGCTCAACGGCATTTTTGTTAGTTTGCCAGCGCGCGCGCGCGGCTTCCCCGTGTGGATTGTCTCATGTGCATGGGCCGCGCAGTGTTGGGCTACGTTGGGCCAGTTTGCCCTTTCCTTTTTTCTAAGAAATAGCAATAGTTTTGTATTTTTCTAATCTGAGCACAATTTGAATAATTAATATCAATTCTTCTAGGTGTCCAAAAATTGTGAGACCAATTTTGTTAGGTCCCTAAATTCATAACCTATTTGATAGTGTGATTTGTTTATACATATCTATGGTGATGTTGAGGTCCATTAAATTAATTGAAAATGCTTAATATTATTAGGATAAATCTTGTAGGATTTTTGGTAGAAAATCTATGATAACTTTAGCCATGAAATTTTTACAGTAGGTTCATTAGATTATTATGTGCTCACTGTAATTTTTGTAGCCTTAGAAGAGGTTGATAAATAGGGTAGCTAGTACTCCTTGTGTTATCATATATATAGTAAATCGATGTTAAGAATAGGGATGCCTTTAGTTGCTAAGATAATACATGCAATATTTCATATTTGTTAAGTGGTAATAATAGATAACTTAGTGTCTTAGTCGATAGAGCTAGCTTAGTAGCTTGATAGATGTATTCTTATTTTAAGAGTTGTTGTTGCCGTATTGCTAAGTGTTGCATCATCATTTCATGCATGTAGATAACGAGTTGGTAGAGTTCATACCTACGGGTGAGCAGGAGTATGAGGAGATCATCGAGGAGTATGAGGAGGAGATTCTCGTACTGGAGGGAGCCCTAGAGCCATCAGTTGCTAATTTTGTTGACACCTCGCCTGCCCAAGACAAGCCCCGGTGCATAACCCTTATTTTGAATGATCACTGAATATATATATGATGTGCATTTATGTTACAAGTATTTTATGGAAACTACATGCATAAATATACCTATCTATGAGTCCTACTAGCTTAGGTTGAGTAGCTACTATGCTTAGGATTTTGATAACGTGAGTTACCTATCGCTACTCATAATAGGTGATTATTATTATCACTCATGATAAAAATGGTGAAAGGAAAATGGAGACCGGGCAGGGATATGGTTTGGGTATTGGTGGGTGTAAGAGGTTGTGTCCTACGGCCAACGGGGCATAGCTTGGTTACACTGTTTTCTTATCTGTGTTGGTTAAGGACCGGCTGTTGCATTGGGTTCTAGGCAAGCCACAAACTTATTATCCTGAACACATACTTGTGTATGGGCGTAGGGAAGGCTTGTTGCTCTCTTGTCGTGGGTTCTGGATCTTTCCAAACCGACTGATTGGAAGTGGAAATGGTGGAGGTATAAGCACTGCACTGAGTCTGGGACTCAGGAGCGAAGGTTGGAGTCCAAGTTTGGATGGGGACCTTGACCCCATGACAGGAGAGTGGTGGGTTGGTCCTGCTTATGCCAAGGGTATAGGTGGGGTGTGTGTTTTAGGGTATCCAGCTGGGCACATTGATTCACAAATCGTTGGATGATCCGATATGACTTGTCTATAGTCTAGCATCGTAGTAAGAACTGAAAGATGAATGGTGGTGAAATAAAACTATTTGCTCAACCATTGCTTGAAAGTAGAACAAGTGCTTACATACAATGGTTAGAAAATGAACTAAGCATGGCTGCTAATAATAAGCATACATAAGGATTCACTATTAGTATTGCTTTCCGCAAAAAAGAAAAACCAGCAAACCATAAAGCTTATCATATCCCTTGGAGTCAGGAAATTATTCCCACTAGTCGGATAAGTCTTGCGAGTACATTGTGTACTCAGGGTTTATTTACCCCTGTTGTAGGTGCAACTTGAGGAGTAGCCGTTGTGTGAAGGATTCTTCTGATGGGCACATATGGATCCTTGTATATTATCGATAGATGTTTCTTTTCATTCCACTGTTTAATTTCCGCACTCTGAATTTGGTACTGTAATAATATATGTCTAAGAACTCTGGATATATGAAATGGACTAAGTAATGTAAACTTGTTCTCATTATTGGATCCTGAGGGAAAAATATGGATTGTTCGGGCTCTCCCTTAGGGTGTGCCCAATGGAATCCGCCCGATGTAGCTCACTCTCAGGGTGTTTAGTGTCTAGTGTCTAGTGGAAGACAAGCGCCTCTGTAAGTGTGTTATTTCGGGCGGTTCTACCACAGTTGATACTGAAGCCAATAATGAGTCTATAAGTTTCATCACTCTTTTCCAAAACCTAAAATTTGACCAACAAAAATTTTGCAAAAAATAGGATGCGATAAAATTATGTAAATAAGTATAAGCCCTAGCAATATGGTCTATCTAGGATAGCGACACTGGTTTTATCTAATCAATTTTCTATAGGTACACTGACTTACGCTACGTAAGAAACTGTTTAGCATATGAAAAGTGAGTGTGCGATGTGCCGAAAATTCTTGCGAATGCTGCTATATTCTGGTTTGAGTGAACATATAGGCCAATGCATGCATCATGAAAAGAGAATCTTGCTTAAACTAAACTCCCCCTACACGTATAATTTGGATTAGTAAATTGATAGAGTAAACTAAAAGAATGCTTTAATAAATGTCTTATTATTTATCTAATCTCTTGTTTCTGATCTGGAGGGTTGTCCTAAATGGTTGGTTACTATCTATTTTCAGATGAACTTGAGATCCGGTCATGGGAGCACCAGTGCCAGAGCAGGCCATGGTCTTGGCGAAGGCCAAGTGAAAGTGGATGGGGCAATGGTAACGGCAACGGGGAGAGCCATGAGGCCCCACTTCTAGCTCCACCTCCTCCACCACCGCCGCCTCCGATGACTCATGTGGAGATGATGGCGGAGATGTTGGCTGCTTGCCGTGAGTCAGCCCGTGCCATGGAGCTGCTGGCACAGGCTATCGGTGGCTTCGCCCATGGAGGCCATAGGGCAATGGTGGGAACGAGGGTGGTGCCCGTGGCCCCGAGGGACCCTACTCTTATCATGATTTCTTGAAGGCGCACCCACCCATGTTCACGCCGATGACTGAGCCTCTAGATGCAGAGCATTGGCTTCATATTCTAGAGAAAAAGTTTCTACTACTCACCGTAACTAAGCAGTAGAAGGTGCGCTTTGCAGTGCAATAGCTGTTGGGATCTTATCAATAAAAGAAGCTCTACAATCCTTCGAGGGGTATCCCACGAAGATAGATTGATCGGTAGAGGTGCACATAATCAGGAACTGGATGGTGACACAAGGCGTAGAGACAGCGATTTAGACAGGTTCATACAGTCTGATCTATGTAATACCCTATGTCCTGTGTCTTTGTTGTATTGTATTGAATATGAGATGTATGTAGATGTCGACTAGGAGACCCCTGCCTCTCCTTATATACTCTAGAGGGGTAGGGTTATAAGAAAAGTATCCTATTTGGTACTATACAATATCTTATGGTGCACGTTGACCAGTGCCATGCATGCCATCTTGTGGGCTGGGCCACCTCTGATGGAGCAGCCCATGTCTTGTCTTATGGATACCGTGGGTCATATCCCCCACAGCTAGTCTTCGAGTGCCTTGTATCCTTTAAACAACGCTATCTTGAACAAGTTCGAGCACTTTGATATGAAGCCGATCAGTTTAACTAGTGATTCGAGCAGTGAAAGTCGAAACCAGCCAGTTTAACTGGTGACCTAGGCGGTGAAGGTCGAAGCCAACTAGTTTAACTGGTGACCTAGGCGATGAAGGTCGAAGCCAACCAGTTTAACTGGTGACCTAGGTGATGAAGGTTGAAGCCAACCAGTTTAACTGGTTAGGAGACCTTGGACTTAGCCAAGTAAGGCTTGCTAGAAGGATATAAGGGGCTCAAGATAAAATTTGAAAATTCTTTCACTTAGGAGATATGTAGCCACTTAGACTCTGTCAATAAGGAGGGTAAATCAAGAAATAAGCACTACATTCACCGCTAGGTGAAGTGTAGCCACTTCGTCCCTAAGCCTGCTGGAAGATGAAGAATGAATCTTGTAGCAGGGTCAAAGAAAAGAAGTCTGAAAGCTTGCCGACATCATCTGACATGTGCGTATCAAGACCCCAGACGTGCTGCCCCAGATAAATACCCTGATCTGAACAACATGGAGCAGTTTGACAGCACACCGATAAGACATAGCAAGATCTGACCACCAAAGGAGTCCTCAGCTTAACTAACGATGCTTGCACGAAGAATCTGAACACTAAGGAGTCTCCAGTGTGGCTGACGATGAAGTGACGGACAATCCGAACAGTTGGTTGGCAAAAAACCACATGGAGGATGAAGCTACGTGGGAGCAAGAAAGTTAAAACCCTTGCTTGAAAGTAGAATAGGTGTTTACATAGAATGGTTAGATAATGAACTAAGCATGGCTGCTAATAATAAGCATACATAAGGATTCACTATTAGTACTGCTTTCCGCAAAAAGAAAAACTAGCTAACCATAAAGGTTATCATATCCCTTGGAGTCGGAAAATTATTCCCATTAGTTGGATAAGTCTTGCGAGTATATTGTGTACTTAGGGTTTTTTACCCCTATTGCAGGTGCAGCTTGAGGAGTAGCCATTATGTGAAAGATTCTTCTGGTGGGCACAGATGAATCCTTGTATATTATCGATAGATGTTTCTTTTCATTCCGCTGTTTAATTTTCGCACTCTGAATTTGGTACTATAATAATATATTTCTAAGAACTTTGGATGTATGAAATAGACTAAGTAATGTAAACTCATTCTTATTATTGGATCTAGAGGGAAAAATGTGGATTGTTCAGGCTCTCCTTTGGAGTGTGCTCGACGGAATCCGCCCAATGTAGCTCGTTCTCAGGGTGCCTAATGTCTAGTGAAAGACAAGTGCCTCCGTAAGTGCGTTATTTTGGGTGGTGCTGTCACATAATTTAATCAGAAAATTAGTAAACTAACAAAAAAACTGTTCTGAACTGGCTTGACTCAAGCCTTTTCAATGACATACCCCAGTACTGCAGCCTATTGGCATGCAACCGAGTCATCTCATCGGTTAAAAAATAAAACATACAATATGCTTTTGCATCAATTCTACATCACTATTGGGCAGAGAATAGAATTAATGCATAAAACTCATAAATTAACTTGAAATCCATATAACTACTCTTCAAAATTAAATTCTTCTATTGGTTCAAATTTATTTAAAAGATAATCAACATCATTGCAGCAGAAACTTGATAATGAAATACATTCTTTTAGTTCATGAGCATTTCTTGATCCTTATCTACTCTTTGAAAATTGATCACATTTGTGTAAAATTTATCAGAGATTTAAACTTTAAATTTAAATTAGTTATAATATTGTCATCATCAACGTTGGTCAAAAAATGACAATACCATAACCTTACTTAAACAAAAAAAATGGACCACTCCTCTAATTTAAATTTTCTTGTTGGTTCCAATTTAATTAGAGGATAAACATAATCATAGTTTACTAAATATAACTGCTCTTCGAATTAAATTCTCATGTTGGTTTGAATTTAATTAGAAGATAATAAACATTAAACTTTGCAGCGAAAACTTAAACATAATTAGTGAATTTTACCCACTGGAAAATTCTCTTAACTAATTTTCTTAGAGCCATTAATCAATTTCTAGAAATTAACCATTTTACTAGAAAAAGGAAAGGAAAAAATGGACTCAATTCTTTACTGTTTCTTTGGCCCGGACTGCTTTCAGCCCGGCTCACCTTGCTTGCACGCGCGCTACGCCTTCCCAGGCCACAACCTAGGCCTAGGCCAGCAAAGCCCCCTGCTCACTCACACCGGCCTAGGCCAGCCTCTGGCCTGTCGCTTCTGCGCTGTTCGATGGAGATCAACGGCTGAGCGCGCATCTTGGTGGAATAAAACGACACGACGGTGTCCCTCCCCCCAAACCGTAGCTCACTCCTCTCCCCTTTCTTTCTCTCAGTGGCTCAACATCGAGCGATTGAGCGCAAAGAGCCACCAGAGTGAGCCCACGATGGAGGGATAGTGGCGCCATCACCGGCCCCTTGCCAGCACGCGTGCTCCCCTTTGGGTGAGCATGCTGCCATTGGGTGGCCTAGCGGCGATGCCCTATCATGCGTATCCTAAGCCTGAGCCAGTGGGCTCGGTTTTCTTCTCGCACTCCGATGAGGCGGCAATGCGGTAATCTTCCCGCGCGACGGCGGTGGCGACAGCAGCGAGGAAAACCCAAGTAGGCTCCTCCTCCCTCTATGTCCGTTTTCTAGGTTAGGGTTAGGGTTTGTGTTCGATCCCTCTGCCTCTGTGCATCTTCCCTGACTAGGGTTTGGGTTCGCATCGAACCCTTTGCTTAGATCCGAATCGCATCTCTCACCTCCTTCTAATTGTTGCTACCCCTACCCTTTCCTTACTCACTTTCTTCCCACGCACCGGCAAGGTGGCGGTAGTGGTGTGGCGGGTTCAAGGTGACCCTCCCATTTCTTTTCTTCTTTGCTAGGGTTAATCCTCTCTTTCTATTTGCTTCTCTCTATTCTACCCCAATCTAGATCTACACACTAGAAAACATGTATCTAGTACCATTGATAGAACTGAAAGCACTTCTAGGTATAGATCAGTGGGTCATACTTAGCTTAATAGGAGACTTGGTGATGTACCTCACTAGGCGCAGCCACAGCCACAGCGCCACCGCGATGTGACCACTGGAGTCATAGTAGTAGGGGAAGTAGAGATGCGCCCGCTAGGTCATCGTAGGTAACAGCAGTGTGGGCGCGGTGTTGGTGGCAGTGGCAAAGGCGATGGCACTTCCCATCGCTTATAGGTCCCCCTTCTAGATCAGACTGGGGTTAGGACATCATGGTGGGGCTGGCGGCCATGGTGAATCTCATGTCTTGTGCCCTAGCCCCCACCGTCCTTTTATGGCGCTGCGCGATAGGGGCCCATCAGCTAGTAAAAAGGCTGAGTGCCCTTGATTAGGGCACAGATCAAGGGCCCAACCTAACAATGTCGTCTATCGTCAGTTAAATGGCCTAGAACTAATTCAGTTAACCTTCCAATCTCAGACCAACAACATCCCCTCTCTTAGATCTCTTTGCGTCATGAGGGTAGGTAGTGGAAGCGACTCTAGAACTGGACTACTGATATAGGAGTATTATAAGCTAAAAGCCAAAAGGGGTCTCCCGACAATCATTAGAGAAGTGTATGCCGTGTGATCAAGAGGAGGACACGTACGATGCAACATATTCTCACTAACTGTGTTTTTGTTCGAGGAAAACCATTGTGAAGGTTTAGGAAGCTCAAAGAAAAATTACACAGTGTTGTGATCTCTCTTTTTTTGCGAGATACACTGTTCATGTGATTCCATGGGTCCAAGCTTGTTCATGTGATTCCACAGGTCCAAAGCTCACTGGTGGCATGTCATCGCCGCCGCCCTCCGCTCAACTCCAAAAGGGGTTGCGACGGCGCTGCCCTTCACCTGCCCATCCCTCGCTCTGCACTGCATCATACGGAAGAAGAAGGGTGAAAAACACATGTTGTAATCGTATGTTTCAAGTGTTTTAGATGTTTCAGATGTATGTTGTAAATGTTTCATATGGATATTGCAAAAGTAGATCGAGATGTTGCATATGTTGCAATGGTTATATACATATGTTTCAAGCTCCTATTCCCAATGTTTCATCTATTTTTCTAGACGTGTGTTGCAAGTGTGTTTATTTGGATGTTGCATATATTTCACTCATATGTTGTAAGTGTTTTATTTGGATGTTGCAAGGTTTTCAAGTGTTTTAGGTGTTTTTGCAATTATTTCAGATGCATGTTTCAAGTGTTTCATCTATCTTAAGACGCATGTTGCAACTGTTATATTTGGATGTTTCAAAAGTAGATTGGGTGTTGCATCTCCCTTCTTGCTTTCTGCTGCCTCGCCTCCGTGTCTCCTCCTTCTGGCGCTGGCTGAGCATTCGCCGCCCCCTCCCTTTCTTCTCAATGCTGGTGACGTTTAGGGCAGTGTGGGCCTCGCATGGACGCGCGAAACATGAGAAACTGCAGGCACAGGCGTCTAAACGCTCCATCTATTCAGACATTAGGGTACTAGCAAGCCTGTTTTTTTTCATCCTTTTCTTACTCCCTAGATGAAGTAATGCGGTTTCCTTGTACGAGGTTTTTCATCTATTTTCTCTCTAGTTAACAATATTATAAAAAATGCGTAGCAAGCTACATCATACCCCTCTCTTTATACCATGCTAGCAAATTTGCCCGTGTGTTGCTATGGGTTAAAGAAATTCATGATGTGTTGTTTATCTAGAGTCGTACCCATACGTTACAATGGAAACCAATACAGGAGTCAGACTCCGCGCCATTTCTCCTAGACATGATTTATTTTATTTTTTATTAGCACATGTCTTGAGTAAGAGTCATGTCGAGGATTGCACTTATATACATGTACAGCCTCGGCTGCTTGCTGGAGAGCTGTGACGGCGATTTTTTTAATTTTGACCCTTTTTTTAATATAATTTTAAATCTAACATTGTCAGTTTTTTTTAAACTAACACTTTTGGCCGCGCCTATTGCCCTAGTGCGGCCAAATGCCTATGTCGCGCCATGCATGGTGGCGTGGCACAGGGCTGACGTGGCATGGGCCGGCCTAGGGGGCCGATGATGTGGCGGGTCTTGCCGCGCCACCAACCCTGGCGCGGCAGTGCCGTGCCCTGTTGCGTGGCGCGGCTGGACCAAATATACCGCACAAGCAGCCACACCACCTGGCCACTGCGCCTGCCGCTGGCCCGGGCTACCTGGATGATAGAATCGAAACGTGTCGCGCCCATATTTTGTTGAGTTTTTTTCATGGCCGAATAGAGAATTTGATAAGCCAATGATTAGTTTTTTGTCTTTCATAATACGACTATGCATCATTTTAACTAATCAATTATGAAAAATTGCCATCGGCGTCCAGATACGCTGGGACTACCGGTTCTCGAACGTAGGGTACTTAATCTCATCGACAGTGCTGCCACGACTCAAAGAAACAAATAAGAAGCAAGTTGACAAGCTACCACATAACATATTCATTGTTTTGACATAAGTTTGAGATAACATAACCAAATAACCCCACAAGTTTTGGATGCCAATATTCGTTTGACCTAACAAACTAAGACCCAAGAGTGTAAGGATCCCTCGGATGTCTCTGTCTCTTCAGATTTATTAGCAACACATTGAGAGTGTAGCCAACATCGGTATGGTCGCGTCGACGGTGCGTACGGCTCGTACCCTGCAGGTATATGATATGCACAATTACTTATAATTCTTTATGATAGTTAGTTCATAGAGCCTACATATTTAAATAAATTATCTTTGATAGTACCTGTGAGGCTCCTTAGGTACAAAGCGGAGCACCACCTAGCTGAGACATGCTGATCTCATGCTGCGGCCATTCGTCCCACTGGCCGTGCTGTCCACGGAAGCCCGGGGGTTCGCCGTCGTCGTCATCATCCTCCTCCTCGTCCTTGGTTGCAGGGTCCTTCCTAGCGCTATGATATGGTGGTGTACGCACCGTGGAAGTGGCACCCTGTGTCATCGGCTAAGAAGAGCCGGCTGGTGTCCTCAAAGAGGCTGAAGACGTGCCACTCGACCACGCGAGGAGTGGTGGTTCCTCATAAGAAGTGTCCATACAGCTCAACTTCTGAGCTAGCTTCCTGCAACTCTTCTTCACCTTCTGCATAAATAGACGTTAAAGTTAGTTCATTACCCAAATGCATATACACTAAAGAAATATTTTCGAAACGGACAAGTTTATGTTTACCTCCACAAAAGCCACGAGAATGCCTGGCCCTAGCCCTCTAGACCATGAAGCCGGAACGCTGCTTCGTTGGACAGCCTTGACAATTGTGTCACCTGGGTACAGAAACACGATTGGACAATTTTAGTACACATACTTAATACCAAAAGGATAACAAATTGTACTATTCAAGTATCTTACCACGTATCTTTGAAGCGAGGCTCTCTGTAGCTATGTGTCCTCTCTAGTGGTAACGTCGTACACATCTTCGATGACATCTTCCTCCGAGTTCTCGTCAATCGCCACGTTAGTGTATGGGGGCTTGATATGTGTCCTCGTAGACTTGTGAAGCCACCGCAGGTACTCGTCGAAGGTGTGCTGGTCATGTGGAGGACCCGCAAGGACCGCATGTGGTACCCTGGTCTGCCACAAATGGATGTACGAGCTATGTGTCACGCGCGAATCCTTGGTCTTGTACCTCTTTCTGCGGTCAAACCTGCAACAAAACGATATTAGTTGTACCAAACACACCTCTAAATTGTAGTATTGTTATTAATCGATAACGCACCCGTGCAATGCTTGATTAGTGGAGTAAAGCGGTGGTGGGTAGCCTGTCATTCTTCCAAACTGTCTGCAAACCCGGATGGACAAGTGAATCTCGACCATATGGAAGAAAATAAGAGGGACGTCGCAGCGATACTTGTGTGACTCGTCCCTAGTGACAGGACTCAGATAGTCCTGGAGCTCCGGAGAATCCCAAGGACACCAAAACACCTAAAATTTTGTAATTGTGTTAGGTTGTGATATAGTGTACATCGAAGAAGACGCTGCTATGATAGTATAGAAAGCGTAACCTGGTGCTGTGTCAGGATGTCGAGACCATCCGTATACTCCTTGTACTTGCACCACGCATTCCCTCTAACTAACTGTGCTTTCGTCCAGATATATAGAGCTATAGGGAGTGTATCATGCCCGTTCTATTGCTGCATTGAACATGATAATGAATTAGCAACAAATAATCTTATCATATCTAACTGTCTAGAAGAATATAATGAACCGAAGTACTTACCGGTAAACCATTACTAAGGGGTCTCCCAACGGGCAATCATTCTCAACACCAAACTTGGAGTAGGTAGGAGCAACCCCCAAGGTTCGCATGTCCTGAGGTGCGACGGCAGGCAACGCATAGCTATCGATACATCCATCCTAGGACTGTGCTGCCCTAGCTGTACCTCGCTATGTTCTCCCACGGCTGGCGAAGTATGTCAAGGAAGATCCAGCTGATGATATTGCCCGAGGCGTCTAGGAAGAGAAAAGCACCAAGAAAGTGCCAGAGCCACACTCGAACGAACCTGTCGATCTATGCCTCCTCAGCTTGTGGGTCCAAGTACTCAAAGCGCTCTGTGATCCAGGACGACGAAACACCAGAACTTTTCCTGTAATTGATCAAAGAAAATGAGACCCGATACCAACTGTAAAGCAATGCAAGTATTAAATAGGCTTGAATTACTCACTTATTTTTCTTGGAAGCATCGTCGTCCGGTGGAAGAAAACCAGTAAACTGAGCCACCAGCTTCCTCCAGTGATCGTTGTCAACTATCCCTATCACTGCAAGTCCCCCCAACCGAAGGTCTAAAATAGCCTTCACGTCCTACAACGTCAAGGTCATCTCGCCACAAGGTAGGTGGAACGTGTGGGTCTCAGGACTCCACCTGTTATAAGAATAGAACGACTGTTAGTTGTCTCCAATTTATTACAAGAAAGTTTACGTACAAAGAATGCACTCGTACCTGTCTATAGTTGCAGTAAGTAGTGCTGGGTCAAGGGGCGGAAGACCATGGTTGACAACACGGACAAGCTTGAGGAAGCCGGCACGCCGTATGTACGGCGCATAACGCTCGTCCCACTGATGCGCTCTGGTGTGAGTACGGGGCCTCAAAGGAGGCAAGGACACCTCTGCGTCGTTGTCACTCAAGATGTGTGCTCAGTGCTGGTCGTCGTACTCCACCTCAAAAATGGGGTACAACGAGTGCTGCGTAGGAGGGGCCATCCTGCTATAAATTGATAAACAAAGCGTTAGAGTATTCAAATTAACAAAATTCAACTTAACATTAGTAAGTTCACAAACAAATTCACTAATCTAACTAGCCTAAATCTTTAAACCCAAAATCCTAACTATACTAGATAATAAATACATAATCAATCCATATAAAACTTTGGTTCTAAAATTACAAGTAATATCTCCGTCTCAAAATAAATACACATCTTGCTTCTCGAGTAGTCAAATATGTTTAAGTTTGATCAAAACTAAAAAAACGGTATCAATATTTCTATCTCCTAATAAGTTTATTACGAAAGTATACTCCATGCTTAATGTAATAGTACCTATTATGTATCATAAATATTAGTACGCTATTATATAAATTTGGTCAAAGACACTAATAGTCAATGAAAATAGCCTCGATATCCCTACATGCTCCTAGAAATGCTAGCACCAGTAGACCATCATCAACTCTTTTGCTTCTGCGCCGGCCGCTCGAGGATTGCGAGGGCACGTGGGGTACTGTAGGGATACAAAAAATACTAACTATACTAGATAATAATAAAAAAAATATGAAATCGAGAGGGAGATACCTTAGGAGCGAGCGGCCTTGACGCGTCGGTGTTCGTGGCGCGGCCGGCTAGGGCGCTGCGCGGCGGGAGTGGCCGGGCGCGGCATGGGCGAGCGGCCGAGGCCGGGCCGTGCGGGCGCGGGTGGGGCAAGGCGAGGCCGAGCGGGCGCGTGCGTGGCGTGGTCGGGCGGGCGCAGGCGCGAGCGGCCGCAGACAGGACGCTGGCGGCGGCTGGCGGCGGCGGTGGCGTTCGGGCCGGCAGGCAGGGCAGGGGTGCGTGCGGGTGGGCGGGCTCGCACGTGGTATATATTTGGTGCAGCCGCGCCACGGATCAGGGCGCGGCATTGCCGCGCCAGGGTCGGTGGCGCGGCAAGACCCGCCACATCTTCGGCCCCAGGCCGACCCACGCCACGTCAGCCCTGTGTCGCACACTCGTGCCACCATACATGGCGCGGCACAGACATTTGGTCTCGCCAAGGCAATAGGCGCGGTCAAAAATATTAGTTTAAAAAAGGGTTAAAATTTAAAAAAAAAATCGCGACGGCTCGGACGTCGTGTTCTCGGTCGGCGGCTAGACGTTCCGGGCGCACCGGGCCGTGCTCAGGGCGGTGCTCCTCGGCTCCATGGCGGAGGCCACCACGCCCGCCCACCGTCACGCTGCGCGACAACGAGCCGGAGACGTTAGGGGCCATGCTGCGGTTCATGTACACCGACGCACTGCCCGCGGAGCTCGACAGCGAGGGCCGTCTGTGAGCTTCTTCCTAGTGCTACTCGCGGCGGCGGACCGCTACGCGGTGGACATGCTCAAGGCCGTGTGTGCCTCTCCCTCATTCGCTTGATGTCTCAATTATTTTTTCAAGAAAGAGCCCACCTTCGCTTCATTGGCCGGCCCACCCCGTCGAATTAGCCTGGGTTGACCATTTTGTGGTGGAAAACGACCGAGGTCCAACAAAAACTACAGTTGGCCCAAGTACGTATTATGTGGGCTTTAATTATAATCTTTCCTTTCCGGCATCGCTCTCCAGCCCGTAGACAGAATTGGCTGGACCTCGACAACGTCAAGGGCCGCCCATTCACCGAAGAGTCCCAGGACAAAGGAGCGCATGCGCAAGTGCGCAACCAACGAGTCGATGACGCCCCCAGAATTGGCTTCCTTTTTCTCGTTCGCATCGAATCCGCATCGTGAAGGAAATCCACCGGAATCCGGATTTGATTGGATTGCGGCATCCATTCCATTCGCATTCGCATTCGCATTCGCAATCGCCGTCGCCATCGCCATCCTCGCAGCGCTCGGCCCACCCAACCCGGTCCCTATCGCTCTCCATCGTCTCCCTCACCACCTCCAGCTCCCCGCCTCCCTCACCACCTCCAGGCCCCAGCTTTGGCGGTAGACAGACAGATACAGCTGCGCCATTACCAAAGAGAGAGACATATCGCGCTGCCCAAGAAAAGAAGCCGTGCCTTCTCCCCCTCTCCCTTCTTTCTTTCCTTTGATTAACGGATCGTCCGCCGGTTGCAACACTAATTCCTCGCGGGGTTCCCTTGGATTCGGCCGGGAACCGTGAGATCAAGAAAAACGCCTGCCATTAAACTGCCAAGATTATATTAAAAAAAAACGAACCAACCTTGATTGACTGCAATCTTTCATCAACAAAGGAGGGAGAGCCTTGGTTTGATCGGCGGCGGCCGATCTTGGCTCGGATGGCGGCGCCGCCGCAGCCGCCGGCGTCGCTGGACTACTGGCGGGGCTTCTTCAGCGGCGCGCGGGCCAGCATCTTCGACGCCATCGACGCCGCCATCCGAGTAGCCGCCGCCGACCACCCCGACGCCCTCCGCGCGCGCCGCGACGCCATCGCCGAGCGCCTCTACACCGCGCTCATCGCCCTACCCGCGCCAGAGGCGCCGGGGCACCCCACCCGTGGCCGGCCGCCGCTCCTCCTCCCCGAGGGCGCGGGCAGCGTGCCCAGCCTCTGCAGCTTCGACCGCGCCGAGGTCGTCAACAACGGCGGCGGCGGCGCCGCGCCAAGGAACAAGAGCGATGACGACGTCGCCGCCGAGGCGTTCCGTGTCAAGGCGGCTCTCTCCAATGCTCAAGAGAAGGTTCCTCCATTGCTTCGCTGTTTGTTGATTCTGTTCCTGATTTGCTGATGTTGGCATTAATCCCTTCTGATCAACCCTGTTTGTTGATTCTGTTTCTTTGCTGATGTTGGCATTAATCCCTTCTGATCGACTTTGCTGTGTGTTCAACTTTCCTGCAGTCAGAGGCCGAGCTGCTCGAGCTTCTCGGGAGGCTGGGGCAGCTGGAATTCACGGTGGACGCTATCAGGGTGAGCCGTGACGAAAGTGAAACTGCCGCTGCTGCATGTGCTTCATGAACTCTTCTTCGTGCCTTTGTTCATATCTCTCGAATCACTTATATAGGCTACTGAGATTGGAATGGCTGTGAAACCGCTGCGAAAGCATGGCTCGAAGCAGATTCGGCAACTCGTCCGATCGCTTATTGAGTAAGCTGCTTGTGCTTTTCCTTGTCCAGAAATGCCCAGAAATATTACTTGGCCATCATTTTAGACACTAGTTTGGCCTTATGCAGCTTTCTCAGATGTACATGTTTGATTGATGTTATGCTTGATCTGAATTTTTAGAGGTTGGAAGGCTACTGTTAATGAGTGGGTGAACAATGGAGATCCCATTGTAGGTAAGGAATACAAAAGTCAATGTACTCTTCACTGTTATGTTCTTCCTATTCTGTCCTTGATTGATATATAATCTAGCTGAAATAATTCACAGATCATACACCACAATCAGTGGATGCTTCTTGCCTGGATCAGGAAGAAGGGGGTCTGCCTTCCCCTCCAATGGATGAGGCAGCCTTGTTTGCAGCACCATGTACTTCAATCCAGCTATCCGAGGTACCAGACACATAAACTTCAGGCTCTCTTTCTTTTTATTACTGTATTTATCAATGTTACAGTTGTTCTGACAAACTTGGATGCCTTATCTTGTTGAAAATCTGCATCGGTTTTGAAGTTCTTCGATGAAATGGATGATGATGGAAGTGAGTAATCGCACTTCCTGGATCACACCACATGCCCTGGTGACTCTTGGTTACATATTGCATTGACCTCACTCCTGTCCTGTAAATTACAGACATTAGGAGTGATGCCAAGGATGGTGGGCAGTGTAATCCGGCAAGCCAAGAGTCAGTGAACAAGCAGTCACCTACGGGCCAATGGTATGACCCAGAGCAGAACTGGAAACTTGACCAGTCTGCTATGAAGCAATCGCGACCAAATGAAGCATTCAACTGGCAAACAAGGCAGCAATCTAATCCAGGGGCGCAAGTGAAGATGTCAAGTGCAGCTTTTGGTCCAGGGAGACCTCAGATGTCGCATATGGGGCCGAAATGTTCAGAAGTGAAGCCAAAGCAGCAGCAAGATGTATCAGTGGCTCAGAGAAGACCGAAACCGACAATGCCTAAGGTAAGCGTTAGTGTGTTGTGAGCAACTTAGTATATCTATTTGATGCGTATTTTGCTACTATTGGGCTAAAACATTTCACTGCCAATATAGCAGCCACCAACTCAGCATGATGACAATTCGGTCCAGGCCAAGCTGCAGCTCGCAAAGGATGCCAAGCTGGAGGCTACAAAGCGCAAGCTTCAAGAGGGTTATCAAGAATTCAATAACAGTAAGCCGTTTCTCTTCAGCCTTAGGCACACACCTCTTTCGTTCTGTGCAGTGCCAGGAGATATATCTTACATAGTTACAGTATTGATGGGATGTTTAGTTTCGCCATTGATCAATGTGTAGTTCTGCTAATAGCACCGCATTTCTTGACTGGTTGACGTGATGAATTATGATGCCGTTGTCGTTTCGAAAGAAGACAGATGAATGACGTTTCCGATTTGGCGCAAATGCAGCGAAGAAGCAGCGGACGATACAAATGGTGGATCCGCAAGACCTGCCAAAGCAAGGGAACCGAAACCTAGCGCTGAACGGCAAGCCAAGAAACAACAACAACAACAACAGGAATCGTCTGGGCATCCGCCGCTGATTCCATCCACCCACCCATTCGTTCACCATGCTTTTTTAACTAATTAACCGCCGGCCGCCGCTTACAACCTGGATATACCAGTCTAGTGTTTCTTTCTTTTGGGTCCAGTACCATCCATACATATGACATGTATATCTGGAAGGCGAAAACTGAGTCGCCTGGCAGGGGATGCACTAGTGTTTGCAGCCCTAACATCTTGTCTCGGGCCGCCAATGGTTGACAAACTTGTAGAGAGATAATGTTACATTACATAGCTATATATATATATTACAGTATCAGTTCTGAGACCTGCTGGGACACCGCGTTGTGGCTGTGTGGTCTTTGGTCTCATGGTCTGTCTGGACTCTTATGCAAATGCTCCTACTCGTGGTATGCAGTTTCTTTCTTGCAATCAAGGTGTGTGGTCTCTGTCGCTTGCAAATGAGCGACCTGCCGACCTGAGCTGTTATCAAAGAGGAAGAGTGGCTTGCCCCCAGCAAAGACTTGGACCAAGATGGAGTATGGCACAAGAACACAAGACAGTGGCATGTTTGGGAGCAGGGTTTTTCTTCTCTTGACTCTGGACTCTAGTTTTGAGCAAGAGTTCTGCTTGAAAGGATCCTTCCAAAACTGACGAGTGAATCTTGCGCCGATGAGTTTGACCGGCACGGGTAGCTTCCAAGCTCAGCCAGACCACCACCTTCCATGAGACGTCGTCATGTATGTGAACACGGGGGACTAGCCGAGGAGCAGTGGGGGCAAGCAACCAGCAAGGCATTATTGGTCGCTGTCGAGTGTCGGTGGTGGGCGCCGTGGGACGGTCTCCTGGCGGTGCCGTCACTGTTTCGCGGGCCCCACCGCCGCCTGCCTTTCTAGATTGCGTGTCGCCTGCGGCCCCACGGGTGCGTGTCCGCGGGACACGTCGGACGGAGTATCCCGTGGGCCGCGTCGCGTGGCTCACGGGGCCTTGTGCTGCTCGTGGCCCGGACGCCGCCCGCCAACGAACAGCTTGTTCTGCTGCTGATGTTCTGCGCGCTGCAACTCTGTGCCCCAAATTTTAAACCGGTGCTCAGTGCTTCGTGCGTCCTCCCAAATAGTTAGTCTAAGAAAAAAATATATTGGATATCAAGGAAAGAGAATAAATAGCTAGCGGTTCTGTTCGCTTCTTTTATAATCTGTTTTTTTTCAGCTTGTTTTTTCAGTCGGAATAGTGTTTTTCTCTCCTAACAAATCAGCCGGAACAGTGTTTCGGCTTGTTTTTTTGGCGAAACGAACGGCTAAATAGCTAATCTAGCATAATCTCTCAGAAACAAGTCTCTCACAGCTCACGTAACTCTTCATTGTAGTATTCTTTTTTTATTGTTTCTAAGCCCAATCTAGCTGGCCATTTGTAAACTGCCATTGAGAACGTCCTTAATGCTTAGTGCTGTGCAACTCAACTGAGAAGCAAGCAAGAGAGAGCACGAGCACAACTGCACAACCCAGCATGATCCTTTCTGGATCGGCGACGTGGACTTGTGGCCATCCACCAGCTTTTGGGATGCCGATAATGCAACCATTAATGCATCCACCACCGTGACAGCATCTCACACCCTCTTCGATCAGTCTTCTCAATCTCACACTTTCCACCACCATCAACAGCCCTTTGCATTTTCAAAAAGCCTATCTCATCCGGTGCTTTTTACTCCAAGGCCTTGTTTAGATCACATCCAAATTAAGTTTTTTCACTCTCTCTCTATCACATCAATTTTTAGCCGCTTGCATGAAGCATTAAATGTAGGTAAAAAAAATAACTAATTACACAGTTTAGTTGGAAATCACGAGATGAATCTTTTGAGCTTAGTTAGTCCACGATTGGACAATATTTACCAAATAAGACGAAAGTGCTACTATTCATCGGTTTGAAATTTTTTGCAATCTAAACATGGCCCAAATTTTCACCTTCCACTGGCCTGTTTGCTTGCTCGTAAACGATCGTAAATTTTCAGTCAAGAATAGTGTTTTTCTCTTACACCAATCAGCCAGCAGTAAATAATCCACGATCATTTACGGCCTCCGAACATGCTGCATATCCTTCTCCTTCTGCTCTTCATCGGTTCCATGAGCTCTAGCGAAATAAACGGAGTTTAAAGTAAGGTCCGCGCCGGAGGAGAAGATTTCTTTGGTTCTTTTTAGGAGTGATATTGTAGGACGAACCGATGAAGTCATTTTCTTTTCTTTCTTTTAAAAATAATTAGAAAACATAAAGAGCCGATAAAGTCGAATTTTAGCGGCTTCACCCATTCCGGCTCTTAAAGCCTGTTGGCCTTATCTCATATTCGACTTAGATTGGCTTTTTTCAGACAGAACAGTGTTTTTCTCTCACAACAATTCAGCCGGAACAATATTTTTCAGCCAGTTTTAGCCAAGTCTCAGACCAACGAACGGGGCCTTAGGGGCTACAACCAGAGCCAGAGTCACCAGTAGCCTTGCAAAAAAAAAACCCAAAAGTTTGTTTTCCAATTAAGAGAGATGGTAGGGCAAGCGGAGTAACCGGTTCGCCACTTAACCAATTGGCCCAAGATGTGGGACGTGAATTGGGCTTAAAAATTTAATGTGAAGAATCTTAGTCTATGCAAAAAAAAAAACTCACCCTATGTATGGTAAAAGCCTAGAAATAAAAAGTTCTTACTAAGAATAAGTCATTAGGCCATCGGTGACAGAACCGTCTGAAATAATACGTTTCTGAAGACGCTCGTCTTCCACTAGACACTAAGCACCCTAAAAGTTAGCTACATCGGATAGTTTCGTCGAGCACACCCCACGGGAGAACTCGAATCAATCCATGTTTTACCTCCAGAATCCAATAATGAGTACGATCTTACAATACTTAGTCCATTTCATAAAAGAGTTCTTGAAAATTATTTATTACAATACCAAGGTTCAGAGTGCGATAATTAAACAGCGAAATAAAAATAACATCTAGCGAAAACGATACAAGGATCCGTCTGTGCCCACTAGAAGAATCCTCCATACAAGAGCTACTCCTCAAGCTGCACCTGCAACAGGGGAAAATAAACCCTAAGTACACAATATACTCGCAAGATTTACCCGACTAGTGGGAATAGTTTTTCGACTCCAAGGGGTATGATAGGCAATATGGATTTGTTGTTTTCTTTTTGTTTGCGAAAAGCATGACTAGAAGTACGTCCTTAAGATCAAGTTTAATTAGCAGTCATGATTACTTCATTAGTTAACCACTCTACGTAAGCACATGTTCTACTTTCGAGCAAGGGTTGAACAATCAGAACCAATTTACCATCTTTCATATTTCAGTTCTTACTACAGTGCTAGACCATAGTCAAGTCGTACCGTCTTACGAAAACAGCGATTCGCGAACCAATGTATCCTAGCTGGGTACCCCGAAACACACGCCCTGTTTGTACCCCAGGCACAAACAAGACCAACCCATTCCACTCCTATCACGGAGTCCAGGTCTTCGTCCAAACTTGGACTCCAAGGCCCCACACTTGAGACCTGTTCTCTATATGGTGCTTAGACCTTCACCTTTCTCCGTCTCTAATCAGTCAGTCCGAAAAGAGTCGGAACCCACGACAAGAGCGTAACGAGCCTTCCCGCTCCCATAAGCAAGTATGTGCTTAGGATAATAAGTCTGTGACCTGACTACCATCCACAGCAACGGATGGTCCTCAATCGATACGGACAGGGAAAACAGTATAACCAAGCTAAGCCCCGTGGCCTCGAAACACAACTCATCACACCCACCAATACCCATACCATATCCCTGTTCGATCTCCATTTTCCTTTCATCATTTTTATCATGAGAGTAATTATAATAATCACCTATTATGAGTAACGGCTGGTTACTCACGTTATCGAAAATCTAAGCATAGCAGCTACTCGAACCTGTACTAGTAGCACTCATAAGTAGATATATCTATGCATGTGATTTTCATAAGATTCTTGTAACGTAAATGCACTTAACATATATATACAGTGATTATAAAAAAATAAGAGATTATGCACCGGTGAAAGGTCCTAATATGGCTAGAGGGGGTGAATAGCCTATTAAAATCTACAAACCAACTAGAGCAATTTGATTAGTATGACAAATAGCGAAATACAAACTTGCTCTAGCTCTACAAGGGTTGCAAATCACCTATCCAATAATTCTAGTTGCTATGATCACTTAACACATAATTTACTATGTTACTACTCACTAAGAGCTCTTATATTTGCTATACTAAAGAGTTCCACTAGATGAACTTAAAACAACAAAGCAAACTCTTAATTCTAATTACACTAAAGAGCTTGCTATAACTAGCTTGCAAGAATATAAATGAGTGAGTAGAGTTATTATACCGTCGTATAGAGTAGTAAACCAATCACAAGATGAATACTAAATCAATCACCGGGAGAATACCAAAGGGCAAGAGACAACCAATTTTCCTCCCGAGGTTCACGTGCTTGCCGGCATGCTAGTCCCCATTGTGTCAACCAACACTTGGTGGTTCGATAGCTAAGAGGTGTTGCACAAACCTCGTCCACACAATTGGACACCACAAGAACCTACCCATAAGTGAGGTAACTCAATGACATGAGTAATCCACTAGAGTTACCTTTTGGCGCTTCGCCGGGGAAGGCACAAGACCCCTCACAATCACCATGATCGGAGCCGAAGACAATCACCAACCTCCGCTCAATGATCCTCGTTGCTCCAAGCCATCTAGATAGCGGTAACCACCAAGAGAAACAAGTGAATCCCATAACGAAACACGAATACCAAGTGCCTCTAGATGCAATCACTCAAGCAATGCACTTGGATTCTCTCTCAATCTCACAATGATGATGGATCAATGATGGAGATGAGTGGGAGGGCTTTGGCTAAGCTCACAAGGTTGCTATGTCAATGTAATTGGCTAAGAGAGTGAGCTTGAGCCGGCAATCGGGTTTAAATAGAAGCCCCCATGAAATAGAGCCGTTGGTTCCTCGGTCCACTGAAAAATAGGATGACCAGACATGCATGTCAGATCGACCGGACGCTGGACCCCAGCATCTGATCGCGCGATGTGTGCCACGTGTCCCCTACTTCAAACGTCGATCGCTCGATCTCAACGGTCATCAAAACATTTAAGTTGTGACCGGACACACTGCTTCAAAGTGATCGGACACAGAACCCCAACGTCCGATCATTTCTAGTAAGCATCCATTCGTGAAAATCCATGACCGGACGCATCTGGTCATGCTCGACCGGACTCACCCAGCGTCTGGCCACTCGGTGTCTCCTCTGTGCACTGCCACGTCAGTAGGACCGGACACACCCCTCCAGTGTCTAGTCACAAAGTGATCCAACGTCCGGTCAGAGACCGATGCCAGCGTCTTCGCTACTTCTACTAATCGGACGCGCCGGTCCTACCGAGACCAGCGTCCGGTCACTTACAACGACCTCTGTCTTTTCTATATAGAGCGCTAGTGGCACCATCGGACTGTCCGCACTCTACGGACGGACACTCCGTCGGTGAAGTTTCTATCCCTTGCTCAAATATGTCAACCACCAAGTGTATCACCTTGTGCACATGTGTTGATATATTTTCACAAATATTTTTAAGGGTGTTAGCACTCCACTAGATCCTAAATGCATATGCAATGAGTTAGAGCATCTAGTGGCACTTTGATAACCGTATTTCGATACGAGTTTCACCCCTCTTAATAGTACGGCTATCGATCCTAAATGTGATCACACTCGTTAAGTGTTTCGATCACTAAAACAAAATGGCTCCTACTATTTATACATTTGCCTTAAGCCTTTTGTTTTTCTCTTTCTTCTTTTTCAAGTTTAAGCATTTGATCATCACCATGCCATCACCATCATCTTGATCTTCACCATTGCTTCATCACTTGGAGCAGTGCTACATGTCTCATAATCACTTGATAAACTATGTTAGCACTTAGGGTTTCATCAATTAACTAAAATCAAACTAGAGCTTTCAACCGGGGCTTGCCTTGGGCAGGCGCGGTGTCAGCTGAGTCAGTCAGTGGAGGCTCCAGAACCTCCTCTTGCACAAGAATCTCCTCCTTGTACTCGTCGACGATGTCCTTGAACTCATGATCACCGGTGGTCACAATCTCCGCCAACTCGTTCTCTACATGTATGCGATGATGATGCAACGCTTAGCATTTAGACAACATCAACTCATAAAATAAGGATACACATACTGAGCTACTAAGCTAGCTCTAATGACTAAGATACTAAGCTAACTATCATCTTCATCAAGCAAAGTGTTGGGTTCAACTAACAAACACCTAGCTTTGCAAATTAAGGATATATCTTTATTTCTACTAATGATTTAATGAATATTAAAACAAAGAGCATTTAACTACCCTAATGCTTGGTCTATTCTAAGGCTACAAAAATTATAGTAAGCGCATAATAATATAATGAAGCTATTGTAAAAATTTCAGGATTAAAGCTATCACCAATTTACCACAAAAATTCCTATAATATTTACCCTACTAATATTAAGTACTTTCAAATGATTTGATAGCATCAACATAGATATGTATGAACTAACTACACTATCAGGTAGACAATGATTTTAGGAACCTAACTAAATTAGTTTCACAATTTTTGGACATCTACATGAATTTATATTAAATATACAAGTTTAGCTCAGAAACTAATTAGAAAAGCAATAACTAATTCATTTAGAAAAAAGAAAGACGATTTCACTGCGCGGCTCACATATGCGCGACGCGGCCCACGCACATGAGGCGGCCCACGGCGGGGAAATGTGCATGTGCTGGTGCTTTTGCAGAAATGCCCCCATGCTATCTTCTATTAACACAACGACTATGCGCACTATTTCTACAGATAACGTTTATACAAGAAGGCCCTCGTATTAACTCGTCTTCGCATCAGAGAAATCCCTGACACCTCCGCACTCACCGGCGCGGCATTGGCTGGCACTGGGCCACTACGCTGGCCAACTAGGGACCCCCTCGACCCATCTAAAGGACCAATGCTCACCTACAGGCCAAAGCGCAACAATGGGCAGCTATTCGCAGACCGGAGACGAAGTAGGGTGGCTTCCCCATGGTGGCGGCCAAGCTATGGCGACGACGGCATTATTCTGGTGAGCCATAGTGCTAAAGGAGCAGTAGGGTAGCGGGTAAGCATCTAGGACTCACCACAAACCTAGCCGAGGTGATGGTTCAGTCGGAGACTACCCGAGCCGGGTTGGCCACGTGCGACCCAGCGGTGCGGCGTGCGCACCACGGCGGACACGGGCGTGTCAGCGGTGGCATGGTGGCAGTAGAGGTTCTACTGGCGCACATAGGGTGGAGAGGGAGTCAAGGTGAGGCTATTGGTGTAGTTGGTTGAGCTCGAACGGCAACCGAAGCGGGTTAACACCCACAGCGGCCGAACATGGCCTTAACGGCTCGACAACGGGGAAACTCCAAAATTAGAGCTCGACCGGGCACCACTCAAGCGGGATGGGGATGGTAGCTAGGCAGCTTGATGATGGAGCTAGCGACGCGATGAATCGACTCGAGGTGATCTCTCCCTGACAAATTTAATGGCACAGCTCAGCCATGGTAGCATAGAGTGGGAGAGAGAGGTAGGTAGGTGGGCTCGGCTCGGCCTTGTCTTGGTGGGACACGGTCGACGTGATCGGAGAGACAAGCACGCAGGCGCTACGAACAAAACGCGTGCGTCCACGATAGGGCACGGCCCACGCGGCCGTAGTGCCATAAATGGCAAGACAACAGCGAGCACAGCCATGTGCATGCAGCAGTGGCGTAGAAGTGCAAGGGAGGGGGTGCGGACACGATGGCGAGGCGACGGCACCAGCAGTAGCTATGGCATGGTGCAAAGCAGGGAGGGCAGCAGTACTGCGTGGATGTGGGGCCACATCGGCAGCAGTGTAGCAATGGGTGGGGCAGGGTGGTCGCCGGCACGGTGGCCAACGACTGGCAGTGGGCGCTACGCCTAAGGGTGGCCAAGTCATGACCAAGACGTGGCCAGACCGAGCGCGTCCTTGCCCAGCCGGCGTGCGGCCACGCGCGGTGACCGCGTGCCTAGGCCTGACGGGCCGAACCTGAGTGCGTGCACGAATTTTAAAGCACCCATAAAAACTAAATGATTGATCTTGGAACCAAGCCACCTTCACCACGATCAAGAGAGCATATTAGGCTACCCCTAAGAACTAAAACATAGTACTAATCTTTAACTAGATTTTTTGGAATAAATTCACAAACCCGGTGCCATCAACCTGTTTTTAAACTCAAGAATTTTCTAAGTCTTTAAGCTAGTTTTGATTTCAAGTTCTATTTCTAAGCTATTAGAAACACGAGCTAGCAATGTTATTTTTCTACAGCAAAGGTTGCATTGCCATCTACAAAGTTTTTACTTCAAGCTTTATTTAGGTGCCACATATATGTTCTATAGTATTTTTGCTCAATAAAAATTAGTTTTCAACCCTACTTGATATACATGGGCCATTGAATCAACTTTCATTTAGCATTTGTATTAGTCATTTTAGGTTACAAGAAATTTATCTACATACTTTATCACATGCATTATCACATAAACACGATGCGCATGACATGGTTCAGTAGTTTGTTAGGGTGTTACACCATCACTATAACACATGTCCTTATAATATAGCAACAAGGAAACTGTTTATAAGAATATGCTAAGCAAGTCTACCAAGAGCTTCACACAACGATTAACATAAACTATAGAATAAGCATATGGACGGAAGCTCATGGTCACACTAAAATGAGGTCCTCAGGGCATCTTCACCCGATCTCCTATTCCTTCTCCCCTATAAGTAGTTATAGGAGATCTCTCAAAGTAACTTTAGGATATGAGAGACCTTTGCTCCAGCGGATTTAGGAGAGGGATGGGTCTCCTCTTTCTTTAGGAGAGATGGTGATGGATCTAGGAGATCTTCTAAAGAATATAGGGATAGGAGACGTGATAGGAGATATGTTGCAGCTGTTACATTTATTTCTTATTCAAGGGATAGGGGACAGTGTAAGAGGTCCGGTGGAGATGCTCTTAAGCACACTCTAGCAAGAAGAAACAATCCTAGTTGTCACACAAGACATTTGTACACAAACAAAGAGCAAATTGTAAACTAAATCAATGATTGAAATGATGGGCAGGAGACAACAAGGGTTTTTTTTCTATGGTATCAGGTAGTTGCCACTACCCCCTAATTCTCATACGAGCACAAAAGAGCCACCAAGACTCGGTTACGCTCTCCTGAGCCACCAAGACTCAAGTCTACATAGGTGAATACCCCTTCTTCACTCCAGGTCAACGGGTTTCATACTGAACACACAACTCTAAGAGTCTCCCCACAAAGTAGCTCCATCAAGAAGGTCACCTACTAGTCCTCCAATAAACCGTCTAGGTGCCGGCAAATACCCAGAGTAATAAGTCTTCAACCTTCATTTGATGATTATCCAAGCCAAGAACCCCAAGATGCACAGTAACCACACTTTCCACCAAGTGATTTTAAGGGTGTGTTTAGTTGGGGAGGTGAAAATTTTTGGGTGTCACATCGGATGTGTCGGAAGGATATCGAGAGGGTTTTTTTGATACTAATAAAAAAACAAATTACAGAACCCATCAGGAAACTGTGAGACGAATCTAATGATACTAATCAACAGGTCATTAGCACATGTGGGTTACTGTAGCACTTAAGACTTTCATGGACTAATTAGGCTTAAAAGATTCGTCTCGCGATTTTACCGAGAACTATGCAATTAGTTTTTTTTCATCTACATTTAATACTCCATGCATGTATCAAACATGCTCTTTTACTGTAGGAGAAAAAAAAATTTAGAAACTAAACACGCCCTAACTTGAATGCCCTTAAACCCTTCTCAAAGTCCCTAGATATGTGTTGTTTCAGAGTCAAAGAGAGCTCCCAAAGAGCCAAGGAACACACAGAGATATAATATAATATAAGGTGGGAAGGGACTGCTAGCCGTTAGAAAAAGATTGCAGACACACACAGACATCACCGAATAATCCGTCGGATGCTACACAGGCATCCAGATCATATGGCGTCCCTATCTAGACAATTTCCCAACGATTAGAAAGGAATATGCCCCACTAGGAAATATGCGCCATGGGCCACTTAGGCACTACCGAATCATCCGATTTTTTTTTTATGTTTAGTCTTTTTTTAAAAAAAAATCATAAATATATCTATAAAAATAAGATTTTAAAATCTAGATCCTTACCTCGGCTGCTGACATTGAGATTACACTGTTTGGCGCCGTCATTGCTGCCTTACGTTGGTGATGACTCAGAGTACAGACGTGTCAGTCGCGCTTGCTGCTAGTACCTAGCAACATGCCTGGCCTTGCTGCTAGTGCTATCGAGCTAGACCGCCGCGCTGGCTGGCTCGGCCTCGGCAAGGCCAGTGCGTGGCAGCCGTGCCTGCTCAGTGTCGACGTGCCGTTCTCGTTGCCGGTGCACTGCACTGCCGGGCCGGCGCACACGCCAGGCACGGTGTATGTGTAACGCAGCATGTACGCATGCACACGACGATGCATCTATGTGCCATGTGTCAGGATCTTCACGTCGATCCATCGTCCCTAGTTTTAATTAGCTAGCAAAGGGGGAGCTGCATGATGCATGCATGCGCCTGCACTCTGTGCGTGCTAGCTAGCTAAGAACGAGCTAGCTAGCTAGCTAGACCAGGCCGCCGGCCGTCCGTCCGACGCGTCGTCGCGATCGCCTTTAGGCAGCTAGCTTGTTGGAGTGAACGCGACCACCCGGGGTGCTGCGTCGATCGACTGTGCATGCATGCGCGTCCACGTGAGGCTCACGCGGGGTCCAGGTTGGCCCTGTAGTCCCGGTGGAGCGGAACACGACAGCGACACGTCGACGGTACATGGAAAACGGACGCTTGCCGGCTGCTTCTCGATGGGCGGGATCACCAAATTACTAGCCTTGTTCGTCGTCGCACCAAAAGAAATCACTCAAAACAAGTCGGTACAAGTAGCTAGTGACTAGCGACAAGTACAACTTCAACACAAATTAAAACGGATCGGACCTCTACTAAAATAAAATAAGAGTCCATAAAAAACTGAAGCGTCCACTAGAGCTTGTAAATCGTACTGAAAAAACAAAACAAATGAAGCGACACATACATGCACTACGATAACACAAGACTTTAAAGACCACAAAAACACATGGGGCTGTGTTCAGCCGATGGTTTTTTTTTTTTGCTAATAAATCAACTGATTCTGTTTTGGTGTGATTGAAAAATATTATATCATAAATAATTGATAAGGACCGATAAGTTCAAATGAGATTAGGATCCTCTAAAAGACAGCCTAGTTCCCTCTAAAAGGACAGCCATCGGCACTCGGCGGGCCCTCGACCCCGCGTGAGCCTCACGTGGACGCGCATGCATGCACAGTCGATCGACGCAGCACCCCGGGCGGTCGCGTTCACTGCAACAAGCTAGGCTGCCTAAAGGCGATCGCGACGACGCGTCGGACGGACGGCCGGCGGCCTGGTCTAGCTAGCTAGCTAGCACGCACAGAGCGCAGGCGCATGCATCATGCAGCTCCCCTCTGCTAGCTAATTAAGCTAGGGACGATGGATCGACGTGAAGATCTTGACATATAGGCTCTGTTTGGCATGGCTTCAACTCTGGGTGGAGCTGCTCCACTCCAGAACTCTAGGTGGAGCCAGTTCTAGATGGAGTCGGAGCTCTAGGTGGAGCCAGCTCTAGGTGGAGTCGGAGCTGCAAAAGAGGTGCTCCAAAACTCCACCTCCATTTGCACTACAGCTCCATAGAGTTAGCAGCTCCATAGAGTTTTGGAGTTGGAATGTTTGGCTGAAAAATTGGCTGGAGTTGCTAGAGTTCAGCTCGAGAGCCATGCCAAACACCCCCATAGATGCATCGTCGTGTGCATTCGTACGTGTTGCATTACACATACACCGTGCCTGGCGTGTGCGCCGACCCGGCAGTGCAGTGCACCGGCAACGAGAACGGCACGTCTGACACCTGAGCAGGCACGGCTGCCCCGCACACGTGGCCTTGCCGAGGCCGAGCCAGCCAGTGCGGCGGTCTAGCTCGATCTAGCTAGCACTAGCAGCAAGGCCATGCATAGGTACTAGCTGCAAGCGTGACTGACACGTTTGTACTCTGAGTCATCGTCAACGTAAGGCAGTCTTGACGCCAGCAACCAGGGCGTGACTTCAAGATCAACAATAACGAGCTGTCTGTGAAATCACCGCCACGTCGGCGTCGCGTCTAAGAACTCGACGTGAGCAACGATAGCGTCGAGCAGTGTAAGCTCGGCGTCAGCAACAATGACGTCGAGCTAAGGGTTCAAATTTTAAAAAGCATATTTATGAATTTTTTTAAAAAAAACTACTGTAAAAAATAAAAAATTCGGCCGAATCATCCCGCGCCTTCTCAGTACCTAAAGACTTAGGGCTTATTTGGTTCGTCTAGTAGCTACTAAATTTAGTAGCTTTTAGTTACTTTAGTAACTTTTTAACAAAACGCTATGACTAAAAGCTACTAAAAAAATTTTAGTCCTCTTTAATAACTCTAAAGTTACTAAAAGTGACTAAACTGTTTAGTAGCTATTAAAGTTTAGTAGCTCGAACCAAAGACCCCTTAGTCCATAATACACGGATGATGTGCTAGATGCCACACAAGCACACTGTACTATAGGGTGAACTCCGGTAACTTTCACTCGACACGTAGTTTAGGGTACCATCATCGGATGATCCACTGAGCGCCACACATGTCCATTGGATCATATGATGAGCTCCAGCACCTTGGCCACTTGACACATAGTTAAGTCATATAGCCTCATTGGATGATGCATCGAGCGCCGCCACCAGGCACAACGAATAATACGATGAAATCCAGTACTATGGGCACTACCGGAATCTATGGGCACTACCGGAATCGCTGTCGTTGCCGACGGCCAAATTCTTTGCCGACGGCCAAGGAATAAGCCATCGGCAAAGAACATCTTTACCGACGGCCAGGGCCCGCCGTCGGCAGAGAATCCTTTGCCGAGTGCCGGGCCGTCGGCAAAGGCTCGCACTTGGCAAAGGTCCGCTTTGCCGATGGCCTGGCTCTCGGCAAAGAAAGGCCTTCGGCAAAGTGGGCCCAGGCCAAACGGCAGCCGACGCCGTCCCCTTTGCCGAGAGCCACGCCGTCAAGCCCTCGGCAAAGGTGTAACATTTGTCGACGGCCCTGGCTGTCGGCAAAGGCCTGCCACGTGGCGGCCTCACAGCCGGCCAGGGCCACCAGATTTGCCGACGGCCACGTGGTCTGGCCGTCGGCAAAGGTTCTTTGCCGAGGGCCATCTGAGACCCTCGGCAAAGAAAGATTTTTTTTGTTTTTTTCTTCCCAGTTTTTTTCTGGTGCCTTCCTACACCAAATACAACCCAATTTCAAAAGTTGGGACAATTTTGAGTTTTTTTTCTATATTTCGTTAATTATTTTTGTTTCTTTGAATTTTTCCAGCAACTCCAAATTTGAACTGCAGGTACATGAAATAATGGAATTTTTTGATTCGAAAAATGGTATTCATAATGTTCGGAGTACATTGAGGCCGTATCCAGGACCTCGCATGAAAATACGACCATGTTGGTGTCGTAACATAGCGAGTTACGTGCGTGAAAAGTGTTTTAAAATTATATAAAATCCAAATGAAGTCCGAAATTGACGAAACTTGACGAGTTGTGTTGTCATCACATGTGGAGGCCGTGGTAAAAAATTGAGAAAGTTTCGAGCAAGTTGTGACGTCGGATGCCCAAAACCCAGTGGCGACGACAGCCGATTGCGATCTGCGAGCCGCCGCCCTCGTGAATTCAGCCGTGGGACTGCCGACTCATCTGGTACACTCTCTCCCTCCCGCTCGATCTCCCCCGCGCTAGGTTTCACCGTTTCACGCAGCGGCAGGCGATTTGCGCCGATGCCCCCAGCGAGGGTTTGTCCCTATGGAAAGAACCACGGCTTCCGTGTTAACAAGAAGTCGTTCTAGTACGACCTTGATGTTTAGTATACTGCATTACAGCTGACCGACTTTGCTATGCTCCGTTCATTTTGGATCTTATTAACCTGCACCTGTTGTTGTTTTTTTAATAACAAAATGCCCTTTGTCTGTAAGCCTTTTTAGTAAAAAATGAAAGCCCCCAATCTATCAAAGTTCCTTTTGCAGCTTCGATTAGCGATGTGATGAAGTGGAATAAGCCTTAGCCTCAGTTAAGTTTTAGTAGTTATTTTGTATAGGATCTGTTATACTGTCAGAACTCAGAAGTCTGCATCTTCGAAAACCAGTTTTAAATACAAGTTTGTTATTATACCGAGAAAAAATGTTAGATGTTAAGTGCTAATATGTGTTGGTCCTTAGTTGTCTGTGCATCTAATACTTGTCCATCTGTTTTCTCAGTTTGAAATAAATAGAAGTTGGTGCATGCACTACTGTAAACAACTTGATGTCACATTATGTGTTGGTTCATCTTTAAAGTAGCCATTAGCAATTCAACTGTTTATGCAGTGGGTGGAAGAGAAGAAAGGTAGCATTCAATAGAAAAGATGCCCACCTGATACAATCTTCGTGCCGCTGTGGTTATCGACCTTCGCGTCGTTGTGGTTATTGGCCTTCGCGCCGTTGTTTTTTGCAGGTTTTGGAAACCTCCCCGTGCAGGGGAGGTGCTGCCAAAATTTTGAGTGGATACTAACCTTTTTTGCCCTTTTTGTAGGAGGAGGACCTATGGGAGGTACTCGGTGACCCCAATCGTCTTCATGGGCACTGCGGGTCTTCCTGCACCGCGTCGACTCTCCACCGGCCCGCTACCCGCCTTTGCGCCGCCACCCTAGGTATAAATCACCTCTCTTCCTTATAGTTGTTGTAAGCACATCACGTAATCGAGTTAGGCGTCTCCCGTCCGAAAGGGATACGCGGTCGTTGGTATGCGGATCAGTGCATATCTGCGACGGTATCTCTTTCGGATTGTCCACATTTTTTGGACAGCCCAAGGATGCGTAGATGGGTTAGCTTCCATGTTCCGCCCCCGTCCAAGTCGGAGTTTCAGCAGCACCTCCCCGTTGTTCTCTGGATACACACTCTCCCCGCCGGGACGTGTATCGGGAGAACAGCGGGGAGGTGCTGCCGAAATTCCGTCTCGGACGGGAGCGGAGCATGGAAGCTAACCTCATCTACGCATCCTCGGGTGGGATTAGGACCTATCCTTCACCTATTAGATGGTAGGAACGCCTTGTAGATGCAGATGGTGGTTTTATTACTCGCTTACATTGGCATATGACAGAGGATGGCTGACCGTGAGTGGATGTACACGGGCTTTGCAAGTAAGAGCTTTGAATGGGTTAGGGGGACCAATGAGTTCCTGAAGGAAGCATTTGGCCGAGCTGCTAAAGGGTCAATTCGGATGCCGTGTCCCTGCAGCAAGTGTAAGAACCAGAAAAAGAAAGACTATAGTCACATGTACAGAGATATTTTCGCGAACGGATACGTTCTAAACTATACCCGCTGGATCCACCATGGTGAACGCCATCGTATTAGGGAGGAGGTGGTGAGACCCCTCCTCGAGGAGTTTGATGCAGATGCCGGGATGGCAGACTTGATGGCAGACTATCACGAAGCACGGTTCGTTCAAGGAATGGAGGTGGAGGAAGAAGATCCAGAGGAAACCGCAAAGGCGTACTACACCATGATGGAGGTGGCAAAGAAGCCCCTTCACGAGAACACTATGGTTTCACAACTAGATGCCATTTCACGCCTAATAGCGTTGAAGTCGTCACTAGGCATTAGTCGAGAAGGTTTTGATCTCGTGTTGGCGGTTGTTGGCCAACTGCTTCCGGAGGTTCACTTCCTGCCGAAGAACACATACGAGTCACAGAGGCTCCTTCATGCACTCAAGATGCCGTATGACGCAATCCAAGCTTGTAAGAACAGGTGCGTCCTGTTCAGGGGAGACCATGAGATAGCAACACACTGTCCAAAGTGCAAAGCCTCTAGGTTTGTGGAGGTAGAAGGCAGTGATGGCAGTAAGAAATAGTCTAAGATCCCCGAGATGGTCATACGGCACCTTCCTATCCTACAGAGGCTCCAACGGCTGTACATGACAGAGGAGTCCGCGAAACAAATGACGTGGCACAAGAATGGCAAACGATATAGTGACAAGATGTAGCACCCAGCGGATGGTGATGCATGGAGGCACTTCAATGACATGAATCCTGACAAGGCTGCGGAGGCTCGGAATGTACGCGTAGCGTTGACAACAGATGGATTCAACCCATTTGGAATGATGGCGGCCCCATACACTTGTTGGCCCGTGTTCATGATCCCCCTCAATCTTCCCCCTGGCGTCATGTTTGAACCTAGGAACATGTTCTTGACGCTGATAATACCTAGACACCCGGGCAACAATATGGGTATGTTCATGCAGCCAGTGTGGGATGAATTGCAATGTGCTTGGGAAGAGAGGGTACTGACGTACGACCGAGCTACAAAGAGGAACTTCACAATGCATGTGTGGTACTAGTACTCAATGCATGACTTCCTGGCGTATGGCTTATTCAGCACGTGGTGTGTTCACGGGAAGTTCCCTTGCCCAACATGCAAGGCAGATGTGATGTTCACCTGGCTGGCCAAGGGTGGTAAGTATTCTTCTTTCGACAAACATCGTCAATTCCTGTCTGAGGACCATGAACTGAGACGAGATGAAAAGCACTTCACAAAAGGTGTTCAAGTCACCGGCCCCATCCCTCAGGATAAGAGCCCTGCCGACGTCCTTGCCTAGATAGAGGCTCTCCAAATTGATGAAGAGAAGGGTGGTTTTAAAGGATATGGTACCGACCACATGTGGACTCATATATCGGGCTTGACTAGGCTCCCCTACTACAAGGACCTTCTTCTTCCACACAACATCGATGTAATGCACACAGAAAAGAATGTCGCCAAGGCACTCTGGGCAACACTCATGGACATTGACAAGAAGTCAAAGGACAACGTTAAGGCTAGACTGGACGTTGAAACGATTTGCGATAGACCAAATCTAGTGATGAAGACCCCCGCGCCAGGCAAGAGATGGAAAAAGGGCCCGGCCGATTACATCTTGAAAAGGGCAGATAGGAAGGAAGTACTGCAGTGGATTAAGACATTAAAGTTCCCTGATGGGTATGCGGTGAATCTGAGTAGGGGAGTGAACTTGCAGACTATGAAAGTCTTAGGGATGAAGAGTCATGACTTCCACATATGGATTGAGCGGATCCTTCCTGCGATGACCCGGGGATACCTCCCCAAGCCAGTGTGGCGCGTCCTGGCAGAGTTGAGCTTTTTCTTCCACCAGCTTTGTGCCAAGGAGTTATCTCGGGATGTTTGTCTTGACCTGGAGAAGGCTGCACCTCTATTGCTCTGCAAGTTGGAGATGATATTTCCACCCGGCTTCTTCCTATCTATGCAGCATCTGATTTTGCACCTACCGCGTGAGGCACGGTTGGGGGGGCCCATGCAGCACCGTTGGTGCTATGCAATCGAGAGGTGTCTAAAGCTTCTTCGGAAAAAGTGTAGAAATAAAGCCAAAATTGAGGCTTCTATGGCAGAGGCATTCATTCTGGAGGAGTTCTCGACATTCACACAGGCATACTATACTGAGAAACTTCACAGACCGCAAAATCCAACCCCTCGTTACAACATCGACGAGAATTCATCGAACCTCAACCTTTTCAAAGGGGATCTCGGAAGAGGAGGCACAGGGAACAACAAGAACTTGCAGCATGATGAGTGGCACACTATCATGATCTACTTGTTGTTGAACCTTGAGGAATGCATTCCTTATCAGAAGTAAGTTCTCGATGAGCTTGTTACATACGCCGCCACTATCCTCCACCTATCGATCCAACCCCCCTTGTCTCTTGTTGTTCTAGGGAATATATTAATGAACACTGGACATGCAATAGGGATCCTACCGAGCAAGAAGAAGACCATCTTCTCAGACATGGTGTGCCCGGTTTCATCAACTGGTTCTGTACAAAGGTACCATCCAACTAACCTCGTTCTGACTTTGAGATTCCACTTTGCTCCTAGGAGCGAGTAATGTAATGATCTACCTGTCCTAACCTTGCAGGCCCTTTATGATGCGGAAATGAGTGATGAATTGAGACAGGTGGGCAGTGGCTTTGACCAAAGGGTCAAGTCATTCAGCATTTATGATGTGAATGGCTATCGCTTTCGCACGAGAAGCTACGAAGAGAATCAGGGCAACCTAAAAACCACGTGCAGTGGAGTTCGTACGCCCGGCACGGATGGGAAGGACTATTATGGCATAGTCGAAGAGATACTCAAGCTCAACTTTGGGAAAGACCTAGGTTGTAAGGTAGTGGTATTCAAATGCCATTGGTTCGATCCTAATGTCACGAAAAAGGACCTTAAGATTGGGCAAGTCGAAATTCGACAGGATTCCAACTATGAAGGAGATGATGTCTATATTGTGGCTAACCGAGACGCCACACAAGTTTATTACCTCCCATGGGCGTGCCAAAAAGACAAGAATCTTGCAGGTTGGAGCCTTGTGCAATTGGTATCGCCGCGCGATAAAGCGGCTGTCCCAAACGATGATGATTACAACTTTGACCCAAGGATAGATGAGTTCTATCAACCTGAGGGGCTAGAAGGTAGTTTGGAGATAGACATTCTTTCACTGATGGGTATGGAAGTAAACAACGACATCGATGAGGACGAGGGTGATGAGGTGCACGATGCTGAGGACTTACGAATCCTTGATGAATGGCAGATGCAGCACGATAGAGTTGTTGAGGACGATGTAGAGCCTGATGATGATGGAGATGATGATGACGATGGAGATGATGATGATGATGCAGATGAAGCCCGACACTTAAGAGAGCTCGACAATATTGATAGTGATGACGCCAGTAGTGATGACGAGTACACGCCAGCCATATTGCCATTCGTGGAGATAATTTCTAATTCATGTAATACTATATTGTTATTATTATTACCTTACAATTATGTTTCTTTACAAGTACTTGTCATTTATTTATGCTAACTGTTTTAATCTTTGTCATTGCAGGCACTCGACAAAATGCCGGGCGAAAGGCGGCAGTGGCCGCAGCGAGAGGTCCGCTCGCGGTACATGGTCCCCAACGCCAACATGGAGCACGTGGCCGCCGCCGCCGCTGCCGAGGATGAGGCGGGCTTTAGCAAGGAGCTTGACGTGGAGCCGTCGACCACTAGTGGTGGGAGGCCCCCCAGCGGACGTCGCACGTCGTCGAGGAGGCTGTTCCAGGAGGCCCAGTAGGAGGGACGATGACGATGATGACCGGTGACGGTGACGGTGGCGGCTGAAAGGATCAAGATGCCCAAGAGGGGGGGTGAATTGGGCTAATTCTAAATTTTCTTACAATAATCAAATCCTACGGATAGCCCAATTAACCCCTTGTGCCTAGAAAAGTGTTTATATCAAACTAATGCACAACAACCTCGCAACCTAAGTTCCAAACTTATTCTAGCAAGCAATTCTATGGATGTAAAAATAAGTATTGAATTGCTCAAAGTAAATGCTCAAAGTAAGTGCTCAAAGTAAATAGAGAGAGAAAGGAACGCGGCGATGTTTTGCCGAGGTATCGGAGAGTCGCCACTCCCCACTAGTCCTCGTTGGAGCACCCGCGCAAGGGTGTAGCTCCCCCTTGATCCGCGCAAGGATCAAGTGCTCTTTACGGGTTAATTCTTCGATACTCCGTCGCGGCGAATCACCCAAAGCCGCTCACAACTTGAGTTGGGTCACCCACAAGCTCCGCCGGGTAAACACCAAACTCCCAATCACCACCAAGCCGTCTAGGTGATGGCGATCACCAAGAGTAACAAGCACGAACTCTCACTTGACCACGTGAAGCCTAATGAGAAGATGGATGCACACTTTGCTACTCTTGATTTGCTAGTGAGGCTACTCTCTTGGATTCTCAAATCACAAACACCTCACTAGGACCTTGCTCTTCTTGGCACTCACAAACGTGTTTCTCAGCTGTTGGAATGAGCAAAAGTTACTCCACTCACGAGTGGAGCTTCTATTTATAAGGCAGCCTGAAAAACTAACCGTTATGAGCTTCTGCGGGACGACCGGACGCTCCGATCATGATGACCAGACGCTCCGGTCAGTTCAACCCGCGAACCAGTAGTAACGAGTCGACCGGATGCTGGCAGGGTCTGGTCAGCACTGACCGGACATGTCCGGTCGCATAAAACCCTTACTGGAACCTTACTGGACTCGACCGGACGCTGAACCCTCAGGGTCCGGTCAGCACTGACCGGACGCGTCCGGTCACTCTTTCCCAAGTCTGGACCCTTACTGGAGTCGACCGGACGCTAGCCCTCAGCGTCCGGTCACATGACCTTCCAGCGTCCGGTCACACCAGACTTGTTCACCTCAGTCAAATGAACTGACCGGACCCTGCGGCCAGCGTCCGGTTGCACCGGAGCCAGCGTCCGGTCAGTGTTTGACCCTCCATTCACTTCCAACTTTCGAACATATGTGAATGAAGTTTGCTCCAAAGGATCTTAGGCATTCATAGGAGCTACCTAGAGCTAGTTTTAACAAGTGTGCACCACACCTAACTCACTAGACTCAACTAGGTCAAGCTACCCGTTCATACCCCCCTTCATAGTACGGCCAAAGGAAAAACAAAGTCCTAAACTACTCTAAGTGTCTCTCCAACTCCAATTGACACTTAGAACTAGTTATCCTTAACCTTGTCGTCCGTCCTTTGAAAACCGAAACGATTTCCATCGTAGGGGCATGACAACCTCGATTGCACAATCGATCTCCATTACCATGACCTAACTTAGTTGCCTCTGCAAAACACACGTTAGTCATAGTAATCTTGTATTGACATTAATCACCGAAATCCAACTAGGGGCCTAGATGCTTTCAATCTCCCCCTTTTTGGTGATTGATGACAATACCACCTCGAGTATGTTATGGAGTGAGGTTTTTGACGGGCTTGGTTCATATAAGCTTTTGTCAATAAGAACAAAAGAGTTAGTCAAGCTTATATGACCCAAGCCAACACAATGTACTCAAAGGATATGAATTAAGCATGAGTACAAATAACAAAGCTCATTTGCTTCAAAGTATAAACGCGGAAGCAAAAGCAAATGAGCATTACACAAGTGATATGACATTTAGAAAATGCAAAGTAGAAATCACACATGTCAAATATCACAACCACGTAGATAGCACTATCACATATATATAATAGTATGCATGAAAGAAAACACACGAATGCATAAGTAATAGTGTATCACACAAATAAAACTCCAAATGTATATAATAAGCTAATACTAGATAACTAGCTCCCCCTAAAGCTCACTCCCCCTGAGTCTATATACTCAAAACCCTCTCCCCCTTTGGCGTCAAACACCAAAACCTAAGGGTCGGTCGGCGGGGCTACAGCGGACGAGTCAGGCGCTGAAGTACGTGGAGCAAGATGGAACTGGGCGCCATCATCATCTGACCCTGAGCTCTGAACTGACTGACCCTCTGAAGCGGGAAGTGTCGCTGAAGCGGTCTGGGTCTGAGCTGGGGCTGGTGCTGCCTGTGAAGCTGCAAGTATGTCTGTCGTAGGATCTGACGAGGCGACAGACAAGGGAAGCCTCTAAGTAGTCATGATAGCTGGAGCTGCTGTAGACGGACCGGCAGTATGCATGTGAGGCGGAGTAGGCATGCCGGTCAACTCGCTGAAGGATGCTCCAAGACTCCTGGAAACTGACGTCTCAGGCACGAATAGCGAGGAAGACTGCTCTGGTGAGAAACCCATGTGATAAGGAGTGAACTGCGGGGCTACACCAGGTGAAGCTAACCACTGGGACACCTGTACAGGAGGTGAAGTAAACTGAGCTGGAGGCTGTCCCTGACTCTGGAGCCCGATGGGCTGTACTGCTGGAGTCGTCGAAGTGGTAGGAGGCTGTGCAAGCTGGGGCGAAGGCTGTGGCAGTGGGACCCCAATAGCTGTCACTACATGCTGCATGAATCCCATGAGCTGCTGCTGCATAAGTAACTGCTGGTGCTGAAGGAGCTGCTGCTGACGCTGGAACTCGTCTTGTCGAGCCTGAAACTGTGCGAAGTTGGCAGCTATCTCCTGTGCCTGTCGTGTCTGATCCTGCTGCATCCGCTCAAGAATAGCAATGAGAGCGGGGTCGGTCTATGGAGCAGGTGGAGCAGAACTGGAGCTACCTGCCTCTGCATCGTGTCTGCGTGGAGGCATCTGAGGTATAGGATGGTAGTCATCGTCAGAGCTGTCACTGTACTCACTCACCTCCTGCTGTGCCTCTAGCTCCTCCTCCTCAGTGGCTGCAATCCCTCTAATGATCTCATCCTGCTGAGCTGTAGACTCTGGCACGTCGGGGCGACGGCTAGGCTGACTGGGTGCCTGAGGAGTGGCGTGTCTGATCCTCTATGACAGGTTGTAAGCCGGGAACTCTGTAGTGGCACCTGTATACTCATCCATCATGCCAGGGGGCTTATCAAGCACAACCCTGCAGATGAGGAACGTGATCCAGTGAGCATAGGGAAGCTGCCTGCGACCCTTGAATCCCTCAGCAATAGTATTCTCCATCTCTGAAAGAAGGAGGTCCCAGATGTCAAACACTGTCATCTACATGATGGCATTGAGAAGCCAGAGCTGTAAGCAAGTCAGGCCCTCCCTGTATCCCAACCTGGGAAGCAGTGTCCTCCTGATAATGGCCTCTAGTACTCTCGCTGTAGGAGTCAAGTCACTGGGGTTCCTGCTCGACCCCTCACCAAACGGCTCCTTGAAGCAATGCCGCACTAAATCTATAGGGGGCACCTGCCCTCCATGAGGACGCCTGGGAGGCCCCTACTGGCCATAGCAAACCTCATGCATCTTTACAGGCTGCTCCTGTAGTCTCAGTATCTCCCTGGCTCTGCCACTAGTCACTCTGTAGTCTTTGCCTTTGAAAGCAAAGTGAATGTATCTGTGATGAGGATCAATGTAGAGCGAGGCATAAAACTGACGGACCCAAGATGGTACATATATGCCCGTCCATCCAATCAGATCTGACAGTCCTGGCAAATATGACAAGTATTGTCGAATGCTCTCTTCGGCTGCTGCCACAATGGACTCTATCTAACAGACCCTCTGTGATCTGAACACTGCCCCACTGTTAAGATATGCATTGTAGAAATCCTCATGCAGTGGCGTGTAGAACCCCTCAGCTGCTCTCTCATCCCTCCTCGGAGGAAACCAAATCTCAAACTCAACAAACCGTAGCTGCTGAACCTGCCTGGCTGTAGTGGCCCTCAAGTCGAGGTGAACCACTGGAGGCGGACCCTGTGGTCTGGGCGGAGGGCATGAACCCCTGCGCTGTGTAACTGGCCTCGGTGGAACTGCAGCACTGGTACGACTCGAGCGGCGTAGCTGAGGTGCCAACTCGGTCTCCTGACTCTCCTGAGTCTCCTGGGCTGGCTGAGGCTCTGCTGGTGGGGGCTGCTGCTGTGCTGACGGACCCTCCTCAATGGCAACCCGTCATCCTGCAAATGTGGCAGTCCCAGCTGGACTACCATGACGACGCTCAACCTCCTCAATCGCAGCTCTGACTGCGGGTGAAACTGGCTGATCTGCAATGACAACTCCGCTGCGGGTACCACCTCTCTCGGCACGCTCTGCGGCCTCTGCCACAGCTGCTGCTCTCGCTGTCTCTGCATCGGGGTACTTGCGCTTCTTGGATGTCAGCTGCTTGGTTGACTTGCCCTTAGATCCGGCTAGCTGGCGAGGCGGGGGCCTCCGATCATCATCACCTGGGCCACCACCAACATTCTTGGTGCGAGCCATCTGAACTGACAAGATGGTGAACTGATGCTGATGAAGATCAACTGTCAACCTGCCGCTTTCGAGGCTTGGCCTCGATCCTTACTCGCGAGCTTGGCTCCGAGTTAACTGCTAACTGCCAGACGAAACACAACGGAACCGACTCGCTGCACGATAGAATAGATGGATATACAAATAAATACCATATATCTAATAGATGCGAAATCCTAATAGAGAAAGCAATGTAGATGCGAAATTGAATCGAGTGGCTTTCTACCTGACGAACAGCGATCCGAGAAGAGATAAGATATCACGTGGGGGATCCTCGGAACCGGGCTAGGGTTAGGTCAAACGCCCTGAATGCAATGGGGAATTAGAGTATTTAGAATTGATCTAGGTCACAATTGGAGATCAAGATTGAAACACAAAAACTCACCTTACCAAACAATGGGAGGATAGGGCAAGATCACTTGGCGAAGATTTTCAGCCTTGGCACCGATGGAACGACGAGCTTGGGCGCGAGAAGGCCGGCGAGGAGCTGAGCAGGCGGTGGCGCGTGGGACGAGCCGCGAGGCTTGGTGGCGCGCTAGGCCGGGGCGCGAGGCTCGGCTGCGGGCACGGGGAGGCTGCGGCGGCGCGGCTGGGCAGGGGCACGGAGGCGCGGGCGCGAGGTGAGGCGCGAGGAGGCGGCGGCGCAACCGTGCGGCGGCTTGGCGAGGCAGCGGCGGCGCGGCTTGGTGGCTTGGGCTAGGGCACGGCGGCGGCTCGGGCTTAGGTCAAGGAAGAAGAAAAGGTTCGGATAAATAACCCCCAAAACGCAACAGAAAAGGAAACGGGAAAAGAGACCTTAAGACGCGCGAGATCCACTGACCGGATGCTCCGGTGGTAGCGACCGGACGCTACCACCCAGCGTCCGGTCGATTCCAGAGAGGACCAAATCCTCTGGAATCGGGACCGGACGCGTCCGGTGGTCCATGACCGGACGCAGGCAGGGTCCGGTCAGTACAACTTGTCCTTCCTTCATCGACCGGATGCTGAACCCTTTCTGACCGGACGCACAGACGCAGCGTCCGGTCACTCCTTCAACAGCAGTTCACCTCCTATGAACTGACCGGACGCTGGACAGCAGCGTCCGGTGCAGCGTCCGGTGCACCTTTTCCAGCAAACCTTCAACCTTCCTTCGCGCTGCCTGTTCCCAATCAAGTCCCAACTTGAATAAGATCCAAATAAACACCAATTGGGACTGATGTGAGTGACCTCTCTCAAACCCTCATATTTTTCAAAATATCTTGCCTTAGGCTATAATTCTTTTTAAGAAAATAGGCAACAAGAGGGCAAATGGAATAAAACGACAAAACAACTTCATGCATATGTAATGCTTGTAAGTAAATCTAGTTGCTTGTCAAGTTTGATCCAAGGTTAAGCTTCTTCACACGCTTTCCGGCGGTTATCTTAACCATGTTAGACAAGCCCTATATACATTGCCACAAATTAAACATGTTGTATATTACAATGAATGCAAGGGACAACACAAGCTCAATTTTTTGTGAAGTTACTAGAATCAAGTACATTGAGCTCGTTCCGCAATCTACAAAATGTAGCCTCATCTAGCGGTTTAGTGAAGATATCCGCTAATTGATCTTCGGATCTTACACCTTCTAGTGATATATCATTTTTAGCTACATGATCTCTTAGAAAGTGATGGCGGATATCTATATGCTTGGTGCGAGAGTGTTGAACTGGATTATTTGCAAGTTTTACCGCACTTTCATTGTCGCACAAAAGAGGTACTTTCTCTAGAACTACTCCATAGTCTAGTAAAGTTTGTTTCATGTATAATATTTGTGCACAACAAGCACCCGCGGCAATGTATTCCGCTTCGGCGGTGGACAAAGCCACACTATTTTGTTTCTTGGAGGACCAAGACACAAGAGATCTACCAAGCAAATGGCACCCTCCGGATGTGCTCTTTCTATCAACTTTGCATCCGGCGTAGTCCGAATCGGAATAGCCAATTAATTCAAATAAAGCTCCTTTGGGATACCAAAGGCCAATGCTTGGTGTGTGCTTAAGATACCTAAGGATTCTTTTTACGGCAATCAAATGTGTTTCCTTAGGACTAGCTTGAAATCTAGCACACATACACACACTAAACATGATGTCGGGCCTAGATGCGGTTAAATATAACAAGCTACCAATCATAGAACGGTAGAGAGTTTGATCAACCGAGTTACCTCCCTCATCTAGGTCGAGATGTCCATTGGTAGGCATTGGGGTCTTGATTGGCTTACATTCATCCATTTTGAATCTCTTAAGAAGATCTTTTGTGTATTTCTCTTGAGAGATGAATATGCCTTCTTTCATTTGCTTGACTTGAAAACCAAGAAAGAATGTAAGCTCACTAATCATTGACATCTCGAACTCCTTAGACATCAATTCACCAAATTCTTTGCATGAGTCTTCATTTGATGATCCAAAGATGATATCATCAACATATACTTGACAAATGAAGATATGCCCATCAAGCTTCTTGGTGAATAGTGTGGTGTCGACCTTCCCAATGGTGAAGCCTTTCTCAATAAGGAAGTCCCGAAGGCGCTCATACCAAGCTCTTGGGGCTTGCTTAAGCCCATATAGTGCCTTGGACAACCTATAAACATGATTAGGATATCTAGGGTCTTCAAACCCAGGAGGTTGATCAACATAGACTAGTTCATTAATAAAGCCATTTAAGAATGCACTTTTCACATCCATTTGATATAGTTTCATTTCATGATGTGATGCATATGCAAGAAGGATACGGATGGCTTCTAATCTTGCAACCGGTGCAAAGGTTTCTCCAAAATCTAAACCTTCAACTTGAGAGAACCCCTTTGCCACTAGTCTTGCCTTGTTCCTCACAACAACACCTTGATCATCTTGCTTGTTGCGGAACACCCACTTTGTTCCAATGACTCTTGCATCTTTTGGTTGCTCTTCAAGATTCCAAACTTCATTGCGAGTGAAGTTGTTCAACTCTTCATGCATGGCATTGATCCAATCCGGATCTTTAAGAGCATCTTCTACCTTGGTAGGCTCATAGCAAGAGACAAAAGAGTGATGAGCAATAAATGAAGTAAGTTTTTGAGATCTAGTCATCACCCCCTTTGTTGGACTCCCTATGATGAGATCTTGTGGATGATCTTGTAGGAGAGGTGTATTTCTTCTATTGACCACTTGACGAGGAGGTTGTGGAGCATCAACATCTTGTGCTTGTACCACCATTTGCTTATGGGAGATATGAGTATCTTCATTTTCTACTCTCCCAACTTTATCACCATCTTGTGGTACATTTGATGAAGAAGGTTGGTTAATGACTTGTACATCATCTTCATCATCTTTTGGCTTGATGTCTCCCACCGGAATATTCTTCATAGCCTCCCTCAATGGTTCATCACCTACATCATCAAGATTCTCATGTGCTCCTTAGGAGCTGTTAGATTCATCAAATTCCACATCATATGTTTCTTCAATCAAGCCGGTGGCATGATTAAATACTCTATATGCTTTGGACTTCAATGAGTAACCAACAAGAAAACCTATATCACAACGCCTTTGAAACTTCCCTAGGTGTTGCCGCTTCTTGTAGATGTAGCACTTGCAACCAAACACCCTAAAGAAGGAGACGTCCGGCTTCTTCTCATTGAGCAACTCATATGGTGTCTTGACAAGGAACTTTTGAAGAAATAGGCGGTTGGATGCATAACATGCGGTGTTGATTGCTTCCGCCCATAGAGCTTCGGGGGTGTTGTACTCATCTAGCATTGTCCTTGCAAGAGTGATCAAAGTCCGGTTCTTCCTCTCAACTACACCATTTTGTTGAGGAGTATAGGTTGCGGAGACTTCATGTTTGATTCCAACTTCATCACAATAAGCTTCTATGTTTGTGTTGTCAAACTCTTTGCCATTGTCACTTCTTATCTTCTTGAGCTTCACTTCAAATTCATTTTGAGCTCTCTTGGCAAATTTCTTGAAACAAGATGCAACTTCGGATTTGTCATGAAGGAAGAACACCCATGTATATCTTGAATAGTCATCCACAATCACAAGACAATAGAGATTTCCTCCCAAACTCTTGTATGTTGTCGGTCCAAATAAATCCATGTGTAGGAGTTCTAGCACTCTTGTGGTTGACATGAAAGCTTTGGTTGGATGAGTGTTTGCAACTTGCTTGCCGGCTTGACATGCACTACAAAGCTTGTCCTTCTCAAACTTCACATCCTTCAACCCTCTCACCAAATCATTCTTCATAAGCTTCTTGAGTGAGCTCATCCCAACATGAGCAAGTCTTCTATGCCATAGCCACCCAAGTGTTGTTTTGGTGAATAGGCAAGTCTTCAAGTTTGCATCTTCGGAGGTGAAGTCAACTAGATATAAGTTGTTGTATCTAAATCCATTGAATATCACTTGATTGTCATCTACCTTGGATACAACAACCTCCTTCTCAGTGAATAAGCATTGAAAGCCAAGATCACACAATTTCCCAACGGATAGCAAGTTGAAGCTCAATGAAGCAACATAGAGCACATTGGAGATGGAATGATCATTTGATATTGCCACTTTGCCCAATCCTTTAACCTTGCCCTTTGAATTATCTCCAAATGTTATTTTCTCTTGTCCATCTACCTCTTCATCTAGTGAGGTGAACATACGAGGATCACCGGTCATATGTTGAGTGCAACCACTATCAATAACCCAATGACTTCCACCGGTCTTGTAGTTCACCTACACACAAGAGATTCAAGCTTTAGGGATCCAAGCTTGTTGAGGGCCCTTCACCTTCTCAACAAGTGACTTAGCCACCCAAATTTTCTTAGGCCTACTCTTGTTGGGGGGACCTAAGAACATGACTTTTATCTTTCCACTCGAATCTTTTCTAAGCATGTAGTGAGCATTGAAAGCAAAGGGTCTAGCATGCTTGGGCAAGGGTTGTGGTGGTGGAGTTTGACACTCATGAGCAAAGTGGCCTTCTTGTCCACATTCAAAACATCTCTTTGGCTTTGGCTTTGGCTTTAATTGTTGGTGTTGAGCTTGAGCCTTCTTCTTCTCTACACTTGCCATATATCTAATGCCACTTCTATCCATCTTCATGACGGTATTCATGAGTAGCTCACTTTGGAGATGCTTGCCTCTAGCAAACTTGCTCAATCCCACCTTGAGATGCTCTTTCTCCATCTTGAGCTTCTTGTTCTCTTCCTTGAGAAGATCATTGTTCTTCTCCTCCTTGAGTTTCTTGTTTTCTTCTTTTAACTTCTCATTCTCAAGGATCACCTCTTTGTCATGATCAAGAGTTTCTAGCACAATGGTGTTGTGACGTTTCATCTCTTCAAGATCTTTCATGAGCTTCTCATTGTTACTCTTGAGCTTGACATACTCATCATAGTCATTGCACTCAACCACTTGCTTGCCCTTGCTACTAGATCCATGCTCAATGCTTTCATCAATTAAATCATCACATGAGGTAGCTATATCAATCTTAACAACATGGTTAGTAGCATCATGTGGCTCATTTGGTAAGAATTCTTGTGCAATAATAAGGGTATCATAATTGATCTTTAGAGTTGCATATTCATCTTTTAGCTTATTGTGACTAGTGATAAGCTCATTGTGCACCCACTCAAGTTTATCATTTTTATCTTTAAGCTCTTTCTTAGAAGATTTGAGCTCCTTGAGTTTGGATGATATAGAATCATTTGTTTCTTTGAGCTCATTATTAGCCTTTTCTAATGTATCACACTTAGCTAAGAGTGAATCATTTTTAGCATCAAGTTTTTTATTTGTAGCTCTACTCTTTCTAATGATCTTAGTATATTTTCTTAGTATTTTGACAAGATCATCATAAGTAGGTGAGTCATCATCATCGCTATCACTATCATCATCACTAGCGTGTTCATCATCACTACTATCATCACTCTTAGTTACCTTGCGTTCACCTTTGGCCATAAGGCATAGGTGTGTAGAGGATGATGGCGATGGTGGTGGTGAAGATGCAAGATCAATAGCAATGGTGGCCACCTTTTCATTGTCACTATCATCATTGGATGATCCACTTGATGAATCAATGTCCGTGAGCCAATCACCGACAATATAGGCCTTGCCACTCTTCTTCTTCTTGTAGAACTCCCTCTTTTTGCCATCTCTCTTCTTGTATGGCTTGTTCTTCTTCTTTTCATCTTCATCACTTGAATCATCTTTCTTGCCCTTGTTCTTGAACTTATCTTTCTTGGGCTTTGTGCATTGATGAGCTAGATGACCAAGTTTGCCACAATTGTAGCAATCCATCTCAGAGATTGGCTTTCTTCTTGAGCTAGTGAAGAACTTCTTCTTCTTGCCATCAAACTTGATGCCACTCTTGTTTAGCCTTTTTAGCATCTTGGTGGTCTTCTTCACCATAAGGGCAAGGCTTTCTTCATCATCTTCATCACTTGATCTCTCATACTCAAGTCTTGCTTTGCCCTTGTCTTGGCTAGCTTTGAATGCTGAGTCCTTCTCTTTCTTCTTTGTAGAGGATGAGCCATCTTGTGGTGTGATGTGCATGTACATCTCATGAGCATTGATCTTTCCCAAGATTTGTGTCGGTGTAGCGGCGGAAAGATCACCTTGATGTAGCACGGTCACAATGTGCCCATATTTGTCAATGGGGAGGACACTCAAGATTTTTCTCACAACGTCGGATGGTGACATTTGAGTGAGTCCAAGCCCATTGACTTCCTCTACAAGAACATTCAATCGAGAATACATCTCATTAGCACTTTCTTTGGGAAGCATCTCAAAAGAATTTAGCTTTTTAATCACAAGATGATAGCGTTCCTCACGCTCACTCTTGGTTCCCTCATGGAGCGCACAAATGTCCGACCATAGAGCATGGGCGTCTTTGTGGTTCCTTACACGATTGAACACATCTTTGCAAAGGCCTCTAAAGATGGTGTTGCGAGCCTTTGCATTCCATTTTTCATAATTCACTTCATCGCCTTGAAGTTGTGCGGCATTCCTAGGTGCGGGGAACCCTTGAGAGGCGGCTTTAAGAATTCCAACATCTAGAGCTTCTAAGTATGCCTCCATGCGGATTTTCCAATATGGAAAATCATCTCCCTCAAAGATAGGAGGAGGTCCATCCCCGTGAGACATCTTGCTCTAAGCGATTAAGCTTAAAAACGTGAGCACGAGGCTCTGATACCAATTGAAAGGATCAAGATGCCCAAGAGGGGGGATGAATTGGGCTAATTCTAAATTTTCTTGCAATAATCAAATCCTACGGATAGCCCAATTAACCCCTTGTGCCTAGAAAAGTGTTTATATCAAACTAATGCACAACAACCTCGCAACCTAAGTTCCAAACTTATTCTAGCAAGCAATTCTATGGATGTAAAAACAAGTATTGAATTGCTCAAAGTAAATGCTCAAAGTAAGTACTCAAAGTAAATAGAGAGAGAAAGGAACGCGGCGATGTTTTGCCGAGGTATCGGAGAGTCGCCACTCCCCACTAGTCCTCGTTGGAGCACCCGCGCAAGGGTGTAGCTCCCCCTTGATCCGCGCAAGGATCAAGTGCTCTTTACGGGTTGATTCTTCGACACTCCGTCGCGGCGAATCACCCAAAGCCGCTCACAACTTGAGTTGGGTCACCCACAAGCTCCGCCGGGTGAACACCAAACTCCCAATCACCACCAAGCCATCTAGGTGATGGCGATCACCAATAGTAACAAGCACGAACTCTCACTTGACCACGCGAAGCCTAATGAGAAGATGGATGCACACTTTGCTACTCTTGATTTGCTAGTGAGGCTACTCTCTTGGATTCTCAAATCACAAACACCTCACTAGGACCTTGCTCTTCTTGGCACTCACAAACGTGTTTCTCAGCTGTTGGAATGAGCAAAAGTTACTCCACTCACGAGTGGAGCTTCTATTTATAAGGCAGCCTGAAAAACTAACCGTTATGAGCTTCTGCGGGACGACCGGACGCTCCGATTGTGATGACCGGACGCTCCGGTCAGTTCAACCCGCGAACCAGTAGTAACGAGTCGACCGGACGCTGGCAGGGTCCGGTCAGCACTGACCGGATGCGTCCGGTCGCATAAAACCCTTACTGGAACCTTACTGGACTCGACCGGACGCTGAACCCTCAGGGTCCGGTCAGCATTGACCGGACGCGTTCGGTCACTCTTTCCCAAGTCTGGACCCTTACTGGAGTCGACCGGACGCTGGCCCTCAGCGTCCGGTCACATGACCTTCCAGCGTCCAGTCACACCAGACTTGTTCACCTCAGTCAAATGAACTGACCGGACCCTGCGGCCAGCGTCCGGTTGCACCGGAGCCAGCGTCCGGTCAGTGTTTGACCCTCCATTCACTTCCAACTTTCGAACATATGTGAATGAAGTTTGCTCCAAAGGATCTTAGGCATTCATAGGAGCTACCTAGAGCTAGTTTTAACAAGTGTGCACCACACCTAACTCACTAGACTCAACTAGGTCAAGCTACCCGTTCATACCCCCCTTCATAGTACGGCCAAAGGAAAAACAAAGTCCTAAACTACTCTAAGTGTCTCTCCAACTCCAATTGACACTTAGAACTAGTTATCCTTAACCTTGTCGTCCGTCCTTTGAAAACCGAAACGATTTCCATCGTAGGGGCATGACAACCTCGATTGCCCAATCGATCTCCATTACCATGACCTAACTTAGTTGCCTCTGCAAAACACACGTTAGTCATAGTAATCTTGTATTGACATTAATCACCGAAATCCAACTAGGGGCCTAGATGCTTTCAGCGGCGACGGCGGCGGCGGCGACGACGACGACGACAACGACCTCGGCGGCGGCGATGGGGCGAGCAGACACCAAACACCTCGACTTCCTCAGCTTCGAGCAAGCCCTACCAGCGCGGGCCCTCATCGCTCCCTGACCTGCCGCTCCCGTGCCGCCGCTCGGTGATTCAACCCGTGGGCAAGTAAGTAACCATTGTTGATTTCACTACTTGTTCATATGACATGTTGAAATTAGAACTGCAGACTAACAATTGTTGTTAATGACTCGTGCAGGGGCTGGGCAAAGGTGACCGACAGGAACAGTGCACGCCATGTCAATGGCATCTAGGGCCTGCTGATTAGAAAGCACTACCCTGGCTTGGTCACCATCGGGGGTAAGGAGATCATGCCCGACAAATGGGAACACTTCTACCAGGTCAAGGACGTACACGACAAAATCCTTGCGGTGAAGATCAAGAGGGAGTTCTGGGTGAGTCTTTGCATCGCACCACATATCTCAATACTACGCATTCGTTGGACTTTCTTCAAATAATGAAATGATGTTTGATGTCTGTGTGTAGTTGTACTACAAGTTGGAGGAGGGGCAGGATGAGGAGCGGGCGGCGTGAGTGCAGGAGGCAGTCTGCAAAGAGCATCTCAAGGACATGTACCACGAGGCGCATCTCTAGGCCGTCATCAGCTACTACGCTGACGTGTTTCGCCAGGTGGTGAAGAAGCCGCGAGTCAAGGAGTTGATACTAGAGAGGGAGACTGACCTCACCGAGGAGCAGTACATGCAGGTAATTAAGTAGGAAACATTCGTTGTGATTCCTTACGTGACACATTCAATTCATCTTCTGGAATATCAAATACTTGAATGTCATGCAGGAGTGTCCAAGCTGGTGCAGTAGGTACCCGGACTGCTAGCTTCAAATTGTGTGTGGGTGGCGTACGGACGCGGCGTACAAGGAGCGCAGAGAACATCGGGAGCGCCACCTGGCGACGCCAGGGGTACCACACCACCAAGGGAACCAGAGCCTCCCAGTGTACATGGACAGATGGGTATGCTTCTGTTGATCCATTTATTATAGCGCTCAATTGTCACTACTTGTAACCATGTTTGTGTTTTCCTCGCAGACGGAGACGCATGGTGGGCAGCAAATCAACGAGTTCACGGGGTTCGCCCTTGCTCACAAGGGCAAAGCAACAGTGGAGTCCACCGTCTACGACCCGGTGGAGGGGCCCGAGGCGTACACCAACGCGAATGTCTACAACAAGCTCGCCCAGTACACCGCCGCAGGTCTCGAGTGCCATGGGCCGACGTTCGACCCCACCACCGACCCCCTGGACACTGACCTCACGATGAGGGTGGGAGGAGGGAAGCAGCACGGCCGGTACTTTATTGCCAACAGCGCCATCGAGCCATCCTCTTTTCAGACGCTGAGCTAGATCCGAAGAGGCGGGACCAGGAGCGGGCCGGAAATCCCCATAGCGCCTCGGTAGCCGAGCAGCTCGTAGATGATGACGGCACTTCAGGTAAGTGCAGTTTCATTCGTCGTTCACTTGTTTCACACATGATGTACCTTGCCTTCACATACCATCAACCTTGCGGGTGTAATATTGCAGGCCCAGGTTGCACAGCTGCAGGCCAACCAGGCGGCCCAGGAGGCGCTGCGTCAGCAGCAGGAGGCAGCCCATCAGCAGCAGATGGCGGCACTGATGCAGCACTACCAGCGTCAGTTGACGGACCTGACCGGCTACTTCTAGTCCCAGATCCCGGGAACGCAGGAGCCTCCTGCCTCAATCTTCGCTCCACCACCAGTTCCTGTGCTTGCTCCTGTACCTGTTCCAGTGAGTATATTGCATGTTGCTTTAGCTTGTGCGTCCATCCTGCAGGTACTAATTACATCACTTGGCCTTTGTGCACGCACCGTCGACGGGTTCGAACTCGACTCCAGGTGCCAGCCCTCCACTGGGTCCTTCTCCACCGTAGGGCTGGCTAGCTGACCCGACCTTCCCCACGCAGTAGGGGTACATGTGGCCTCCTCCACCGTCGCAGCAGGGGTACTCCTCGTAGCCGCAGGCGCCGATGCAGTAGGGGCACTCCGGGCCTGCAAGCGTCCCTGCGCCGCACTACTGGCACTACGGTACGGCCGCGTAGTCGGGTTGGTCTCTGTTCGAGCAAGGTGGGGGCTCTGGGACCCCTGGGGACGACGCACAGAGCTAGGTACCTTTTCTTCCCGCTTCTGGACATGTATCGATGAAGTTGTGGCACATTGGACATGTTATGTGTATGTTGGACATGTATGGATTCGTGTTGGACATGTTATTCGGCTTGTGGACATGTATCGATGAATTTGAGGACCTTCATGTATGGATTCATGTTGAAACTGAATTTGATGCTGAAATGTGGTTTATATGTGATATTGTTGTGAATATATGTGATGAAATGTGGTTTATATGGTATATATGTGATGAAATGTGGTTTAAATGCAAGAAAACAAAAAAAAATTTACCCAGCTTTGCCGACGGCCAGCACTCGGCAAAGCTAGGCTTTTTTACCAGCACGGCCCAGCTTCGCCGAGGGCCGGCCTGGCACTCGGCAAAGTGACCAGACCTTTGCCGATTGCCGGCCGTCGGCAAAGTCTTTTTTTTATTTAAAAAAATCAAAAAAAAGAAAAAAAAATTCTTTGCCGATGGCCTTCCACGTCGGCCGCCGGCAAAGAATTTTTCAAAAAAAAAGGAAAAACTTTACCGACGGCCTGACACGTCAGCCGTCGGCAAAGGCCTCCGTTAGGGTGACGGCGCATGGCGTCTTTGCCGAGGGCTGGCGTGGCCGTCGGCAAAGGCTTTGCCGACGGTCTGCCATGTGGTCATCGGCAAAGGTGTCTTTGCCGAGCAATTCGTTGCCGACGGTGCTTTGTCGACGGCCAGAGTGGCAGGCCATCGGCAAAGGCTTCGCCGACGGCAGAACTGCCTTTGCCGACGGCTTTGGGCCGTCGGCAAAGGGGGCGGATCCGGTAGTGGGGCAAGTAAAAAATGAGCAGTGTCCAGTGCCACTGGATGATCCACCGAGCGGATCCCATTCATCCGATGCATATTTCTAGTCTGTTTTAAGTTCAATTTCATCCAATTCAACTTTTTTTGAGATCCTAGACTTAAAACCAATCCAATGGGCCACTCTTGCGTTGACTTGGTGAGAGTACACCACATGTTTGCATCAAAATGCTCTCAACTTGACTCCCACCAATGGAACTGCTACTAGTCTTGATCCAACTTAATAGTACAGTCAAATATAAAAACAAAGACCTACAAACATTGTGTCAAGTGCTTCCAAACTCCAAGTACACTTACTTGAACCTTGTAGTGTCCTTAAACTTTGCAAAAGTTCTTGCGTCCATACTTGAAAACACCTCTGGGGCCAAGAACCTCCACGTGGGCTCAATGTAATTTAAATCTTGCAAAACACGCATTAGTAATAGCTACATGTATTCATCAATTGCCAAAAAACCCCAAATCGAGCCTCGATGCTTTAGCCTTTGTTTTAGATTTCCTATGAATCTAGGACAAAGGTAAATTCTATTTGTTTTTTCTTTTCTTTTGCACAACAATCATTTAGGCCAGTCTCGATGAGAGTTTCATGCGCATTAAATAAATTGATGTGGCATAGTTTTAATGAAGAGTTAGATGAAAATAGTTTCATGGGATAAAATGAGTTTCATTGGGATGAAACTTGTTTACACTGTTTCCAACATCATGGCGTATTGGACAGAGTCATGAAACTCTCAATAAGACTGACCTTTTTTTTAGTATGACCGAAAAAAGCTAGCTATTTTCCATTTTCAAGTAGGTTTCACAGAACCCTTTTTACAAATTGACTATTTTACCGAATATAATATTTGCCGGCTCGATTGCATTCCTATTTTTCAGTATGAAACAGGCATGAGCGGCAAGTGTACGTGTCTAAAACCTGATGGCGAAAACAGCGTGTGAACAATTCTGTTTCTTCAAATATATAGCTACCACCCTAATATATAAGCATCGGGATACTTGCATGCTTGCCCTGACACTACTACCAGAAACGTTTTTCGTGGCGGACGAATTTGCTTTCCCGCAGCGGGCAAACGCGTCCGCCACCGCGTAAAGGTCACGGTAAATCGTGGCCTTCCTGCGGCGGGCCACTTTGCCCGCTGCGGTTAATCGATTTACCGCGGCGGACACATTAGGACGCCCGCCGCGGTAAATCATTTAAAAAAACAAAAAAACCTAGGAGCCCGCCAGCGAGCCCATTCTCAAGCCCGCCAGCGAGCCCGTACGTTCCCAGCCCAACCCATCGACGCACCCGTTCCCACCTTGCTGGATCCGCCCACCACCGCGGCCAGGGAGCTCCTCCGCACCGGATCCGCCCACCACCTCAGTCGAGCGGCCCACACACCACGGATCTGGCGCCGTGGATGGACCCACCACCGGATACGCGCCGTGGGGGCTGGATCTGGGCCATGGTGGCCGGATCTCATCGTCGTCATCTGCAAAGGAAGAGGGAGAGGGAGATGAAGGAAGAGGGAGAGGGAGGGAAGTGTTGTACCTACCTCCACGCGTCGCGCCGCCGTGGATCCCTGCCGGAGCAAGTGCCGCCGCCATGGATCTGGCCCCAGTCACCGTCGTCGTCGTGGACGCCCCAGCCGCCGCCGCCGCGAGGAGGGAGGGGGAAGGCCGCCGTCGTGGATCCGCGCCGTGTCGATCCACGCCATGGAGAGGGAGGGAGGAAGGCTGCCACCATGGTGAGGCCAGATCCGCCGGGGACACCATGGTGGACGCCGTCACCACCTTGCTGTGGCGGTCCTTGCCGCTGGCCACGGCGCGCACCACCGGGTATGCCCGCCTTGCATCGCCATCACCGGCGTCATGGGGTGGAGAGGGAGATGGAGGCTGGCCGGAGGAGAGGGGCGGCGCGTCGAGACGGTGTGAGGGAGAGGGGCACGAGTGAGAGTTGGAGTAGAGGGAGCAGGGGCGCCGTGTGGATATGAGAGTGAGAGGGAGCCGAGGATCGCGATGAAGGGGTTCGGCTGTGGCTGGGAAACCGTAAGTGTGCCTATTTATACCTGGAGTGGCTATCGGGCTTCGTCTTGGGCCGGTTGGGCCAGGCCATTTTCCGTGGCGGGCCTTATAACGCGCCCGCCTCGAAAAATCAATTTACCGAGGCGGGCACCTTAAAATGCCCGCCACGGTTAATACCTATTAACCGTGGTGGGCATTTTAAGGTGTCCGCCTCGGTAAATCGATTTTTCGAGGTGGGCAAAAGTGCCCACCACAGTAAATAAAAAACACCAGCCTCGGTAAATCGTGGGATTTACCGTGGCGGGCTAAAATAGGCGTCCGCCTCGGTTAAGTTTTTGGGGTGTCTCGCAAAATCATTTCTGTAGTAGTGTGATTTTGCTGTCTAGCTAATTATGTGCTCATCCTCCTCCTTTTACCACTTTGCTTATTGTCTGACATTGTTCCACCTTTTTTGTCAAGGAATTTGATCCCCTGTCGTGCTAAAGTTTACTCCTACAACAAACCAGGGGCGATGGTCGTACACGCATTTCGAAAACAATGGCGTGAAGTGAAATAAAGAGGCGGAGAAATTCATAGTGTTATTAGGTCTCAAGCAAAAGGCTTAAAGTATTGACGACAAGACGATTAATTAATTTGATTATTTGATAAGTGTTCAACTGTGCGTTACGTCGCTGCACAGTCGAGGAACGAGAAGCGATGGAGATGTGATCCTTGTGTCGCTGTAGCTTGATTGTAGCGTGTGACAAATAATAAAGAGTGCGTGTGATGTTCAAAGGTGACAGCTATAGCGAATAATAGATGAGGTGCAATGGATGTGGGGATTAAAAACATCATCATCAGTACGAGAGATCGAGGCCATAAAGGGCATGCATATGCATGGTCGGCAAGGGGCCCGATGGAGGACCGATCGAGGAGGACGTACTGACAAGTGCATGCAAACGGGCGGCGTCGGCAAAGCTCGATCGATCGAGTGCTCCCTTTCCGGCCGGTTTCGTCCTCCTGAGCCCTGACCACTCACCACACCTACCCTGGAGGCGCTCGATCGATCGGCAGCTGCCTGATGCCTGACAGGCGACCCCTCTAATAATAATAAGACCAATATGTTAGACACAACAGCACCTCTAAATTTTAGATTGGGGTAAGTATCTTACTTAGGGTTTCTCTAATTCGTCCTGGCGCAGTTGCGTCGCAGCCTCGTGGACGCCGGTGTCGAGGGAGCTCGACGCGGTGGAGTCCAGCGTGGTGGAGACGAAGCAGAGGCAACGGCGGAGTCGATGGAGCTTTCCATCGCTGGCAGCACTCTTCTTTAGATCGGATTAGTGTTTCTCTGTCAGTGGTTACGGCGGCTTAAGTCAACCTCATAGTTAGAGCCGTGATCTCCACCTATCTTTTATAGTGTTGTGCGATAGGGGCCCACCAACCATATTAGGGTTGGGCGCCCCGATCAGGGCGCAGATCCAAGGACCTAATAGGCCATTGGGCCTATTGGTGGAGATCAACTAACATTCTTCCACTTGATCTCACTACCATCTTTCAATTTCATATCATTTACTTTTGTTTATTCCATTACAGATTAGCGCATAAAGCATGTTTCATCGTCACGGTCAATTGCCGATAGATTTAACAGCTACAACATACCACTCTGTTCTGAAATAGATACTTAACTTTGGGCCTTCTTTTATCCAGAAATTTTAGGCTTCTCCTTAAACCCATGCTAGCTACATGTTCACTGAATACGTTGGGAGGTAAGCCTTTTGTAAGCGGATCCACGAGCATCTTTTCGGTACTTATATGCTCAAGACTTATGATATGATTCCGGACTTTATCTTTCACAACATAATACTTTATGTCAATGTGATTGACAGCACCACTTAACTTATTGTTGTGAGCATACTGTACTGCCGGATTATTATCGTAGTATAACTTAAGTGGTCTATAGATGTCGTCAACCACATTCAAACCGGGTATGAACTTCTTTAGCCAGTTCACCTGCCCCGTTATCTCATAACACGCTACAAACTCGGCATACATTGTGGACGATGTAGTGACGGTTTGCTTTGAGCTTTTCTATAAAATAGCTTCCCTAGCGAGAGTGAATACATATCTAGACGTGGATTTTCTATCATCTCCCGTATAATCAGAATCTGAATATCCCACTATATGGAGTGAATCATATCTTCTATACGTCATCATGAGGTTTTTCGTTCCTTACAAATAACGCAAGACTTTCTTTACTAATTTTCAGTGTTCTGTTCTAGAATTGCTCTAGAATCTGCTAAGTAATCCGGTAACAAATGCCAAGTCAGGGGTGTACATACTTGAGCATATTGCAAGCTTCCGACAGCTGAAGCATATGGAACCACTTTCATTTGATCGATCTCATATTGGTTCCTGGGGCATTGAAAATCCCCATATCTGTCGCCCTTGACTATAGGAGCAGGTGAGGGACTACATTTGTGCATACTAAATTTCTTTAAGATCCTTTCTATGTATGTCTTTTGTGACAGTCTTAATACATCTTTACTTCTATCTCGGTGAATCTCGATCCCTAGAACGAATGAGGCTCTACCAAGATCTTTCATATCAAATTTTGAGGACAAAAACTTCTTTGTCTCCAGTAGTAGACTAACATCACTACTAACAAATAAGATATCGTCCACATATAGAACAAGGAAGATAAACTTCTCATTCTTAAACTTTGCATAGACACAATTGTCCTCAACATTCTCTTTAAACCCAAAATTTTTTATTGACTGATCAAACTTCAAGTACCATTGTCTTGAAGCTTGTTTTGATCCATAAATGGATTTCTTTAGGCGGCATCCCATTCGTTCTTTTCCTTCCATGACAAAACCTTTCGGTTGTGTCATGTAAATATTTTCCTCCAAGTCCCCGTTGAGAAATGTCATCTTTACATCCATCTGATGTAATTCTAAATCGTAATGTGCCACTTATGCCATTATGATTCTGAAGGAATCTTTACATGAGACTGAAGAAAATGTCTCATTGTAATAAATCCCTTCTCTTTGCGTAAAGTTTTTTTGCCACAAGTCGTACTTTATATCTCTCTATATTCGCTTGAGAGTCAAGTTTTGTTTTGTAGACCCATTTATAGCCTACTGTTTTGGCTCATTTAGGAATTATTTACAAGTCTCAAACTTTATTGGCATTTATAGATTTCATTTTATCTTCCATGGCCTCAGCCACTTTGATGAATGATCAGTTCTCATGGCTTCTTCAAATGAGGTGGGATCATCCTCCATTTGAAATTCCTCAGTGTTGTATACTTCATAGTCAGCAAAAATAGTTGATTTTCTAACTCTTTGAGACCTTTTAGGGGCCTTCACATTTGGCGCATCTTCTGTTTGAGGCTGTTGTTGCTCCACTTATGTGTGACAATAGGTTCTACAGGATCCTGAAGAACAAGTTCCTCATCGTCATTCATTGTTGCCACAGACAGAATTACAACAGGTGCTGGCACCATAGTATCTTGCACTATCGGTGCAGCGACAACAGGTAGTGAGAAAAATGGCTCATGAATCATCGAAGTGGGCGCATACACCCGCTTCTCTTCAAGGTCAATTTCTCGAGCTACCATGCTCCCCCTCATCATTTCATCCTCTAGGAAGACAGCATGTCTTATTTCCATAAACTTTGTATGTATGTCTGGATAGTAGAAACGAAAACCTTTTGACTTTTCTGGGTAGACAATGAAATGGCAACTTACTGTTTTGGAATCTAACTTCCTAATGTTTGGGTTAAATACTTTAGCCTCAGCAGGACTCCTCCACACACGTAAGTGGTTTAGTGAGGGTACTCTTTCTGTCCACAACTCATACGATGTTTTGGGCACCGACTCAGTTGGTACTCTATTGATAATATGAATGACGGTTTTAACGCCTCCATCCACAGGCTCAACGGTAAGGTGGAGTAACTTATCATACTGCGCACCATATCTATTAGGGTACGATTGCATCTTTTAGCTACTTCATTCTGCTAAGGTTCGCCCGGTGTAGAATACTGGACTACTATGCCATTCTCCTGTAAGAACCTTGCAAAAAGGTCCAGAAACTTGGCCACATGAGGTATGCCGACCGTAGTACTCCCCCCACGGTCGGACCTGACTATCTTAATCTTTAAATTGTGTTGGTTTTCAACTTCTGCCTTAAATATCTTAAATTTATCCAATGCTTCTGTTCTTTTTTTGATTGGATAAATATAGCCACAATGGGAGTAATCATCTATGAATGTTATGAACGAATCATAACCATCTACACTCTTTACAGAAAAACAGACCACAAATGTCTGTGTGAATAATCTGTAAAATTCCTACGCTTCGTTTGACATCTTTCTTAATTTTCTTTATATACTTTGCTTTATGCATTCTCTGCATTATTCTAAATCTGAGAGCTCTAATGGAGGAAGAATATTATTTTTAACTAGTCTTTCTATTCTCCCCCTCGAAATATGGCCTCAACGATAGTGCCATAATTTCGACGACGCATCGTGAGCTCTCTTATTCACCATTTCTATAGTAACTCTCTGTCACCAGCTGCTTTTATCAGCTGGGTATCATATGTCTTTGAAGAGCCAGTGAACTGACTCTTTATTCTATCGTAGTACTCGGTGACCGTGTCACACTCTAGGATTGAGCCCATAATTGCAGGCTTAATCATGTTTTTTATCACAACAAAACATTTCTTATTGGCAGTGACCCACTTTCTATGCTCAAGGTCATAGAACATCTTTTGAGATTTAAAATCCCTCTCTTTAGTTGCCCAAGCGGCATCAGCCTCGTTTGTCTCCCTCACCGATGTCACAGGATCAGTAGAACACGATGAGGTGACTACCCAGTCCACCTTAGCGAAGATGAAGGCAAGGCCAATCTTTTTCTTAACATAAAAAATAACAACAATTACATGCCTTGATTCCAACGTTGGTCAAAATTAAAACATACAACTGTTCTTATACACTAATTCTACATCACCGTTGGGCAGAAATAGAATTAATGCATAAAATCATTAAAATTAAGATATTGTTATTAACAATGTTGGTCAAAAAATAACAACATCATAATTATGTATAAATCTCTTTTTCTCCAATAATTCAACTGTTCTTACACACTAATTCTACATCACCGTTGGGCAGAAATAGAATTAATGCATAAAATTATTAAAATTATGATATTGTTATTCACAACGTTGGTCAGAAAATAACAACATCATAATCATGTCAAAATCTCTTTTTCTCTAATTAAATATCACGTTGGTTCAAAATAACTGGAGAATAAACAATTTGTTTAGCAGCGGAAAACGTATACTCAATTTCTTGAATTTTACCCACAGGAAAAATTCGTTTTTCTGATTTCTTTTGAGCCATTTTCCATTTTTCAATTTTACTGAAAAAGAAAAAAGGGAAATTGGGCTCTTTGTTTACTGCTACTGGGCCCAAAGCCAGCAATTCGGCTCGGCCCACCACCTCTGCGCGGCGCCCGGCCGCACCCAGGCCGCAACGTGGGCCTAGGCTGGCAAAGTGCCACGGCCGCGCGCGCCCACCTGGGCCGCGAAACGGCCCACTTGATCTGAGCCGTCCGCACCGATCCGATGGCCGAGCGGCGTTATCGGGTAAACAAAACTCCCTTCGGCCGACACGGGCGAAACCCTAGCGCCATTCTTTCCCTCCCGTTCTCTCTCTCACTCAGCCGCGCGAGCCCAAGCAAAGAGCAGGCAATGACGAGAGCGAGCAGGGCCTCGACACCGTCGCCGCCCCCCTCGCCGTCGTGCGCGCTCCCCAGCGGGTGAGCGTGCCACCGTCGAGCGGCCAGGCCGCGGCGCCTCCTTGGCCAGGGTCCAGCGAGCAGCTGCCCCCAGCTCGGCATGCTTCTCCCCGCGCGTCGGTGAGTCAGCCCACTGGCTCTTTCTCTCCCCCTTTTCTTCTTTGGATCTGGTTCTTCTTCTTGGTTGAGTTCGATTGGGGTGGGGATTCGTTCTATGGTTACAATCTTGGGTTATGGTTTCACTGTGTATCATCCCCGTGGAGTCTTTATGGGTTTTAGGGTTTGGCTTTGATTCTCTTCTAGGCTGAATCCCTCTTCTGTCGTTCTTTCCTTCACCCAGTTAGGGTTAGGGTAAGAGAATCGTTAGGGTTAGGATTAACCTGATTCATTTCGATCGATTCGGTTCACCACCTTTTTCATTTGATTTCTTTTCTTTTCTATTTGTACCAAATTGCTCTATTTCCCTTTCTCGTCGCGAGTTAGGGTTAGGGTTCGGTTGAACCCAATTCGGTTTTTCTCTCGGTTTTGATTCAAGATCTTCGAGATAAGCCCCTTCCCCTCTTCCCTTTCTTCTCTTTTGGATCTTCTTTCTTTTCTTTTCGGAATTGAACCGATTTGGGTTAGGGGTTAGGGTTAGGGTTAGACTCGGAGTGCCGAGACCTCTTTCTATTCTCTTCTCAGATCCGAACATCGATGTTCTTTTCTTGACGCGCGCCGGCGATGCGGCACCTTTCCCTCGGCTCGGTCGCGGTGGTGACCGGCAGTCAGTGACGCCCGCCACCCTCCCGGTCTCTTTTCTATTTTCTTTTACCCGGTTAGGGTTAGGGTTTCAATCCGAAACGGATCGAACCCGTGTTCTTTCTTTGATTTCTTTTCAATGCTTTACCACATACTAGATCTACACACTGGCAACTTAGGGTTCCTCTAGTTCATCCTGGCGCAGTTGCGTCGCAGCCTCGTGGACGCCGGTGTCGAGGGAGCTCGGCGCTGTGTAGTCCAGCGTGGTGGAGACGATGCAGAGGCGACGGCGGAGTCGATGGAGCTCCCGTCGCTGGCAGCACTCTTCTTTAGATCGGATTAGTGTTTCTCTGTCAGTGGTTACGACGGCTCTGGTTAACCTCATAGTTAGAGCCGTGATCCCCACCTATCTTTAATAGTGCTATGCGATAGGGGCCCACCAACCATATTAGGGTTAGGCGCTCCCAATCAGGACGCAGATTCAAGGGACCAATAAGCCATTGGACATATTGGTGGAGATCAACTAACACAATAAACCAGAATGCATGCATTTTAGAGCGACATGGATACAAGGTGTTCGACTGGCATTAACTTCACACTGTAACAGCTAAAAACACTGTAGCAGCTAGTTTTTTGTGACAGAAAAATATTGTTCCAGCTGAAAAAAAAAACTAATCAGCCAGCCGACTGTGGCCAGCCGAACAAACTTGAGTAACTCGATCAGTGCAAGTCTAGACCTAGCTAGCTAGGCAACCTAATAACTAGGCTGCCTAATTATGTACAGTACCCTAGGTAACCACGATCCACTCCTCTTCCAGTATGATCCCTGAGAGACCGACACACCGACCTGCCGAATAATAATTAATTAATCCACGTACTTTAGTTTGGGCGTGTACGGAACATGACAATTGACAATACTATACTATTCGTTATAGTATAATATTTTTTTCTCACACCGAACCGACACTGACCAAACTTATCAGCCTAAAATCAACCAACGAACGAGCTGTATATAAATATAGCCAGCAGAGGCCTGTCTCCAGTCAGACAGTCACTAGTCACTACTGCTGCTAGTGGGAGGAGAGAAGGAGATGGTGGTCATCTGGACTTTGGATGGAGATGGAGGGCACACCGCACACGCACTCTTCTTGTTGTTCGTTGGAGCCGAGACGAAGGGAGTGAGTGAGAGTAGCGGCCCACTTGGGACTTCATTTCACTACTCAGCTGGCTCGCTCAGGCTGCTAGCTAGTGAGTGAGCCCCAGGGCCGGGCCAGTGGCTGTTGCTGGTAAGGTGGCGCTGCCTTTGCTTTAGCCACCGACCTGAATGATACCATTCAGTCTGTGCAATCTGCATCTGATCAAATGTGGGGACAGGGGGCCGTCTCAGCTCCATCGGAGATATGTGAGATACTGTCTGATTATAGCCTCATCTCATCTCTAGCTAGCCATATATATTCTGTATAGGGATTCTGTTGCTGCGCTTTCTTTGTTTCCTTCATAATAGGAGTAGTATGTATACGACCACATGACAAGAACAAGAACAAGATCAAGATCAAGGTCGAGTGATCTGATCCATCTGTATAGGGATTTATTGGTTTGGTTGGTTGGACCGCCGCAGTTGCAAGTTGCAACTTGTACGTCATTGGCCCCGTTCGTTTATCCTATATTCGGTTTGTTCGGCTTGTTTTTTCAGCTGAAACAGTGTTTTTCTCTCATAACAATTCAGTCAGAACAGTGTTTTTCAGCCAGTTTCAGCCAAGATTCAGCAAATCGAACGGGATCATTGTGGTCACTAGCAGCTAGCTATAGTACTCACTAGCTAGTAATGGCCGGTCATCGAAACATTGTTCCAATAATTCATTCCCTTAACTGGAGCTCTCGACCTCACAAGCATGAGAATGAGATGGATATTCTCTGCATCTAAATATCTTGCTAGCTATTGTAGGGCACATATCTCCTTGTTGCAAGCTAAATAATACATGTAGTAATGCATGACGAAAAGCGTTAATAATACTAGAAGATCTGACAACAAATCTCTTTTCTTGCCTCTGATCTCCATCAGCATATAGTATTGTCTATCTATATCTAGCATCATGCATGAATGCAAGCATGCAGCTAAAAACAAGGCTGGTCTCATACAAGTCTTTAGCCCTTTATATTAATTAGCTAGCTTTGGAGGACGACTCTCATCCGTTAGATTGATCTCTAATCCTAATTGGACCCAACGACCCAGTTGGACCTTTGATTCGTGCCATGATCGGAGGCGCCCAGCCCACCATGGCCGGAGGGTCCCTGTGACACTACGCTATAAAAAAAGGTAGAGGTCGGCGGCTCATATCACGAGGTTCGCCTGAGCCGAGCTCCCCACCGACACCCAAACCCTAACCCGATTTAGAAAGGGGCGCAGCCAGTGACGGGAAGCCACCAGCCGCACCGCCCGCTCCATCGACGTCGACGTCTTCACCACCCTCTTCACCGACCGCCGCTGCCCGTGCGCAGACTACACCGACGAACATGATGGCGTCCTCTGAACCCTACCCCTCTGCAGTGTCAGGTTCAACACCTTCTCCCTTCCCTCTCTGTCTCTCAAGTTCTATATATATTAGGATGTACTGCGTCTTTTATTCCGAATAGAATCACTCTACCGGCTAGATCTATGATCCTAGTGATTCTATAGCCTCAACAATGGTATCAGAGCCGGTCCACTAGGTGTAGATCTCGGCAGAGGTGTTAGAAAAGAGAGAAATGTCAAATCCGGTTTCGGATCTAAGAAGACAAAGGGTTTGGTTGAACCACAACCCTAACTGGGTTAAGGAAAGGAAAAGATGAAGAGGGTTTCGGCCTTAAGAAGATGAGAGTCGAACCCTAAACCCGTGAAGACTTCACGGGGAAGATAAACAGTGAAACCCTAACAAGAAAAGAAACCCTAACCCTAGATCCCCAATCGGTTGAATCCGAGAAGAACAAAAGAAAGAAGCAAATTAGAGGGGAAGGGGAAGCCTACCTCGCCGCTGCGCAGCACTACTGCCTCGCCGGCGCGCGGGGAGAAGAAGGCCGAGCCGGGGGCGCTGCTCGTCGGGCTCTGGCCAAAAGGGCGCCGCGGCCAGGCCGCTCGACGGCGGCGCGCTCACCTGCTGGGGAACGCGCACGCCACGTGACAGCGCCGAGGCTCTTCTCGCCCACCGTCGTCTGCTCGCTCGGTTGCTGCTGTTGCTGCGCTGAGGAGAGAAGAGAGAGCGGCGAAGAGAGAAAGAGCAAAGAAGAGAATGGCGTTAGGGTTTCGCCCGCGTCGGCCGTCGGGGGTTTTGATTACCCGATAACGACGCTCGACCGTCGGATCAGCGCGGACGGCTCGGATCGAGTGGGCCATTTCGTGGCCCAGGAGGGAGCGTGCGGGCGGGCGACTTTGCCGGCCCGGGCCCAGGTTGCGGCCTGGGAGGCACAGCGCGCGCATCAAGGGAGTTGGGCCGGGCCGTTTTGCCGGCTGGGCCGAATGAACAGTTCTGAAATGAATTATTTTTTTCTTTTTTCTTTTTCCAGTAAATATTTATTTCTTGGAAAATGAATAAATGGCTTAAAGAAAATAGAAAAGAGAATTTTCCTATGGGTAAAATTCACTAAATTGAAATTATTTTTCCACTGCGTATTTAAAGTTGTTATTTTCATTATTAAATTCGAACCAACAGGAGAATTTAATTTTGAAAAATGAATATGTTTTTAGCTTATTATAATATTATTATTATTCTGACCAACGTTGATTAATGGCAATATTATCATGAGTTTTGTCAATCATTAATTCTATTTCTGCCCAACGGTGATGTAGAATTAGTATAAAGGACAATTGTATGTTTTAATTTTGACCAACGTTGGAACTAAGACATGCAATTGTTATTGTTATTATTTATGTTCTCACTCTATATGAATTGTGTTTTCAGACGGATACAACTTGATGGGTTGTATCAAAAAGATCCCCACCTCAAAGGTGATAACTACACGGAGTGGAAGAAAAAGATTGACCTGACCTTCATCTTAGCTGAGGTGGACTGGGTAGTCACCTCACCGTGTCCCACTGAACCTGTGGCACCGGTGAGGGAGACAAACGAGGCTGATGCCGCTTGGGCAACCAAAGAGAGGGATTTTGCATCCCAAAGAATATCCTATGACCTTGAGCATAGGAAGTGAGTCACTGCCAACAAGAAATATTTGGTTGTGATAAAGAACACGATTGAGCCTATAAATTGTGGGCTCAATCCCAGAGTGTGACACTGTCATCGAGTACCTCGAAAGAATAAAGAGTCAGTTCACTGGCTCTTCAAAGATATATGCTACCTAGCTGATAAAGCTATTGGTGACAGAGAGGTACTTTGGTAATGATGACATAAAAGAGCACATACTAAGGATGAGCAATTTGGCATCCAAGCTAAAACCAATGGATTTGGCTCTCAAGGAAGAGTTTCTTATCCATCTGATTTTTGCTTCCTTGCCAAAAGAGTTTGACACTTTTGTTGTCAACTACAACATACAGCCTGAGAAATGGGACATGGAGAGGCTCATGGCTATGTATATGCAAGAGGAGGAGAGAATGAAAGCTGCCAATGGTGGCACTATCAATTATCTAAAAGACAATAAGAAAAAGAATAATAATACTAACTCCTCCTCAAAGTCAAAGGGAAAGGGTCCCATGCTACATCAGCCTCAGTAAAACAAGTTCACAGTAGAGAAAGATCAATGTCTCTATTGCAAGAAGACGGGACATTATAAGAAAGATTGTCCCGATTACTTAAAGATGATCATGGCAAAGAAAGGTGAGAACAATATTACGTTCATAAATGAATCCATGTATGTACAGTATTCGAAATCTACTTGGTGAATTGACTCAGGTGCAACTGTTCATGTTGCTAATTCGTTACAGGGATTCCGTTCGATAAGGACGACTACGCAAAGAAGCGAAAGACACATTAACGTTGCAAATGGAGTCCGAGCAGATGTTGAAGCCATTGGTGATCTTTCTCTAGAGCTTGCTGATGGCTCCACACTTATACTTAGAGATGTTCTTTATGTTCTCTCGTTACAGAGAAACTTGATTAGCGTTTCATGTTTGGACAATGATGAATATGATTGTCATTTTGGAAATGGAAAATGTAAGATAACATTTAATAATGCATGTGTTGGTCTTGCTATCTTACAAAATGAGCTTTATTTGTTATCACTACGTGATGATGTAAATGGTGTATGTAATGATGGGAAGTTGCGTGCGACAATGAGAATGTATCCTCGTCTACGGATGTAAACAGAAAACAAAAGAGAGCTCACGATGCGTTGTCGAAATTATGGCACTGTCGTTTAGGCCATATTTCGAGGAGAAAAATAGAAAGACTAGTTAAGAATGATATTCTTCCTCCATTAGAGCTCTCAGTTTTAGAACAATGCAGAGAATGCATAAAAGTAAAGTATGTAAAGAAAATTAAGAAAGATGCCAAATGAAGCACAGAAATTTTACAGATTATTCACACAGACATCTGTGGTCCGTTTTCTGTAAAAAGTGTGGATGGTTATGATTCATTCATAACATTCACAAATGATTACTCCCGTTATGGCTACATTTATCCAATCAAAGAAAGAACATAAGTATTGGATAAATTTAAGATATTTAAGGCAGAAGTTGAAAACCAACACAATTTAAAGATTAAGATAGTCAAGTCCGACCATTGGGGGGAGTACTACGGTCGGCATACCCCATATGGCCAAGTTCCTGGATCTTCTGCAAGGTTCTTATAGAAGAATGGTATAGTAGCCTAGTATTCTACACCGGGTGAACCTCAACAGAATGGAGTAGCTGAAAGACGCAATCGTACCCTGATGGATATGGTGTGCAGTATGATAAGTTACTCCACCTTACCGTTGAGCCTATGAATGGAGGCATTAAAAACCGCCATTCATATTCTCAATAGAGTACCAAGTAAATCGGTGTCCAAAACACCGTATGAGTTGTAGACAGGAAGAGTACCCTCACTAAACCACTTACGTGTGGGGGGGAGTCCTGCTGAGGCTAAAGTATTTAATCCAAATATTGAGAAGCTAGATCCTAAAACAGTGAGTTACCATTTCATTTGCTACCCAGAAAAGTCAAAAGGTTTTCATTTTTACTGTCCAGACAAACATACAAAGTTTGTGGACACGAGACACGTTGTCTTCCTAGAGGATGAAATAATGGGGGGGAGCATGGTAGCTCAAGAAATTGACCTTGAAGAGAAGCGGGTGTATGCGCCCACTCCGATGATTCATGGGCCATTTTTCTTACTACCTGCTGTCGCTGCACCGACAATGCAAGACACTCTGGTGCCATCACCTGTTGTTATTCTGCCTGTGGCAACAATGAATGACGATGAGGAACCTGTTCTTCAGGATCCTGTAGATCTTATTGCCACACATGAGGGGGAGCAACAACAGCCTCAAACAGAAGATGTGCCAAATGTGGAGGCCCCTAGATGGTCTCAAAGAGTTAGAAGATCAGCTACTCCTGCTGACTATGAAGTATACAATACTGAGGAATTTCAAATGGAGGATGATACCACCTCATTTGAAGAAGCCATGAGAAGTGATCATTCATCAAAGTGGCTTGAGGCCATGGAAGATGAAATAAAATCTATGAATGCCAATAAAGTTTGGGACTTAGAAATAATTCTTAAAGGAGCCAAAATAGTAGGCTACAAATAGGTCTACAAAACAAAACTTGACTCTCAAGGAAATATAGAGAGATATAAAGTACGACTTGTGGCAAAAGGCTTTACGCAAAGAGAAATGTTTGATTACAATGAGACCTTTTCTCCAGTCTCATGTAAGGATTCCTTCAGAATCATAATGGCATTAGTGGCACATTACGATTTAGAATTACATCAGATGGATGTAAAGACGGTATTTTTCAACGGAGACTTGGAGGAAAATATTTACATGGCACAACCGAAAGGTTTTGTCATGGAATGAAAAGAACAAATGGGATGCCGCCTAAAGAAATATATTTATGGATTAAAACAAGCTTCAAGACAGTGGTACTTGAAGTTTGATCAGACAATAAGGAATTTTGGGTTTAAAGAGAATGTTGAGGACAATTGTGTTTATGCAAAGTTTAAAAATGGGAAGTTTATCTTCCTTGTCCTGTATGTAGATGATATCTTACTTGCTAGTAGTGATGTCAGTCTACTACTGGAGACAAATAAGTTTTTGTCCTCAAAATTTGATATGAAAGATCTTGGTGAAGCTTCGTTCGTTCTAGGGATCGAGATTCGCCGAGATAGAAGTAAAGGAGTATTAGGATTATCACAAAAGGCATTCATAGAAAAAATCTTAAAGAAATTCAGTATGCACAAATGTAGTCCCTCACCTGCTCCTATAGTCAAGGGCAACAGATATAGGGATTTTCAATGCCCTAGGATCCAATATGAGATCGATCAAATGAAAGCGGTTCCATATGCTTCAGCTGTCGGAAGCTTGCAATATGCCCAAGTATGTACGTGCCCTGACTTGGCATTTGTTACCGGGTTACTTGGCAGATTCCAGAGTAATCCTGGAACAGAACACATGAAATTAGTAAAAAAAGTCTTGCGTTATTTGCAAGGAACGAAAGGCCTCATGATGACGTATAGAAGATCTAATTCACACCATATAGTGGGATATTCAGATTCTGATTATGCAGGAGATGATAGAAAATCCACATCTGGATATGTATTCACTCTCGCATGGGGAGCTATTTCATGGAAAAGCTCAAAGCAAACCGTCACTACATCGTCCACAATGTATGCCGAGTTTGTAGCGTGTTATGAGACAACAGGGCAGGTGAACTGGCTAAAGAAGTTCATACCCGGTTTGAAGGTGGTTGACGATATCTATAGACCACTTAAGTTATACTGCGATAATAATCCGGCAGTATAGTATGCTCACAATAATAAGTCAAGTGGTGCTGCCAAACACATTGACATAAAGTATTATGTTGTGAAAGAGAAAGTTCGGGATCATGTCATAAGTCTTGAGCACATAAGTACTGAAAAGATGCCCGCGGATCCGCTTCCAAAAGGCTTATCACCCAGCGTGTTCAGAGAACATGTAGCCGGCATGGGTTTAAGGGAAAGCCTATAATTTCTGGACAAAAGAAGGCCCAAAGATAAGTATCTATTTCAGAACAGAGTGGTGTGTTGTAGCTGTTAAATCTATCGGCAATGGACCGTGACGATGAGACATACTCTATGCGCTAATCTGTAATGGAATGAACAAAATTTAATGATATGAAAATGAAAGATGGAAGGAGATTAACGGGGGGATTGTTAGATTGATCTCTAATCCTAACTTGACCCAACGGTCCAGTTGGGCTTTTGATTCGCGCCCTGATCAGGGGCGCCCAGCCTACCATGGCTGGAGGGCCCCTGTCACACTGCGCTATAAAAAGAGGTGTGGGCCGACGACTCTTATCACAATGTTTGCCTGAGCCGAGCTTCCCACCGACACCTAAACCCTAACCCGATCTAGAAAGGGGCGCAGCGAGTGATGTGAAGCCACCAGCCGCGCCGCCCGCTCCATCGACGTCGACGTCTTCACCGTCCTCTTCACCGACCACCGCTGCCCGTGCGCAGACTACACCGACAAACGTGATGGCGTCCTCTGAACCCTCCCCTCTGCAGTGTCAGGTTCAACACCTTCTCTCTTCTCTCTCTGTCTCTCAAGTTATATATGTATTAGGATGTACTGCGTCTTTTATGCTGTATAGAATCAATCTACCGGCTAGATCTATTATCCTAGTGATTCTATAGCCTCAACATCATCATCTAACTCAGATTGTTGTGGAGTGCAAAAACATGAACATGCCGAGCAAAATGCTAATACATCATTCTCGGAAGGAATCGAGGCTAAGGACAAATTATGCATGCTCCATAATCCATAGCTAGCTTCGCGGCTAAGGATATATGCAGCGCTAGTAGAGACGGCGGTGTCTAAAAGGTACCTTTTCTGGCTCTGTCATCGCCCATCCATTACACCTTTATTATTGCCTCCCATTCGATCCTACTATGCTACATCTATAAAGTGCACTAGATATATGTCCTCCTCCGAGCAGCAACATATCGCCATCTATATCGATCGCACAACACCATGAACAAGAACGAACAAAAGCCATTCCAACTTTAGAGCAAAAGCTTTCTTGTTTGGTGACTTGGGTGTGCATGCCTAGATAGGCTGCTGCCTCTTGTCGTGTGCTCCTTGCAACTGCATCAGAGTGTTGAAGGGCCCTGCTACCTCTACCTGTGAAATGTGAATGAACAAGCTAGCTGCGAAAGAAGGCTGTGCGCGCTGTCCTTGGAGACAGACGAATGAATGTAAAGAAAGACGTTCTGAAATTCGTGTGTGATGAAGTAGACGTTGCGCTAGCAGGCCGAATGCATGCTGTGGGACGAATTAGAACCTGTGGGCTGATGGCACATATGAGCCCAAGAACATCGTATTATTCACTCGCCGTACAAAGCTGTTTCGGCCTGTTGGTAGTAGGTAGCTGGGCTTCCCTAGACGCATTGGGCTGACCTACAGGGGGATCGGCCCAAATAGACAAATAGTGGTGATAATTCTGAGAGAAAAACGTCGGTACCTCATGCATTTTCTACTCTACTGATGGAAAATCATCAGCGAAGCTGGGCTGCCTGGCTGCAGGGCAACCGGGCTCGAGGGCCAGTCCTCTTCGGCCTGTTTCGGCCTTACAGCCCACAGGTCAGGGAGATAAGTCCGTCCATTGTCCTGTTCGCTTAGCTGCCATAGCTGTTGACTGATTTATTACGAGAGAAAAATATTATTTATTAGCTTAAAAAAAAATACGAACCACGGACGATGGGAACATGTTCGTGAACCGAGCGTGAACCCTTCTGCCTATTCCCCATTCCTCACCTATTCACTTGTCGCCCGCTGCAGGAGAGCTGTCAGGTCCAATCTGCTGGATCTTAGGGGCCGAGGCACAGGGCTAGCTCGTCGAGGTTGCCCTTAGCCACACACGCATCGACACGATTCTTGAGGTCTACACACTAAGGTTGATGACAGTGCTTCCGAGCTACAGATCCTGAGTCGCAAGGTGTGGCAAACTTGCATTAGTGCTCCTGATTCAGGTGCTCACAACATGCCATCTTCAGTGCTCCTCATTCAGGTGCTCACAACATGCTTCCGACTACTTTCCTAAATCAACTATGCGCGTTTTGTAAGTCCTCCCCTACACCACGTGTCGAGAAGGTATAACCGTATAAGAAGGCTAAATCCCCTCGCATCACATATGCAAACCTAAGTATGCAACTCATATTTTTTTTAATTTTAACCCTCTTTTAATATAATTTTAAATCTAACACTGTCGTTTTTTTAAACTAACACTTTTGGCCGCGCCTATTGCCCTGGCGCGGCCAAATGCCAGTGCCGCGTCATGCATGGTGGCGCGGCACAGGGCTGACGTGGCGTGGGTCGGCCTAGGGGGCCGATGACGTGGCGGGTCTTGCCGCGCCACCGACCCTGGCGCGGCAGTGCCGCGCCCTGATCCGTGGCGCGGCTGGACCAGATATATACCGCGTGTGAGCCCGCCCGCCCGCACGCACCCCTACCCTGCCTGCCCGCCCGATTGCCGCCGCCGCCAGCGCCCTGCCTGCGGCCGCACGCGCCCACCCAGCCTCGCCTCGCCCCGCCCGCGCCCGCACGGCCCGGCCTCGGCCGCTCGCCCACGCCGCGCCCCGCCACTCCCGCCGCGCAGCGCCCTAGCCGACCGCGCCACGAACGCCGGCGCGTCAAGGCCGTCCGCTCCTAAGGTACCTCCCTCTCGATTTCATATTTTTTATTATTATCTAGTATAGTTAGTATTTTTTGTATCCCTATGGTACCCCCACGTGCCCTCGCAATCCTCGATCGGTCGGCGCAGAAGCAAAAGAGTTGATGATGGTCTGCTAGTGCTAGCATTTCTAGGAGCATGTAGGGACATCGAGGCTATTTTCATTGACTATCAGTGTCTTTGACCAAATTTATATAATAGCGTACTCGCGGCTTTTGTGGAGGTAAACATAAACTTGTCCGTTTCGAAAATATTTCTTTAGTGTATATGCATTTGGGTAATGAACTAACTTTAACATCTATTTATGCAGAAGGTGAAGAAGAGCTGCAGGAAGCTAGCTCAGAAGTTGAGTTGCATGGACACTCCTTATGAGGAACCGCCACTCTCCGCGCGGTCAGGTGGCATGTCTTCAGCCTCTTTGAGGACACCAGCCGGCTCTTCTCAGCCGATGACGCGGGGTGCTACTTCCGCGGTGCGTACACCACCACATCATAGCGCTGGGAAGGACCCTACAACCGCGGACGAGGAGGAGGACGATGACGACGACGACGAACCCCCGGGCTTCCACGGACAGCACGGCCAGTGGGACGAATGGCCGCAAGGACGAGATCAGCATGTCTCAGCTAGGTGGTGCCCCGTTTGGCACCCAAGGAGCCTCACAGGTACTAACAAAGATAGTTTGTTTCAATACGTAGGCTCCATGAACTAACGGTCATAAAGAATTATAAGTAATGGTGCGTATCATATACCTGCAGGGTACGAGCCATACGCACCGTCGACGCGACCATACCGACGTTGGCTACACTCCCAATGTGTTGCCAACAAATCCGAAGAGACAGAGGCGTCCGAGGGATCCTTACACTCCTGGGTCTTAGTTTGTTAGGTCAAACGAATATTGGCATCCGAAACTTGCGGGGTTATTTGGTTATGTTATGTCAAACTTATGTCAAAACAATGATTATGTTATGTGGCAGCTTGTCAACTTGCTTCTTATTCGTTTCTTTGAGTCGCGGTAGTCCCTGCGTTCGGGAACCGGCAGTCCCAGCGTATCTGGACGCCGGTGGCAATTTTTCGTAATTGATTAGTTAAAATGGTGCATAACCTTATTATGAAAGACGAAAAACTAATCCTTGGCTTATCAAATTCTCTATTCGGCCATGAAAAAAACTCAACAAAATACGGGCGCGGCGCGTTTTGATTCAACCATCCAGGTAGGCCGGGCCGGCGGCAGGCACAGCAGTCAGATGGTGTGGCTGCTCGTGCGGTATATTTGGTCCAGACGCGCCACGCAACAAGGCGCGGCACTGCCACGCCAGGGACGGTGGCGGGCAGGACCCACCACGTCATCGCCCCCCAGGCCGGCCCACGCCACGTCAGCCCTGTGCCGCGCCACCATGCATGGCGCGGCACAGGCATTTGGCCGCGCCAGGGCAATAGGCGCGACCAAAAGTGTTAGTTTTAAAAAAACCGACAGTGTTAGATTTAAAATTATATTAAAAAAAGCGTTAAAATTAAAAAAATTATGCAACTCATGGGTCTCCTTGATGGAACTGATCTTCACTACTAGAGGTCTCTATGGCGCTGGCTGGTGGGCCTATAGCTGACTCGCTCGATGGATTAAAAAAATCTTATCCTAAGAACTCTACTCTAAGAGATTTGAATTGTAAGGTCTGATTACCATTTTGAGTTATGATCATCATCTGCAAACAAGTGATCATATTTTTACGTGGCATTTTGTATATACTAGCGAGTAGCGTACCGCCTTTCGTAACAGTATATCGGCGAATAGAACTGATGGAGGAACTGTCATGCCGCGGGCTTGGTACTTGTATTGTCAAGTAAGGGAACAACTCTTCCCTGCGACACACGAATTGCAATTTGCAACTGGGTATGATTACGAATTTTGCAACTGTGTGCGCATAATTATATTAGTACATTATGGACCTGTTTGGCACAACTCAGCTTCATTATTGAAGCTATTCTTTTTAGAAAACAGCTTCACAGGCGACTTTTTAGTGAAGCTGAGCTGTTTTAGAAAAAAATATTTGGGAAAATAGCTTCACCAACAGTTCATGAGGGAGAGAGCTGGGATAAGCTACTATTTTTAGCTTCATCCCAACTCATGACTCTGTGAGAGGAGAAAAACAACTTCACCCATGAAGCTGTTTTAAAAATAAGTGTTTGGCGAAACAATCGGCTCACAACACCTCATGAAGCTGTTGTGTGCTATGTCAAACAGACCCTATATATAGCATCCACACTCGATAAAATCAAATTAATCATAGTATGTAGATCAAGCATAGCTAAGCACTTGTCAAGTATACCCCGCTATATATGTGTGTGTTTTGAATGCGAGAGCCAAGATGAAATTAAATTAACGAGCCCTCCCCTCGGGTGATTTTGCTTGGTAATCTGTTGGCTAATGGGGGTTCTCTTCTCATTGAGGGAGGGATGACAGCCTCTTACTTGCGTCCGTCGGCCATCAGATGCAAGCATTTAGCCTAGATCGGGAGTATCCCGAGGCAGGGTCCGTGCTCGAGTAGTCGACTGCGCTGCCCTGTTACCCTTTTTGGTTAAGGAAAAGGTCTTACTCTTTCATCCATGGGGAATGTCTGAGCTTCGGCTGCTTGTCCGGTGACGATTCGGTGTTAGTGCCCGACGCAGCTGTAGAGGAAACAACGGAAGGCCTCTGGGTCGATGAGTCCGGATACGTCGGCATCATCCCACCAATTTTGTTGATTGGGGGTGCCGTCGACGTCGTCACGGTCTCTCGGTTCCTGCGGCTGGTGTTCCTTCGTGGGAGGTTCGGTGGGTTCCACCGCATCCTACGAAAGTGTCTCGCCATGGGTTGTCATTGCACGCACCGATCTTGTCGAAGATTGGGGGGGGGGGGCAGTGCGGTATGGGTATCGGATCTGAGGCAGAGTCGAGATCCGTGGTTTTGCTAATGTGGAAAGTGGGGACGATCTCACCTTCTCGCCCATCTTCGACAAAAAGATGAGCGTATCACTTCAGGTATACCGCAAGGGTGCCCGGTCCGGCGTCCATAGCCTCCTCCAGCTTGGTGGCGAAAGCATGGATCTAGAGGGACTATCGCCCTTCTTCGGTCGGCTCGGGTTCCTAAAGGCAAAGGTCCCCGAATTGGTCCGCGATGAAGTCGAGCTTGCTAAAGGTGATCCTCTTGCCCGGCCGCTCCTATCCTGGTTTGTCGCCGATGTTGAAGATGACTCCCATCTAAAACACAAGATTAGTCTAAACGCGAAAGGCCCCTACCTGGCGCGCCAGCTGTCGAATTATTTTGCTCCGGTAATATCCAGCAATGTGATCGTGTAGATGGATTCAGATGGTAGCACACGAGGCACAAGTATTTATACTGATTTTTGGGCGCGGTGTGAGCTAATCCCTATTCTAGTGGTGCTGCTGCTCTTGTATTCGTATGCTCAATTACAGGGCCTGTTGCTCTAATCTACGAGGTAGATGGAATAGGTGGAAGATGGATCCCATGCCCGAGGTCCCTATCCTCCTTTATATAGGTAGAAGAGGTAGGGTTACAAAGAGGGTGATTAGGCTAACAGATTGTGTTCCTAGTTTGTTACAATAGATTGATCCTAGTTACCTATGGCAGAACTGCCTAATCTAATGTCTCCCAGAAGTACTTGTCTTCCATTAGACACTAAGTACCCAAGAGAGGACACTAAACTACACAGTTTCATCGAGCACACCCCAAGGGAGAACTCGAAAATTCACATTTTTCCATCAGGATCATAAAATGAGAGAATACAGCTTACAACATTCTCTTAAGTCATTTTTTACATCACTTTATTACAATAACAAAATATTACCTCGATTGATTATAACAACGGAATATAACAATGTTATCAGAGTTACAGAGGAAGAATGTTTAATTTAATAACATGGTGGAGCATTAACATAGTGGACATTTTCATACAAGAGATGCTAGCAGATTTTACATCTTTTCTTATAAAAACTTTTAGTGAGGGTTATAAATAAATACTACGATCATAGCGGGAAAGGAATCCTCTCTGAGCCCACTAGGAGGACATGGTGTAGCTCGACCCCCTATAATTTGTCCTCGAGCTTGCACACCTCCTGGCAGTATGCTACCATGAGGGGGCTTTTGTAGGAGGATTCCTTCATGACTTGGTCGATGACCAACTCTGAGTCACCGCGGACGTACAGCCACATAGCGCCGAGCTCGATGGCGATGCATAGTTCGTTGATGAGGGCCTCGTATTCCACAGCGTTGTTTGAGGCAAAAAAATGGAGGTGAATCACGTAGCGGAGCCTGCTCCTGTTCGAGGAGATCAGAACCACTCCAGCCCCTAAGCCGGGCGCCATTATGGACCCATCGAAGTACATCATCCAGTACTCGTGGGTGACGTCTAGGGTTGGGAGCTGGACCTCCGTCCATTTAGTGACAAAGTCCGCGAGAGCCTGAGACTTAATAGCGGTGCGGGGGATATACCTAATGTCATGGTCCATTAGCTCGAGTGCCCACTTGGAGATTTGGCCTGCGGCGTCGTGGTTGCGGATGATGTCTCCCAGCAGGTATGAAGTGATGACCGAGACTTCGTGGTTAGTGAAGTAGTGTAGGAGCTTTCGGGTCGCCATCAGCATGGCGCATAGAAGTTTTTGCACCTGGGGGTACCAAACCTTAGCGTCGGTGAGTACCTCCCTGACAAAATATATGGGTCGTTGGACCTTAAGGTGGTGTCCCGACTCCTCCCTTTCAATGACTAGGGTGGCGCTCACCACGTGGTTGCTTGCTACGACATAGAGGAGGAGGGGTTCTCCCTGTTTGGGAGCGACGAGAATTGGGGCCGATGTCAGTGACGCTTTGAGGCTTTCTAGAGCCTGCTGTGCCTCTTCAGTCCAGACGAACGTGTCTATCTTTTTAAGAAGCTTGTAGAGAGGCATCCTCCGCTCGCCTAGCCAGGAGATGAACCGGCTTAGGGCGGCCAAACAGCCGGTGAGCCTTTGTACGCCCTTAACGTTGCGTATAGAGCCCATGTTGGAGATGGCCATGATTTTTTCAGGGTTGGCCTCGATGCCGCATTCGGACACGATGTATCCAAGTAGCTTCCCCTTTGGAACCCCGAAAACACATTATTTGGGATTCAATTTGATGTTGAACCATCAGAGGTTCACGAACGTCGCGGCCAAGTTTGTGATCAGATCGCAAGCTTGAGCCATTTTGACCACTACGTCATCAACATAGACGGCGATTGTTGGTTTTGGTCGCTCGACTTGGTCAGGCTGGTCGAGCGGGTCGATTTGGTCCATGAAGCATTGCTGCATGCACCATTGATAGGTGGCGCCAGCGTTCTTCAGACCGAAAGGCATGGTTACATAGCAGTACGAACCATACGGGGTGATGAATGAAGTTGCGAGTTGTTTGGACTCTTTCATCGTGATCTGGTGGTAACCTGAGTAGGCATCTAGAAAGGAGAGGATTCCGCATCCTGACGTGGAGTCGACTATTTAGTCTATGCGCGACAAAGGAAAATGGTCCTTTAGACATGCCTTGTTGAGGCCAGTATAATCAACGCACATTCTCCATTTCCCGGTCTTCTTTTTAACAAGAACAGGGTTGGCAAGCCAGTCAAAGTGGTATACCTCATTGATGAATCCAACCACCAAGAGTTTGGAGACCTCCTCGCCTATGGCCCTGCACCTCTCATCGTCAAAGCGACGCAGTCGTTGCTTGGCAAGCTTCGAGCCTAGGACAAGGCGTATTGCATGCTCAGCGACCTCCCACGGTATGCCTGGCATGTCAGAAGGTTTCCATACGATGACATTGCGATTGGCGCATATAAAGTCAGCGAGCTCGCATTCCTATTTGGTCAGGAGCTGGGGTCCGATCCGCACCATCTTGGTTGGGTCGGTGAGGTCGATCCCCACTGCCTTAGTTTCCTCGAGTGGGCGGAAGGCAGTCGAGGAGGTTGGCTTGTTGCAGTCCGGGACTACTGGAGTCGATGAGTTGATGATCGTAGTGGCGAGCTCGTAATGCTCGTGGTCACATGTGTAGGCATGCAAAAAGTTGCTACCCACAGTGATGACGTCGTTCGGTCCTGGCATCTTCAACTTGAGATAGGTGTAGTTGGGGATCACCATGAAGTTGGCGTAGCATGACTGCCCCAAGATGGCATGGTAGGACCCTGGGAAGTCCACCACTTTGAAGGTGCGGACCTCTGAGCGGAAGTTGGCTCGGTCGCCAAACGTGACAAGCAGATCAATCTGCCCGAGCGGGTATGCCTATGTTCCTGGGATCATGCCATGGAAGGGAGAGCTCACTGGGCGGAGCTCCGGCCAGGGGATGTGCATGGCATCGAGGGTGTCGACGTAGAGGATGTTGAGGCCGCTAGCTCCATCCATCAGCACCTTGGTGAGACGCTTCTTGCAGACAATGGGGTCAACGATGAGCAGGTAGTGACCTAGTCTGGCGATGTGGGAAGGATGGTCCCTCTGATCAAAAGTGATTGGAGATTCTAACCAGCTAAGAAAGGAGGGGACGACCATTTCGGTGATGCATGCCTCTTTGTAGCGCACTTTGTGCTGGCGCTTAGAGTAGATGGCATCAGATCCTCCGAAGATCATGAGGCATTCCTCAGGATCAGGAAAGTTGTCCCCATCCTTGCCCACCGCACCTCCTTTTTTGGCCACTGTCTCCTTACCCTTTTCTTCTTTCGGTCCGCCGGCATATCGCATAAAGGGCTTTAGGAGTTCACAGTCCTTGTAGAGGTGCTTGACGAGGTAGGCATGGTTGGTGCATGGGGTCTCCATGAGCTTGTCAAAGTGGTCATACTAGCCCTGCTAGGGCTGCTTGCCCACTTGATCGGCCACGGCAACCAAAGCGGAGTTGGCCTATCGGCGCTGATCCTTCTTGTTATTTTTGCCCCTTTGCGTGGAGGAGCCCTCGTCTTGGTCCTCGCACTTGGCCTTGCCCTTGTCCGGGCATCCACTAAAGACCGCTTTGACCACCTCCTCGCTGGAGGCGTGGTTCATGGTGACGTCGAGCAGGTCACGGGTGGTCAGGGACTCACAGGTTGTCCCAGAAAGGAATGCGCTGATAACGTCCGCGTCGACGACATCAGAAAGGGAGTTGCATTATTTTGAGAACCAATGGATATAATCCTATAGGGACTCATTGGGCTCCTACTGGCAGCTCTTGAGGTCTTAGGAATTCCCAGGACGGACATACGTCCCCTGGAAATTCTCAATGAAGATCCTCTTGAGGTCCGCCGAGTCACGGATGCTGTCGTGCGGGAGGAATTCGAGCCATGCTCGAACATGCTCCCCCACGTAGATGGGGAGGTTTTGAATGATGAAGTGGTCATCATCCACTCCTCCGACTCAGCAGGCGAGCCAGAAGTCTTCGAGCCATATACTAGGATTCGTCTCCTCGATATATTTGGTGATGTTGGTAGGCGTTCGGAAGCGCTGTGGGAATGGTGCTTTCTGGATACGATGGCCAAAGGCCCATGGTCCTGAGCCATCCGGGCTAGGACTCCAGTCGTCCGGTTGGTGACCATGTCTAGGGTGCGTTTCCCCGCTCCCCTCGATGGTCTGGCCAGGGCCCATACCGCCTGCTCTCATCGCCCCATGATGGACGTCATCATCACGCCGGGCTTGACGCCGAATGTTGATGACATTATGAGCGTCTTGGTTCTACCCGAGGCATTCATGCATAGGTGGTCGGTGTGGAGCGGGCGTGGGGTCAAGCCATGGTGCAGCTATGGCCTCCTGTTCCGTACCTAGCGACTGTAGTGGTGAGCGGATGGAGCGATTCGACTGGTGAGCCCCCATTCCCCTGGTAGGGAAAGAGGCCACGTGTCGGTGTCACGACGTGGAGCTCTCCACGTGTTGAATGGTTGTGGTTTCCACCAGCGCCCAGAGGTTCTGGTGGACCGCCTGCTCCTGGGGGTCGACAGGCTCTAGAAGGCCGCACAGAAGAATCGCCGCAGCGGCGATGTTCTGGCTAGCCCAAGCGAACTATGGCGTATTGTTCCCCCAATCCATGATGTTGTGCTGGACCAGGTGGGCGCGACCCCGGGCACCGCTCGCCGGGTTACGCGCACATGGCGCAGCGTGCTGCGCTGAGCGCACCGGTGCAGGTGGTGGCAGGCGCTACCGCCTTTGTCGTAACTCGTCGCCGTGCTCCTACGTGGGGGCAAGGGCCTCCACATGAGGGTCTAAAGGGGTGTAGGTCTATAGAGACTCTGCTACCACCAGTGGCTGTCCCAGAGCATCCACCATAGCACACTCCTAGGACAGAGAGCGGCGAGGTGCCATGACATCACCGACGCTGGAGCCGTCGCTCTCAACCTCGTCATCCATGAGGTCGTGGAAAGAGGCGGGAGCATAGCCCGCCATCCCCACGAATTCGGATGTGAGAGGGGGCGGCGTCCGCATCTTTCAGAGCCCCCATGCGTACGTGTCCACGGGAGACGCAAGGCCATAGGGGAACCGGTTGCATGGCAGTTTTGATGAGGACAACAGGGCCCCTCTAAAGATTCGGTGGAAGATATCAAATAGCAAGTAAAGAACAATATGTACGTTACTCATAGTGGGGTTTGAGCCCAGCGTGGGCTCAGAGCGAAGTGCAGGCGTCTCGTCGTTGAGGTCGCTAGGTGGCCCAGAGCCGACGGAGGGCGCTCCTCCTTCGACGGGCATCGGGACAAGTGCCTCCTCGCAAAGGCGATGCATGCCGAGCTAGTCGGCAATGATGTCTAGGCTTTTGAAGAGGAAGGTCTGGGAAGGCTTGAAGACGGGAGGTGTAACACCCTTGGTGTTACGCTGTACAATATATTGCTAAAACACTGCATGTGCATCATGTTTATGTGATAGTGTATGAAATATAATGTGTAAATAAATTCTTGTGACTTGAAACATTTATCGAAAATACAAAACAAATGTTATATTTTATGTCGTGTTATATCGCTTAGAGTTCTAAACGAATTTTTATTGAACGAAAATGCTATAGAACGCATACCCGGTACTTTCATAAAATTTGTAGTACAAACTTCATAGGTGGCGATAAAATACTTGCGGTCGAGAACGGGATTCGCTAAATAGCTTACTTAACAGCTTGGAAATCGAAGTTGACGCGAATCCGAGCGAGGCTAGCCACGTGCGCGCTGAGAGTTGAACGGCGGACCGCAAAGTCATGGCCACGTTAGCGGCGAGAAGGCAGCACTAGAGCTACGACTAGCGAGCGCACAACGAAGAGGGTGCCAAGGCTAGCTAGTGGTGCAGAGGAATTGGCGTGGGATAAAGTGGTGGAGGTTGGCCACGATGTGGGCGGTGATGGTACATAACGGCACGGTGGCGGGCAAAGTTCCAAAAATTGGAGCTCGGCCTAACCGTAATCAAGGTAGGGGTGGGGTCGGCTGGAGAGGGGGCGTGAAGGTAGAGACACGAGCATGAGGAATTGATAAGAGGTGCTCGTTCTCTGGCTTCACCATGAGGCGACGCGACGGCGGCAAAAAGCAGAGCGAGAAGAGAGAAAGAGAGAAATGGAGCGTGGCAGTGGGCTTGGTTCGTCCATGCCTTGGCGGGACGCAAGCGGCGGGACCGGGAGGCCCACGCGCCGACGCTAGCCGACTGGCGTGCGCGTGTTCGACCGGCATGGCCCGCGTGCCGCAATGCCATAAATGGCATGGGACGGCGGCACGGCCACATGTCGCGGCATCAAAACGGTCCAGCGGCACAGCACGATGCAGCGGTTACATCGTACATGCACGGACGCGACGACGGTGGCAGCGTCATGATGCGAGGCAGTAGTGGTGGACGCGACAGCAGTTGATGGCACCGGCAGTGGCTCCGTCGCGGCGTGGGCGAGGCAGGCGTCAGTAGCAGCAGCTCCGCGCGGTGAGGCCAGCGGCAGCCGAACCAAAGCTAGGCCAGAGGCAGCCATGGCCGGCCGCGTGCAGCAGTGCGCGCACGCGCGACCAACGCGGCGACGCGGCCAACCAGCTCGAAACCATGTCGTGCATGAATTTTAAAGCGCTCAACACGACCAAACGGTTGCTCCTAAGCCTAAACCGTCTTCATCATGCTCAAGATGGCACATGACACTACCAAATCGAGCTATAACACTACACCACCCTTTAATCCAATCTCTCACAATAAATTGCTAAACATAGCAATGTCTAACTGTTGGCAGAATTGAAAACTTCTAAGTTTTTGAGCTGAATTTGACTTCCATTTGCGATTTCTAAGCTAGTGGAAATATTGGCTAGTAATATCATTTTTCGACCGCAAGTATTTCATTGTCATCTACAAAGTTTGTACTTCCAACTTTATTAAAGTGTCACAAATATCTTCTATAGCATTTTTGCTTAATAAAAAATGGTTTTAAACCCTAAGTGATATAACATGACTATCGAATCAACTTTCGTTTCGTATTTTTGTTGATCGTTTTGAGTTACGAAAATTGATCTACACACTTTATTACATGCATTAACACATAAACATGATGCTCATGACATGTTTTAGTAAATGATTTACGGTGTAACACCCGCAGTGCCATAAATGGCATGGCGACGGCGGTCCGGCCTCGTGCGCGCGGCATCAAAGCGGGCCAGCGACGTAGCGCGGTGCAGCGGCAGGCGACGCAGTGCAATGTAGCGGGCAGGCGCGAGTGCGACGTGATGCGACAGCAACAGCAACGGCTGCGTCGCGGTGCGGCAGCGCTCAGCCGGGCAGAGCGCGCCAACGCCGCTACGACGCGCCCCTGCAGCCTGGTGACCGCGCCCAGCCCAGAGGGCTAGCCTAAGAACGTGCTGTGTAGGAATTTTAAAACAGCAAGTACCACTAAACCATTGCCTCTAAACCGAAACCGACTTCACCACGATCAAACTGATACATAAGGCTGTTCAGCCAAGCTAAAACACCGCATCACCCTCTAAGCCAATCTCTCTAAATAAATTGCTAAACTTAGCAATGTCTAGTTGTTGACAAACTTTGAAAAATTTCTAAGTTTTAAGCTGAATTTGATTTCTATTTGCGATTTCTAAGCTATTGAAAATATTAGCTAGTAATATCATTTTTCGACAGCAAGTATTTCACTATCATCTACAAAGTTCATATTTCAAGCTTCATTTAAGTGTCACATGTGTGTTCTGTAGTATTTTTGCTCAATAAAAATTGGTTATTTTAGGCTACAAGAAATTTATCAACAGCTTCTATCACATGCATTATTACACAAACACGATGCTTGTAACATGATTTAGTAGTTAGTTTAGAACGTAACACCGAGGGTGTTACATTATCGTCCAGATACGTATGTCTTGGTTTACCTTATCTCCACATTGGTTGACCGCGTCAGCTCTTACGAGCCTTGTCCTCGATGGCTGTTGGTAGTGATCATGTACACGAGCGGTGCAGGTTTGCTGGCCCATATGATGGGCAGCAGATCAGCAGCATGTTCGGTTGGCTGGTTCGTATCGTTGCTGATTCGTGAAAAAGTATTGCTGGCTAGTTTGTGTGAGAGAAAAATACTATTCCAACTAGAAATTTACGATTATTTATGATAAGCCACAGCCAAACAAACATGCTGCAGATGGCCAGTATCATGGCTTCCATACTTCTATTGGGCACTTATTGAAGAGAGTACGACAAAAGTGAACAGGGTAATAGTACAGTACCGTGACTTCCGTACTTCTACGCGTGTATTGATTTTTATAGATTTAGCGTCTGCATTTGGAGAGTATGGAGGAGGGTGCAGCGTATGGCCCGTCCAGGACGCCACGCGCCACGAACTGGTACGCAGCTTCAGTGAGATGGATCCCGTCCCAGGAGATGTGCCTGGACGGGTCAGGGCAGAGAATCGACGTGGCGTTGCAGGCGATGAGCTTGCCAGAGTTGTGGGGCCCGCCGTCGCCGCAGCACGCGGTCAAAGCAACGTCCTTCCTGAACCCTGCATTGGCATGCGCGAATAGCGCGATTGTATCGTAACTCGGAGCATGCAGCAGTTGCAGTTCAAGACTTGAAACGGCGACGACGATCCTCCATGCATACCGTGTTTCTGGGGGCTGCGGGTGATCTCCAGGATGGCGCCGTAGTAGTCGGCGTAGACGACGACGGCGACCGTGGGATCCCGGGGACGGATGTAGTCCAGCATGTGCCTGAGCGCGCGGTTGTGCTCCTCGGCGAAGTCGTTGAGCCACCTGATGCAGCCGGCGGCGTCGTAGTCGCCGGGGTCGTTGCTCTGGAAGATGGTGAGGTACCTCGGGGCGCAGCCCATGGGGATGACTCCGGGGACCACGATCGTCTTTGCTCCAAGCCCGATCAACACCTGCTTATCGTTGTATATATACATATTTACATGGAGAGACATTACGACTGCATGAACATAGATAGTTTTTGCTCCGTTCAAGTGCATACCTTGGTAGCGTTTTCAATCTTTTTGATGACCTTTGGGAGCAAGGGCCTGATCTGGGCCGTGAAGGATCGGTTCTGGAAGAAAGGGTGGTTGTAGTCGTTAAACCCAATCTCCCCCAACAGGAAAAGAGAGCTCGACATGATTTCCTGCCGCTCTGCATACATGCATGCATGTCACTTAGCTTGATGAATAATTAATTGTCCAAAGCTTTCTTCCTGTACATATATGCATGGAGTGGAGGAGCACCTGGCCCGGTTGGGGCGAGCATGTGGAGCACGCGCTTGAGCCACTCCAGCTGCACGTCCAGCGAGTAGGGTGGCAGGATGGTGAGGTCCAGCCCCATGTCCTTGAACAGCTGCTGGCTCAGCGCCGTCGCGCCGGACACCGCCAGGTTGGCTCCCGCCCGGAAGTCCTCCGCCGTCTTCCCGAGGAGGAACGGTGTCGAGAGCGGCAGCTTCAACGCCTCCGCTGCAAGCAAGTGCACGTACAGGACGCATGTCATCAACCGCATTGAACCAACCAACAACTACCAGTGCTGGAAATATATTACCCTACCAATGAAGTCGACGATGAGCCGGCCGTCGCAGAACCGGCCGGTGGGGCGGCGGAAGAAGGTCTCTCCGTAGGGGAACGCCAACACGGATCCGTTGGGGGACAAGCTGGCAAAGTTGCCGGTGTCGGTCAACGAATCGCCCAAGCTGAACAGGCGCGTGTAGCGGCAAGTGCCGGCCGGGTACGACACGGCGGCGTACGGGCACACCACGAGGAGGAGAAGGGGGAGGACAACCACTAGGGAAGACGCCATCGATGTCTGCTGATCTTCGTCCTAGCTAGCTAGCTACGTCTCAGCAATGGCAACTTATTAGAGGTTGCACGCATTCACGGTTGAAATGTTGCCTTTGCCTGTGTTAAGCACATGTGAGATTCATACATACGGTTGAAATGTCGAAATAAATCTCGAAAGATAATATGCAACACTATAGTAGTAGAAAAATAGTAAAAAATATTGAAGTTGACCCAAGGCTAGCCATCTTGTCAAATCTGCAGTTGTAAGCCTGCAGGCTGAAAAGTACTGTTCGCTGATTTATTGTGAGAGAAAAACATTGTTCATTTGCTGAAAAAATATAGCTGATAAGCCAAGTGAACAGGGCCATGTTGCGCAAGCAAGATCAGCACGTGATTTTCTTGGGAAGATTGCTGTTGGTTAGTCTTGTCATCCTCGAGCACGACCGAATTGATCACGAGACTAAATTCCAGAAAAACCACAGCAACACACCGCCGGCCTATATATATATATATGCAATTATCACCATAAAGTCCGTAAGACACGGCTAGATGCATGGCATGGCGGTGGTTGGAGTGAGCGACGGCGACCGGCGGTGTGCCAATGGAGGACGCCACCAATTTGACTTGGATCATTTGACACAGCCATAGTAGCAGCTGCGGCCTGCGGACGCTGTCCTCTAAGTAAATTACTCCCTCTGTCCAAAAAAAAATGTAACAATAGGTTACGTGCCAGCAAAAGTGGTTCACGTTTGATCAAATTTATAGTGAATACTATTTATATTTACAGCTCCAAAATAATTTATTATAAAAATACATTTTGTAATTAATCTAATGATAATTATTTGATATCATAAATATTGATACTTTCTTATCTACAATTGATCAAACTTAGGATAATCATGATACTACGCTGAATTGCATTCTTTACTCACGGAGGGAGTACTTGTAAGCAGCGGCGCATTTGGCAGCTGGCAGCAGCTGCAGCGAACGGCCTTTACCAGCACAGGTTGAATGACAAAGTCAAAGAAATTCCCTATAAACAGCCTGTTTGTTTCATCGTAAACGATCATAGGTTATTTATTACTGACTGATTTAGTTTGAAAGAAAAATACTGTTCCAGCTTATAACCCACGATCGTATACGAGCAAACGAACAGGCTAAAAAACCACCCGAATATGACAAAGGAATTTTATAATCAAGTTGTTTCTTTTCTTTGGTAGGAACGAGTTCGATTTCGTTTTGCAGATTCGTGCTCAAACCGGCTAGATTTTCTTCCCCTACAGCGGGAAGATGTCCTCTAGCTATGTCACGTCGAAAATGAAGCACCAAACATGCAATTGTATTCAGTTTAAATGTTTAAATAATGATGTCCAGAAATGAGGCAATGTCATCGAATTCTCACAAGGGTCGGGTTCTCGCTTGTCCCCCACACATAAAAAAAAGAGAGAAGTCGTGGCTACACTCCTGCATCCCTACTTTCAAACTCCAGCCTTGATTGTTGACATTTTGACGCTCCAGAGCTACCCCTCAAGCTTCCCCAGTATGTCGTGCTCTCTGAAAAGAAGGTACCTGACATTTCAAGTAACCAGGTTAGACCACCAACACACCCAAAAAAGAAGACTATCAAACCTGAAAGAACTACGGCACTATGTTTGTACATGTTCAAATTGACATTACCTTTAGCTAAGAATTTTTGTAATAATTAGAACCAGGTTTAGTTAAGAACTCATATGGCACAATATAATGTACTATATAGAAAAATAATGACAGAACTCCAGCTTGGTTGACAAAATACTCCTAAGAATACTAGAAAAAACAAAGTCCCCTTTCAGACTACTACCACAACTAGTTAGCAGGATACATAGAAAAGTGACATCCTAAATTCTTAAATGGAAGGAGGTGGTAGTAAATGGTTTATAACCAGCTTAAACAAAACAACTCGATACCATGCTGTATTACCAGTAAAAACCCAGCTGGACGAACGTGAGCTGCTCGCTTCGCTATTCACTGGGTGATAGTTCATCAAACTACTAAATCACCATCCAGAATGCCAGTTTAAACATATCATTTTAAAGGTATCGTTGTTGAATTCTATGATTTAGGTGTACAAAGCAACAGCAACAGGAAAGGGAGGGGAGAGAGAACATAGTGCCAAGTCAAAATGAGGCCGTGTTTAGTTGGTCAAATTTTGAATTGGGGGTACTGTACACTTTCGTTTTTACTTAGTAATTAGTGTTCAGTCATGGACTAATTAGGCTCAAAACGTTCGTCTCGCAATTTCCAACCAAACTGTGCAATTAATTTTTTTTTTCGTCTACATTTAATGCTCCATGCACGTATCGTAAAATTCGATGTGATGGATACTGTAGCACTTTTTGGAAAAACTTTTTGGAACTAAACAAGGGCTGACATGCATATGTTAACATACTCTTTTTCAGCAAGCTTCACTTCTGTTCCACCATACTCCGGAAGCAGAACAGTGATTTTCTTGGGAAGATTGCTGTTGGTTAGTCTTGTCATCCTCGAGCACGACCGAATTGATCACGAGACTAAATTTCAGAAAAACCACAGCAACACACCGCCGGCCTATATATATATATATGCAATTATCACCATAAAGTCCGTAAGACACGGCTAGATGCATGGCATGGCGGTGGTTGGAGTGAGCGACGGCGACCGGCGGTGTGCCAATGGAGGACGCCACCAATTTGACTTGGATCATTTGACACAGCCATAGTAGCAGCTGCGGCCTGCGGACGCTGTCCTCTAAGTAAATTACTCCCTCTGTCCAAAAAAAAATATAACAATAGGTTACGTGCCAGCAAAAGTGGTTCACGTTTGATCAAATTTATAGTTAATACTATTTATATTTACAGCTCCAAAATAATTTATTATAAAAATACATTTTGTAATTAATCTAATGATAATTATTTGATATCATAAATATTGATACTTTCTTATCTACAATTGATCAAACTTAGGATAATCATGATACTACGCTGAATTGCATTCTTTACTCACGGAGGGAGTACTTGTAAGCAGCGGCGCATTTGGCAGCTGGCAGCAGCTGCAGCGAACGGCCTTTACCAGCACAGGTTGAATGACAAAGTCAAAGAAATTCCCTATAAACAGCCTGTTTGTTTCATCGTAAACGATCATAGGTTATTTATTACTGACTGATTTAGTTTGAAAGAAAAATACTGTTCCAGCTTATAACCCACGATCGTATACGAGCAAACGAACAGGCTAAAAAACCACCCGAATATGACAAAGGAATTTTATAATCAAGTTGTTTCTTTTCTTTGGTAGGAACGAGTTCGATTTCGTTTTGCAGATTCGTGCTCAAACCGGCTAGATTTTCTTCCCCTACAGCGGGAAGATGTCCTCTAGCTATGTCACGTCGAAAATGAAGCACCAAACATGCAATTGTATTCAGTTTAAATGTTTAAATAATGATGTCCAGAAATGAGGCAATGTCATCGAATTCTCACAAGGGTCGGGTTCTCGCTTGTCCCCCACACATAAAAAAAAGAGAGAAGTCGTGGCTACACTCCTGCATCCCTACTTTCAAACTCCAGCCTTGATTGTTGACATTTTGACGCTCCAGAGCTACCCCTCAAGCTTCCCCAGTATGTCGTGCTCTCTGAAAAGAAGGTACCTGACATTTCAAGTAACCAGGTTAGACCACCAACACACCCAAAAAAGAAGACTATCAAACCTGAAAGAACTACGGCACTATGTTTGTACATGTTCAAATTGACATTACCTTTAGCTAAGAATTTTTGTAATAATTAGAACCAGGTTTAGTTAAGAACTCATATGGCACAATATAATGTACTATATAGAAAAATAATGACAGAACTCCAGCTTGGTTGACAAAATACTCCTAAGAATACTAGAAAAAACAAAGTCCCCTTTCAGACTACTACCACAACTAGTTAGCAGGATACATAGAAAAGTGACATCCTAAATTCTTAAATGGAAGGAGGTGGTAGTAAATGGTTTATAACCAGCTTAAACAAAACAACTCGATACCATGCTGTATTACCAGTAAAAACCCAGCTGGACGAACGTGAGCTGCTCGCTTCGCTATTCACTGGGTGATAGTTCATCAAACTACTAAATCACCATCCAGAATGCCAGTTTAAACATATCATTTTAAAGGTATCGTTGTTGAATTCTATGATTTAGGTGTACAAAGCAACAGCAACAGGAAAGGGAGGGGAGAGAGAACATAGTGCCAAGTCAAAATGACATGCATATGTTAACATACTCTTTTTCAGCAAGCTTCACTTCTGTTCCACCATACTCCGGAAGCAGAACAGTGTCGCCTTCACTCAGAGATACAGGGATCAGCTTACCAACCCTATCACGATCACCAGGGCCAACAGCAATGACTTTAGCAGCGTTCAGCTGCATTCAAAAATAAAGTGATATGTTAGGCCTAAAAGAGACATGAAAACTAAAAAAAAACATGATAAAAAAACAGTCCACAAACAACTAAAGCTAAAAAGGAAACACCTTGATTCAATATATTTGAACTCACTCAACCTACATAAGCATGCATCGATATTGCAGCAACTTTACAAGCAGTTCACACTGCAAGTATTAATCTAGAAGCTCCTACAACCTACGGCTCCATAAAACTCCATTAACAAGAGTACACTTGCATAGTTATCAAGGCAGTAAGGGCGTAAGGCGAGGTGTGACAACTGACTACTGCCTCGCGCTTAAGTGGCTGTGGCATGATGTGAGGCGACACCGCACCACTCAAAGGAAAATGCAAAATAGCAGGACAGAGCCGTGGAGGATGGAGAAAAAGAAATGGGCAGTAAAAAGTGGGCTAGCCCAGCCCACCAGGCAGAGGCAGCCCATGTGCTCCTCCCACCTGGCATGAACCTGCATATTAAGAGCCTGTTTGGCATGGCTCCAGAGCCGAACTCCACCCCAGAGTCAGGTGGAGCTAGCCAAACACCCCAACTCCAAAAAATATTGGAGCAGCCCAACTCCATGGAGTTTTTGGAGCCCCAGTACAAATTTGTGGAGCACCTCTTCTCCTGCTCCGAAACCGGCCAAAACAGAGGTAGACATGGAGTTGGGGTGAAATTACCCGCAATTGCCACTGGTTACACAAGTGAATCGTTATTTTTTCTATTCTCCCTGCCCCGACCCCTTCCCCTTCACGCGAGCGCCCACTCCCCCGACCCGACGCCCTTCACGCGAGCGCCCACTCGCCGCCGTCCGCTTCCAGGGGACGAGCAGGCCGGGCGGCGCCGCCCCCCCCCCCCCCCCCTCTCTCCGCCTCTCTCCCCCGCCCCCTCCCTCCGCCTCTCTTCCCCGCCCCCTCCATCCATCCCCCACCGGCGGCCGGCGAAGGAGAAGACAAGGAGAAGGTCATCCTCAACCCTAACCCTAGAGAAGGGGAAGAAGGGCGCCTCTCCACCCACCGGCGGCCGGCGAAGGAGAACAAGGGCGACGTGAAGGCACCCCCGACGCTCCCCCAACCTTGCAAGGTATCCCCATCCCCATCCCCATCTCTATGCTGTGTGTTTTTTTTAAGAACAGTGAGTTCATGGTTTTGGAGAACATGATGTGTAGAATTGTCCTGTGCTAGGTCATGTTTTGAATTGTTGTGTTGAGTTGGTATAGATGCCGGAAATTGTTTGGAACGTAGAGAACCTTCGGATCCTTTGTGGTTTGATGGCTGAGCAAGTCGAGAAAGGAAACCGGCCAAATACTTTCTTGAATTCAGTGGGCTATGCTGAGGTTGAGAAAGGATTCAAAGATCGGACGGGTATTGTATTGACCAAGAACCAAATCAAGAACAAGTGGGACAAACTGAAGGAAGATTTCAAGGCATGGAAAAAGCTAACAATGGGGCAAACAGGAATTGGTTGGAATAATGGCACTATTAATATGGATGATGAATGGTGGAACAAAGCTAAAGCTGTAAGTGCTTGTTTTATGAATATCACCTACTTCTTAAATTAATTGATGGTGGAAGAAAGCTAGAGCTATAAGTATTTGTTCTAATATGTGTTGCTATTTTGCATATTTTCAGTCTATTCCAGGCTGTGGGAAATTTAAGAAGCAGCCACTTCAAAATGAAGAAGAGTTAGCAATTTGTTTCCAAGGTCTTGTGAATGTTGGTTCTGATCATTGGAACCCTTGTGGTAACACTCCTACAGTGGCTGTGGATGATGTTGTTCGTGTGGATGATGAAGTTGCTGCACTAGGTGCGACACAAGAAGAGGATTTAGATGAGATTACCCCTTCCCCTAGTAGTGGCAAGAGACCGGCAAGGCCTTTCCATGTTACAGGCAAGAAGCCTAAGACAGCCAATGCAATCCTCATTCAAGAAGCATGCACTAGTATGGCTAGTTCAGCAAGTGCATATGCTGCCAAGAAAGAAGGAAAATTCACTAATGAAGAAGTGATGAAGGCAGTAATTGAATGTGGTGCTACGTATGGATCCGATGAACACTACATTGCCACTTCATTGTTTGTCAAGAGGGAGCAAAGGGAGATGTTCATGACCTTACCTACTAATGAAATTAAGAAGAATTGGCTCACTAGAAAATATAATGACAGGCTTGCAAAGTAGGAGTGCTTGTCTCATGTATCCTTTGCTACCTTGATGTGTCGTTTGCTACATTGCTTTGTTTTAAGGCTTGTAATAATTTAGATTATTCCATGTTTGACAATTATTTTTAAGGCTTGTTTTAAGGCTTGTCGTATGAATGAACTCAGATTGTATTATTCCATTTTTTTCCTTGTTTCACAATTATTTGTCCATCAGCTTGTCACATGGTTGACCTTATTTTTTCTATAATTTGACCTAGGGTTCACAGATGTCTTCAAGTGAAAGTGGTGACAGTACTGATGATGACGATCAATTTTTTTCTCTCATTCAAGGTGGTGCAAATCTTGCTAAGGCTTATGTGAGCCTTTATATGGACAAGGCACCACCAAGGATATCACAGCTGAGTGGAATGGGATGGGTGACTGAGACCCTAAACACTCCAGGAGAATGCCACAGAATGTTTCGGATGAATGAGCGCATCTTTCTGGATCTTCATGATAAGTTGACTACTCGTTATGGTTTGCAACCATCCAAGTTCATAAATACTTATGAATCACTAGCAATATTTTTATTTATATGTGGTGGCTGTGAGACAAATAGAAAAGGGCAAAATAGGTTCAAGCATTCTGGTGAAACCATTAGTAAGAAATTTCATGAAGTTCTTGATTGTGTGATTGCAATGGCTAAGGATTACATAAGACCAATTGATCCCAATTTTCGGTCAGTTCACAAGAGAATTAGAAATGACAAAAGAGCATGGCCACATTTCAAGGATTGCATAGGAGCACTAGATGGAACTCATATTCTAGTGTCTCTTTCACCTGAGGAACAAGTTAGATACATTGGAAAGTCAAGAGTTCCTACTCAAAATGTGCTTGCCATTTGTGATTTTGATATGCGTTTCACATATGTGTCTGCGGGGCAACCGGGGGCTTATCATGACACAAGTGTACTGTACCATGCAATGGAAGTGGATAAGCAGGCCTTCCCGCATCCTCCTGAAGGTAAAAAAATAACTTACATTTTGCATGGTCAATTATAACTCGAATTCTTATGCTATTTTTTCATATCCGCAGACAAGTACTATGCTGTGGACGCGGGCTATCCTAATCGTCCAGGTTACTTATCTCCATACAAGGGTGAAAGATATCATTTACCAGAGTGGCATCGAGGTATGGAACCAAATACTCCAACAGAAAAGTTCAATCGGATTCATTCATCTGTTCGTAATGTGATTGAACGTTCATTTGGACTATTAAAGATGAAATGGCCAATTCTTTATAAGATGCCCCATTTTTCCATGCTAACACAAAAGAAGGTTGTAGCTGCATGCATGGTCGTCCACAATTTCATACGTGAGCATGCTAGTGGGGATGTGGACTTTGCTAGATTTGATCGAGATCCGAACTTTGTGCCAACTATCCCGGAAAGGTACAACAAGTATGCTGTGTCTCGCCATGCCTCTGATACGTCTACTAATGAAGCAAGCTTTGTGACCATGGACACATTTCGTGATAGTTTGGCTACATCCATCGCATTAGCTTGGAATTAATGTAATCATGTTCTTAAACTTTGTATCTTGGATTATTTGGTTGGACGTGTATGTCGGATTATTTGATTTCATGGATTATTCGGATTATCTAAGAAATATTTGGATTATCTAAGAATTATTATTTCAGATTATCTTATATGTTGTTGGAATTTATTTTATACCTTGATTTGTGCTAGTAGTAGTACGAGTACGAGATGTCCTTGTGCAAACGAATAAGCTGCTGGGATCAGTACGTTGTGCAAGGGCAAAATGGGCAAACAACACTGTCTAAACACAACTCTAGAGCTCAGAGTACCAATTTAGCCAAACTCCCCATCCCCTCTCTCAAGCGCCGTCGCTCCCCTCTCTTGCCTCCAGCGCCGTCACTCCCATCTCTCTTGTCTCCAGCGCCATTGCACCTCTGCCCCTCTCGCTCGCGCTTGCCTCTCTCCTCTCTGCTGCTTCCTCTTCTTTCCCAAACCACTCTGCACCCCCTCTGATCGACTGCTGGCGACATCCCCTTCTAAATCAAGAGGTTGACAAGCAGGAGACAGCAAAATCAAGCTAACAGCAGCAGAATCAGCAAGAAGCAAAATCAGATGGGCCAGCAGCAGAATCGAGGGGAGATGCGGAATCAAGCGGAATTGAGGGGAAGACGACAGAATGGTGCGGTGACTGCATACACCTAAAGCGGCGGGACGTCACCAGTGGCCTCTGGCAACCCTAGACCGCTCGACGATTAAGCAACGCTTTAATAACCAAGTACACTCCCGCTACCATGTAATTGATGCCCAAATTGTTTAAGTTTGCCTTGATAGCGGAACAAAAGTTCAGCACTAGAAGCTTCAATACCAGTATACCACAGTTCATAAGATTTGATTTTGAAACTGATTCACGAATTCAAGCTACCCGCAGACTTAAGGTATGATAACGGGAACAATCCAAGAGCATAAGTTTGGATATCGCAGAGTGCCGTACTAATCTAGTAGTACTAGTAGCAACTAGCAAATGAAACTTCAAGGATACACGTGAGGAGCCACCAACTAGTTCACAGAATACTCGAACTTCTAGCAGGTAATCTTCTCATGAGAAGATTGTCAACGCTGATTATCAATGCCCAGCACAATATCAGCGACACAAACTTAAAACTTTTCCCCAAAAGAGACACTGGATGATTTGGCTCAGTTTCCCCTCACTTGCACCCGCCGCGAACTCGAATACCGAACCAGATCTACAATACCAAACCCCCACGCCACGATGGCCACTGATGTACATGTACAATACAAACCACGCTTGGGGGGGGGGGGGGGGGGGGGGGGGGCATACAGCAAAAGGAGGAACAGAGCGAGATCTATGTATCCGTTACCTGCTTGGGGGCATACAGCAAAAGGAGGAACAGAGCGAGATCTATGTATCCGTTACCTGCTTGGTGGTCTCCGGGAGGAGGATGCCGCCGGCGCTCTTCTTGGGCTGCAGCAGCTTCTCCACCAGCACCCGGTTCAGCGAGGGGATCAGACGCTTCGCCATGGCCGCGAGGAGGTCTAGCGCTCGATTCTTCTTGGGGAGCAAGTCGATGCGGGGTTGCGGTGGCTTTACTGTTGCCGCGGCTTGCAGGGTTTAGGGTTTATTTGGAGTGCGGCCGAGGGTAGGATGGGGAAACCGTCTCCAGGACGCCTAGAATGTTCGACCGAGCATAGAGGACAGAGCGTCCAAGGTCACACGTTGGGCTAACGGCCTAACGTGCAACTTAATGGGCCGGCCCATCCTGAAGATGTTCTTATCATGTGGGCTGCAAGTTGAGCTTTTCTTCCTTTTATTTTTCCTGCCTCCTGCCCTAATCAATTAATCATAAGTATATTTTCTCAAAAACAAATCATAAGTATATTCCCCTCAAAAAAATCAGAAGTATACTGCATACGTGTTCATCTAGACATGCTCGAATTCAAATTATTTTTATCTTTATTATAGGTATCGATAGGTAAACTATATATGTTGGTAACATGAGTTTAACATTCTTAGATTTATTATGAAACTGTACTTTCATAATATGTAACTCTTCTCGTTTAAGATATTGTATTTTTATGTATAGATATTGTGTTGCGCAAGTTAAAGTATTATATATTCGCGATAGTGTAAAATGTCATAAAGGACACATATTTGTTAGAAGAGAAAGTATGATTTAGAGACAATCATATATGTTTGCAATCTCGAAAACTTAGGATCTATAAAGATTTTGTAAGATAAATGAAAATGAATTCTTTGAGTATGCCAGGAATGAAGAACACTTGAGTATTCCGATCAGCATCTCTCTGAATCAGAATCAGAACAGAAGACATAGTCATGCAAATCAAACCAGGTAGCAGTATGCGACAGTTGGGCCAACTCAAACTTAGGATTTATCTGTCATGCCAAATCAAAAGTACAAAACAAATAAAAGCAACAATTCCATGGAAGATTCTATGCATGATTAGGTACCTATCTAAGAAAGAATTGGCAAAAACAAAGGCAACAAGAACGAAAGAAAAGAATCTGAAGAGCTGGAGCGTGTAGCAGCACAGCACTCGCTGAACCAGCCCTCCTATCTTCTGTTGTGAAGTGGATTAGACCCAGTGATGACCTCCCTCTTCTCCTCCTCGCCAATCGCATCTCCACCTCCCTTTGTGACGCGCTCCATTAATCCATTCGCAGGCACCTCGCCATGACGACCCGCTAACATTCTTCTCCCTTGAAGCAACCTCACTGCAGCTCCTCCATGCTCATGCTGATCACAACAGCAAGAAGAAGATGAGCTCCCTGCTGCACTCTCTGCAGCCTGCAACATCAACACCAGAGATACAAGCAGCAGGACTACAGGGATGAGCTTGGGCTCCTTCCTCCTGCGCAGCACCATCCTCTGCTGTCTGTGGATCTCTTTAACCAGCTAGATAGCTAGCTAAGAGCGCATGAACGACGAGCTGATGATGATCAATGTGGCTAAGCAAGATAGTAACTGGTTCAGTTAGACGGGATGAGCTTGCTGTTGTGTAGCAGCTAGTGGATTAGGTGCGCTGAAACCCTGGGGGAGGAGACAAAGCTGAGCTGTAATTGTTGGCTTGCCATCGATCAGGTTCTGCCCGGCCGGCCTCATTGGAGACTGCACGAAATCAAATTGCGTGCTTGGTCAAGTTTTTTACTAGTAGTCAAAGCACGTAATTAAGAGTCATTGATTGATGCCGGCGAAGAGAGATTTTGTCCCTGTTTAGTTCCAAAATTTTTTCCCAAAAAGTACTACAGTACTCATCGAATCTTGCGATACGTGTATGGAGCATTAAATGTAGACGAAAAAAAACTAATTGCACAGTTTGGTTGAAAATTACGAGACGAACGTTTTGAGTCTAATTAGTCCATAATTAAACACTAATTGTTAAATAAAAACGAAAGTGCTACAGTAACCCAAATTCTAAAATTCAGCCAGCTAAAAACGCGCTTTATAAACTATACGGTGGTCAGTAGTGCGTGCTTGATGTAGCAGTGTCAGTGTGTCACAGCTCGCAAGTACTAGTACAGTGTTAGAAGCTTCCTTAAAATAAGCGTTAGCACTGTCTTTTATCTTGACTTGCACAGGAAGAACTAATAGTACAGATCAGCAGCCATAGTATCCAGATAGACTTTTTAGGACTTGTTTGGCACGGCTTCGGCCAGCTCCGGCTCCGTCTAACAATCACCGTGCAGATCACTGTAGAACACTGTAGCTCGGAGCCGAATTTCTCTCTTCTGCTTTTTCCTCTCACTGTAGCTCAGGTACTGTTCACGGAGCCAGAGGAGCCAAAATTTCGGGCTTCACCGGTGAAGCTGCTGGCTGTGAGAGGGAGAGGGAAGGAGAGAGAAAACTGGCTCCGCTACAGTGAATGAACAGTAAATTTGCAGGCCGAAGCCGGAGCCGTGCAAAACAAGTTCTTACTCCATTTCTTCTCTTGTCGGATGGTTTGAGGAATGCTGGATGAATTTATGAGAGAAAAACACTGTTCTAGATAAAAAAAATAAAGCGAATCAAGCCGGATTTAAGGGCACGCGAACAGAGCCAAAGTGTCCAACGTTTGTTACTACTGAACTTTTTTGAGAAAATGTATCCCTGCATCCTCAGATATGCCTGAGTCTGTAAACGCTGGACAATAGACATGCAATCTGGCCTTTTAAAATTTTTAGACAGGGGCCTGTTCGCTTAAACTTATTAGCCAACTTATCAGTTAGAATCTACAGTATTTTTCTCTCACAATAAAATAGCTTCAGCCGGCTTATCAGCCGGTTTTAATACCAGCCGAACATGCCCGTTCCCAGCATGATGTGTTTGCATTCTGTACTACTCCCTCCATCCCTAAATAAGCGTCATTATGATATTTGTGCCGGTAAAACTTTCTTAAGTTAGACTAGGTTTGTAAAAAAATATTAACAATATTTGTATCTCTAAATAAGTTTGTTATGAAAATCGATTCAACGATCTATCTAACGATAGTAATTATGTACTGTAAGCATTAATATTTTTCTTGTATATATTTAGTCAAAGTTAGAAGAGTTTAGGAGCGAGAACGGCACTAATTTAGGGACAGGATAAGTCTCTAAGGTTGGGTTTCTCATACCGTTTGGTCTCTCTCAGCCTCTCAGGACCATCTTGCCTTGCAAAATTGAGAATCCTTCGTGCATTTCTAGGACCATGTACAAACGACGCGTGCACGACGCCTTTGCGTAGCGCGTGCACATGCTTCGGCTGGCCGGAAAAAAAAATCAAAATACTGTTTTAGCTGATTTATTATGAGAAAAAAATACTATTAGTGACCACGTGGGTGGAATGGCCAGCCCCAGCCAGCCAGCCCGAACACCCTCCTATGCCGACGAAGATGTGGATGTTGCTCGCTGTCAGCAAGGTAAAGGCGTCCTTCCTCTTCAAGCCCTCCGATATGAACGTACTAACTGCCGAACGCTTAACTGCCTAGTACTGTCATGGGATTCAGCTGCATCGGTGGCGAGTTCTCACGCATGATTGATTGATGATGCATGGATCTGGATGTGAATAAACTTTTTTCTCGGACTACGACAAAGTTAAGTGCCAATAAATTCAGGGAACGGAGTCAAGAGAACAAGTGGACAAATAAATACTCCTATTCTGAATTATACTTCGTAGTTTACTCTTATGGTCTGGATCCTTGGAAGGCATCTTTGGATCCTAGAATTGAGCTCGCCTCACCTCGTCAGACAAGAGGGTAAGACTAAACGGAGTAATTATGAGGATAAAAAAAGCGAGATATAGATATAGATAGATATAGACTGGACTCTTGCCATACTGCCAAGGCATCACACAATGTGCATGCATGTGTCCATTAACAAATAACAATAGCCAAAATCCTAAGAAAATGTTGGCACTTGCTAGAGAACCAAATCCATTACTGCTAGCCAAATCTAGCTCGTGTCCTATCGTTTGCCTCTGGCTGTTGTAACTTGTATTACCCCCTTCAAAAACGACGTTTAAAACCCAACATGAAATGATTGTTTATGTGAGCAATGTGGGTATTATATCTGTTCTCCGGTACAATCAAGTTTCAGTTTCCAGCAAAAAAGGGGGACTGTTTCTACTTTCTAGAGAACTATGTACTTGGCAAACTGAAACTGTACACAGATCGACCTATGTACCTACAAAGAACAAACGCAAAGGACCTTTTCTAAAGACAAATGATGGCATCACCACAAACTGATCGACCAGTATACATTTTCCCCTAATTTATTCCTTTGTATAATCTGTACTACCTCGATTGCCACCCTGTAACACACATATTATTCTTTCTTCGGCAATTCCCAAGTTGGACTACTCAAAAAGGGCAATCAAGAGTGATCGGAGTTGTTTATGTACGGAGTTGATGATGACTGAATCATACATCAAGTTAAAAGTTTATAAGTCTGAGCTGACGACCAAAGAATGATTCTTCTTCTATGTCCACGTCATTCTCTCACCCCTTCCCCATGAATCCCTGATTAACGAAGTGATCAGATCAAAGTGACCGGGTAACTTTATGCTTGGCTGATCTGAGATTTGGTACGGTGGACCGTGAATGTTATTAGGCAGGTCATCATGTGCTGAGGTCAATAACAAGGCGCGCGCTAATCTTTCACATGTCTCAGCAACCCGAGAAAGTTCTGTGAATCTCCATGTGCGCTTGCTTTTATCTCTGATTTCTCTTGTAGAAAATCAAAGGATGGTATATAGTAACTCAATTTATAGAAATGTGAATCCTACGTAGTTTCTTTGTTTTTCCTACTATCCAAAGAACCGCGTAAATGTTTGACAGGCCGTGTGATGCGTTTGACAGGTCAATAAAAGAAGTACTGGACCAAGAAAATCCAGTTCTTTCGAAACCGTCATCTACATTCTAGTATAGCTTCTAAAACGACATATCTTTTTTACAAACTCTGGTTTGGATTTTTTTATGGTACACCCTATATCTATGAGCACATCTGGAATACTCGATAGATACATTTCGAAATTGACAAAGTCAAAGGACGAACATGTTCGTGTATCACCTACCACTAGAAGAATAACATCGTTAAATTTTAGAATAATTTTAAAAATACTAGCATTCGTATTAAATCGTGAACTTAAATTCAGATGGACATGTTTTAAAAAAACTACCTAGCTAAGTCACGCTCGTGTTTACCGGTACATATGGGAACGTCATATACTGAATATATATATATATATATATATATATATATATATATATATATATATATATATATATATATATATATATATATATATATATATATATATATATAGAGAGAGAGAGAGAGAGAGAGAGAGAGAGAGTATATTCAGCAGCCAGCTATAAAATAAGTTATTCTGTAGCCACCTCTATTTATGATAATTTTATATACTAATTTACGATAATGTCAATACATATTTACGATAGTTGAGTTACTATAACACATGGGGATATTTACCATAACTTTATAGTAAACCACTTAGTAAGAAGTTACTATAATCTCGTAAATTAACATAGTAATTATCGTAACTCAAAGTGGCTACAGAATAAATTATTTTGTAGCCAACTATAGGATAATATATATATATATATATATATATATATATATATATATATATATATATATATATATATATATATATATATATATATATATATATATATATATATATATATATATATATATATATATTGGTGGTGGTGGACCGTCAACGTTAGAGAAGTCATGATGATCAATCAGAGGTCAATAACAATTCACTAGCTTTTCACTTGTTTGGGCAGACGTAGAAAAGTCTAGATGTCATGTGCTTTTTAGCTCTCATTGTTTTTCATATCAAGAAGATTACACCGAAGTACATCGTACACATGTTTTTTTAATGACGCTAATCAACCATGCCTGAGTACTACCAAGGCCTCTTGCCCTCAATGAATTACGAAAAAAAACGTATTGTAGTTACCTTCTGGCAAAAAGGTTACACCATTATTATATATGTATATATGCATGCTTGCATCATAAAATTAGTTTCAGTTAAGTATATTTATTTGTAGTTTAAATAACTGAATATACTATACACTAACGATGGATGTGTACATCTAACCTGAACGTAAAGCAGACAGCCTAGACCGCACAACAAAATAATACTGATACCGACAACCAACCTGCATTTATATATGTGATCGAGTCTAATTTTGGAGAAAGTGACAACGGCATTGAATATTTTTGTTACCAAGCACCGAATTGCATGCCGCTGCTTCCAGCGCAACCCGAAAATTAAGGAAACAGTCTGCATCAGCAGAAATATAATTGCAGGGCTTGCAGCAGTTTGCATAAGAGTCTGTCTACCAAACAACCATGTGTTTTATGCAGTTTCAACACATGAATTTTTTGCACCATAGAATTAAGATCCAACAGCCTCTATCCTCCTTCTACCTCCAGCCTTCTTCTATCTCCGGCCTTCTTCTACCTCCAGACAATCACAAATCACAAGATCACAGATCCACAGATCACAAGAAATAATTTTTTTCTATGCAAAGACAAAAGGACAAATCGGGCCGGGCCCCGAGCAATTTTTGCAGCCTCGCCTCGCTCGCTGGTATGCATGCATATGTCTCGCTCGCTGGTATGCATGCATATGTCTCGCTGGTATGCCTCGCTCGCTGGTATGCATGCATAGAAACAACAGTTTGACTGCATAGACTAAAGACAGTTAAAAAGAGAGAGGGAGAAATCCATGTGTTTTTTTTTTGCTAAAACACATGTGTGTTGTATAGCATTTCTGTTGCATAAAAGGGAAATTGATGTGGAACACACATTCTAGCCAGTCTCATGAGAGCGCGTATCAAAGTCTGCTTTCCTTCACATAATTAATTAGTCGGTCTGAAGATAATTTGCTACTATGTGTTACTAATATTATTGGCTACTAGGCCAAATTTATTGGCCCAGAATAAATTCAATTCCTTTTTAAGGAGAATTGGAGTTTGCTTCTTTTTCTTTGTATCCCACTTGATTCACCCTTGGAGATAGGGAGGAAGACTGGATGCAAATCAGGCAGAAAAATCCTTCTTGTGTTTCTATATATATATTTTTTAAGAAAATGGGATTGGGTTTGGAAAAGACAGGACTAGAAACGAAATCGGGTTATGTGAATATACGAATACGAAAAAAGACAAATACGGTGGAGTAACATAACATAAGAACATGTGATGGTTAGGCATATTTCCGCATAGATTGAAAACGAAATAAATACAGGTTCGTCCTAGATGAAAACGGGATCCCGCAAAAACAGACAGGAAGCCAAGGTATTGGTTGGTGACCAAGGGCATAGGCCCCGTGGTGCTTCAACAAGAACTAGGGGTTTCGCTTTGGCAACCGATAACACGGGATAAATTAAACCTTCGTCTCTCTCTGGGAGTTCTCTTTTGAGTTGATCTTTACCTTATGCATTTGTTTTTGCACTGTTCTTATATTGTGTGACCTTTTACCTTCCCAAGATCAGCATAGGCTAGTTGGCATGATCGGCTTAGGTTGTTTAAGGTACAACACATTAGAAAAATCTAAGGTGCACATTATCCTAGTTAATTTATAGTCTTTTTATTGTAGATCAAGTTAAGCATGGGTTTAAGTTTTTAAGTGACCCAATTCACCCCTCCCTCTTGGGCTCACGTATCCCTACAACAAGCCAACACTAATATTCACCAAGGCATCTATGTTGGTTGATAACACTTCGGTCATGTCACTGTCGGCTCATGTTTTGATCTGGCATTGATATTATAGTTATGTCTATTTCAATTTCACTGGCATGAATGACGACTTAGGAATGAGTGCTTTATTCATGTTTGTAATATCTTTTAAACACACAGGATTATAAGAATCCTCATTAGATCCCGAACTTCCAACCTTAAACCCTAGATCCTTGCTAGAGTTTGATTGCAGTTTAGCTCTACAATTTTACATATCTGATGTGAATGTTGCACAAGATAATAATTACAAGAATTTATTGAAGAAGCCAGATAAGTGTTGAAAAGATAAACTATACCGCAAAACCTGTTTTGAGGATGCGTGATCCTAAGACCACGACTCATTAATACATGTTTTTCTAATTCCTTGTCCTCTCTGCACTCATCCTGCTCTTTGCTCTAGCTTGATAAAAAGCTAGATCTACCATGCCTGATCTTTAGTACCCATTGTTCCCTGCTTTTTAAAAAAATATATTTTCTAGGTCCTTATTAGAAGTTCTCCATTATTTTTGAAGGAGTTGCCAAAAAAAACTTAGTCCAAGAGGTTTTTACGACAAATTTGGTAGAAGAAATTTTCCAGGAAATTTGTTTGAAGATAAAAGATCAAATTATCCATAGACTTATTTGAAGAAATTGAAGGAGTTCTACAGAAAACATGTCTTTGAAAAGTTCCCCTAGAAGCTCTAGTTGAAAAGTTTTCTTATTGGGAAGTTTTGATAAATTCACCTAAAAAGTTATAAAAAAGTGTTAGAAGTTTTCCCAAATAAAATGAAAATTTGGAGATGAAGGCCCTTTGGCAGTTTTTTTGTTGAGGCTTCTTCAATGGTTTAATTAAAAGCTTTATCAAATGAGCGCACACAAGAATGACTTTTGAAGCAAAATCAAGTTAAAACAGTGAAGATGAAACTGTTTTGGGGCAGAAGTCAAAACGGCCTTTTCTAGCTTCTTCATTTTTTTAATAAATTCAAGCTTTATAAAAAAAATAACCAAAGTTTTTGTTTTTTTGGCTTCCTGGCACTTGTACACCAACCCTATTAATTAAAGATAATTTAACAAAGACCGTACATTGGTCTCAATTTAGTATTTTTGATTCCCAACTCCTAAAGTTTAGTCCCTGTCACATCAAATGTTTGGACACTAATTTGGAGCATTAAATATAGACTAATTAAAAAATTAATTACATAGATTGAGATTAATTTGTGAGACGAATCTATTAAGCCTAATTAGCCCATGATTTAACAATGTGGTATTACAGTAAACATGTGCTAATGATGAATTAATTAGGTTTAATAGATTCGTCTCGTGAATTAGTCACAACTTCTATAATCAGTTTTATCCGAACACCCTACGTGACGATACCTCTTAAACTTGGATCCAAACACCCCTGAAGTACTCTAGCCGTGCCTCTCATGGCCACCTACACGACAGTCTGCCAAGTGCCGGCACAAAATATATAACCCCTACAAAATATCGACAAATTCAATGGAAACCACGATGAGATATTTTATTCCATTTTTTAATTGACCTTGGGAGAGAACGCGCTGTGGCAACAGGAGACTGTCAAAATTCCACGACCAGTGTCAGAGGGCAGTCTCCCTCTTCAACTCCCTCAGAACTTGCTGATACCGTACAACCGACCGGCGTCTTTTTTTTTTAAAAAAAAAAACCTCGAAACGAAGAGGGAAAAAAAGATACGGAGCGAGAAGGAGAGCGCAACGGAAAGCAACCCAAAACCTCTCCTTTTCCGCCAGTGCCCCCATTCCACACAGGACTCACGCGCTCTTCGATCGCTCGCCCCCCCCGTTTCTTCCTCCCCTCGCCTTCCTTCCTTTTCCTTCGATGTTCGATCCAGCGCTGTCTGTCGTCTTCGCCCGCCCCCAAAGCTCCGACCTTTTCCCCACTTTCCCTTGGCGTCTACGGCCTTGTCCGGTGTAGAAAACAACGGATTTCGTTGTGTTGCTTTGCTGCGGTTTTTGGCCGCTCCTGGGAGCTCAATCCCTGCTCCATCTCTTAAGAGCGCCCCTCCCCTCCCACTCGGCGGGCTTTGTTGTTCGCTTTGGATTCCGCGGCTTTGTTTCGGATTCTTGGTTAGGAAGGCTCGGCTCCTGGTTTGGGAAGGCCCCCCTTTCGAGGCGACGAATTTGGTGCGGGTTGATGGCGTCCTGCCAGGAGTCCGCGATGCATCGATGGGTTCTTGAATACGAGGTGAATCTTTGACCAGCCGAGTTTCCGAATTCCGAGCTCAAGTCCCACGGCTTCTTGATCCGCCGGGCACCATGGGCCTCTGCTACGGCAAGTCGGCGGCGGTCCAGGAGCCGGCGGTAGCGGAGGAGAACAACTTAGCCGACGGCGCGGCGGCGGGCCGCGGCGATGGGCCGCCGGCGTCGCCGGTGAAGGCGCCTCGGACGCCCAAGCAGGCCAAGTTCTCCTTCTACCTGCCGAGCCCGCTCCCGCCCTCCAGCTACAAGGGCTCGCCGGCCAACTCCAGCGTCGCGTCCACGCCGGCGCGCGGCGGGTTCAAGCGCCCGTTCCCGCCGCCGTCGCCCGCCAAGCACATCCGTGCGCTGCTGGCGCGGCGCCACGGCTCGGTCAAGCCCAACGAGGCGTCCATCCCCGAGGGTGGCGAGCCAGACCTGGGCCTGGACAAGAGCTTCGGCTACTCCAGGCACTTCGCCGCCAAGTACGACCTTGGCCGGGAGGTGGGGCGCGGCCACTTTGGCTTCACCTGCGCTGCCAAGTGCAAGAAGGGCGAGCTCAAGGGCGAGGACGTCGCTGTCAAGGTCATTCCTAAGGCCAAGGTGCGAGCATATCCTCTTTCGCCCCCCGTGGTGATTTCTTCTGTTTGGTCCCTCACTTGTGTTCAGTGTTCACTGCTTAGTTTTGTGCTTGACTGGATCCTCCCGTTTCCATGGCTTCTTGCATTCTTTTATAATAGATCAGCTCGAGTAATGCTATCCTGCACAGTTCTTCCTAAAATCTGATTCTTTGTAGATTCACATGAGTCCACCTTGTGCTCATTTGGTTATAGACTTTCAGTCGATATGCTTGTGACTTCTTCAAACCTTTTAGGTTCATATTGCGCTACTAGGAGAAAGATAGGAATCATATAATAGGTGTACACTGCTCTTCCAGGGTACTTCATTTGGGCACCCCATACTAAAATTATCAGATTGTTAGGCGTTAATCTGTTGCTTGACTGGGATTAAAATAGCACCCTATACTAAGAGTATGAATTTGATTTCTTGAGTTATTGGGACGGTTCCTGCCTTCCTGTTTGTTAGTTGGGACAGGGACAATGATGTGGCCAGCAAAGCTTGCTTGCTTATTCAAAAGCTCTGTAAGTGCCCGCCCCCCCCCCCCCCCCCCCCCCCCCCCCCCTCTGGTTGGATGTAGAGAGCTTGCTCAATAAATTGGTGTCATGTGATCATAATGGTACCTTTGGCTATCTGATTCTCCATTCCCACTTGGTGATATGATCTTCTTATTTTAAAAACAATCATCGGTTAGATTTCTGGAGTCATAGGTAGAAATGTGTATGGTGCTATGCAAGTCCAGTCTGGTCACTCTAATTTTCATTTCTGTTGAAATATTCACATTTGACCCATTGTAGGACCTTTCAGTTCTGTTGCTGGAAGTTTTTTTTAATAAATACTTCTGTAGAGATTTGAGGCTCTTATCCTCTATACATGCATTATCCATTTCAATTCATCATCATAGTAACCCTGCTCATGCAATTGGCACCTCCAATCAGGTAAGTCGATGGCGATTAGGGGCCATTTTAGTGGTATTAGTTTTACTAATTAGGTGCAGTAATGCTGATATGGTGATTATATGGTCAATGTTTAAGGTATTACTTGTATTAATTGCTGGATGAAGACAACACAAAACTAACAGAAGCATTAGATGCAGTTTATTGGATGGCCAGAATCAAATAAGTTGATATTAGTTAGTTTATTGAAGGCTGGATTGGTCAACAGTTGACAGATACTATTACTTTTCGATACATTTGTGTTATTCGTCAAGATCTCAGTAATATTGGTTTCCTGAATTTAATATAGGGAAGTAAAATCGCCAAATTTTAGGGTGTTGTTGGGTTCACCCTGCCTCCTTTTACTTTCTCCCCTAAATAGTAAATAATAATAATTGATATATATGTAAAAAAGGTGAACTGAAGAAGACAAAATATAACTACGGTAGTGCTATATTGTAGATTACTGATACTTTTGGTTCATTTTTCTCGATCGCTAGTTTCTAATTGGTAAGGCTTGCCACTAACACCCTTCCCCAGACCCCGCACAGAGCGGGAGCTCTCTGCATTGGGTACGCCCTTTTCTCGATCGCTAGTTTCTAATTGGTATTGCTAGCATGGAGCATCTTATATTCTTATTTTTTGTATACTTGTTTTGTGATTTTCCTTTATTGTGCTCTGATTGCATAGTTTTAACTAGGAAAATTGTTGGTTGTTTAATTAAGAATCGTTACTTGTGCTTGGAGGTCACTTGAATTTTCTGTTACCAGCAGTGTTTCAATAAACACAAGGTGCTAGGCAGGCGGTCGGACTCCGCCTAGCGCCTAGACGTGCGTAGGCGGTGCCTCGGCAGTGCTAGGTGTTTGTACTTTCTATGGACAGTGTGCTCCATGCTAAATGAAGGAAATTTTGCATACCATACCAAAAAGAATATGTTATCAACTTATCATGCATCCATGAGTAATATATCGTACTTCTTCTTTCTCCATCTCTAATTTGCCCATTTTCATGCATACAGTATACATCAAGCCCAAAACACGTCTACCTAGAAAAAAGTCTAGACAAAACACCCAGGTGCTAGGCATGGTAGTGCAGCACCGCCCAGCGCCTAGGCAAAGCCAGGAGTCAACTTTTTAAAACAAAGGCTACTAGTGTTCATACCTCTTGGGCAATATGATAAATATAACAACATAAAACATACTCGCATAGTTTTTGTTTGGACCTAATTGATTTGATATATTTTATGCATTGGTCTTGTAACTTTCAGGCACAATTAAGATGTGATCTAAGGAGAGCTTAGAAAGTGTCTGATATATTCAATAGCTTCCAACATAAACATAGACGCTCCTATATTTTTAGTATTCACCATAGTAACTTTTTCTATGTTTGACGCCCTTCTATGTGAAATATTCGTGATCATATGATTATATTGATCTTGTTATAGTAGCTGTATAGTATATATTGCTAGTAAAAAGTTGGATTTCAGTTTGCAGTTTCTTTGATACCTTCTTTAAAAATCCACTTAAAATCCTTAGTAAATGCTGTCATGATGTAGTCTCACCCAAGCAAACTACTTCTGGACAGATGACTACTGCTATTGCCATTGAAGATGTCAGAAGAGAAGTCAGAATATTGAGTTCTTTGACAGGCCACAGCAACCTAGTGCAGTTTTATGATGCTTTTGAGGATGAAGAAAATGTATATGTTGTTATGGAGTAAGTTCACAGTTGTTCCACTTTTTTTTTTTTTTTGCGAATTCCATTTATTAGTAACCCTATTGATTTACTGAAACTCCTAGAGTTTAATGCAGCATTATGTCAGCAAAATAGAATGGGCCATTCAACCTTTTGTCGTTATGCATTTTCAGAAAAGGCAATACATGATGTACTAATTTTGGTAGAGATTAGAATGGTTAAACTCTAGTCTCTTGTTGCTGATGAAATTTGGTCCTGGGCAAACTTGACTCGCAAGACACTTATTTTGGTTGGCCATGTCTTATCATTCTCTTCCTATTCTTCCTTTTTTTTAAAGAACATTATAATTGTCTAGATATGATTCAGGTATCTAGAAGTCAGCAAGTAGAACATGGAAACATATGGCACTCAGAATTTGAACGTTGCTAAATTCAGTCACCTTTCAAAATGCTCTATGTACTTTTGTCAAATCTAGAAAGGAAATAAGCATGGTGGATTTGGCTAACTCAAGTGTTGGAAAAGGCTAGTAATATACACATGATAACCTAATTAGATTGCTATCAATATTTCTAATCCCATGCACGTTTCTGCAAGTGAAATTAGCATATTTAAAGAAAAGTTGGCTCTCAGGATATGTGGTCATGAATTTAACTGTTAGTAGAGATGCTTTATTACCCTGGTCATGCAAAGCTTACATTCCAAGCATACCAACTGTGGAGAAGGAGAACAGAACTTCCCTTATGAGAAATGGCGTCTTAATGTTGATGGAACCTATATGATCCATATTTGATTAGATATTTTCATGGTGGTGAGACTGGATAAGAGTTGCTCAATAAGGTAGGATTGTTTTCTTGGAACAGAGACTGGGTTCGGTGATGTTTTTCCTTGTATTTGTCGTAACTCATAACAATGTTACTGCAAGTGCAGATTTGGCCTTGACTTTTGTTTCTGTAATATTTGTAAACTTTTCTTCCAAAGTAGTGTTGTCTCAACATAGCAGGTCCCAAGCCCTGGTAAAGGAGGAGGGTTGTGATAGGCGTGGCGAGCCAACGTTAAATCTAGCCATTCTAATGGAGATGAAACCCGAAAGAAAACCGTTGGGGCGTAACCCTCTTAGCGACGCACCATATCAAAACCCAGGTATGGTGTTAAATGAGCAAGGGCTGGGTCGTCACCCCTGTGACGCGCCGTGTCGCGATCTGGGCACGGTGTCAAGTGAGCAAGGATCGAGTCGTCGCATCCTTAGTGGCGCGCTATATCGGCGCCCGGGTGTAGTGAAAAATGAGCAAGGGTCTTCACATATGAGTCGACGGGTGCGAAGGGTAAGGAAGCTAGTCGAACCAACTAGGATCCGTTTAGGTAGTTGGAATGTAGGGTCGCTTACAGGTAAGTTAAGAGAATTAGTTGATACCGCGACTAAGAGGCGTGTAAATATATTATGCGTTCAAGAGACTAAATGGAAGGGTCAGAAGGCGAAGGAGGTGGACAATACAGGTTTTAAGCTTTGGTACACAGGGACAGTTGCGAATAGAAATGGAGTAGGAGTTTTCATTGATAAGAGCCTCAAGAATAGTGTGGTGGGAGTGAGAAGGCAAGGAGATAGGATTATCTTAGTCAAGCTTGTCATTGGTGATATGGTCTTGAACGTAATTAGTGCGTATGCCCCCCAAGTAGGCCTCGACGAGAGTGCTAAGAGACAGTTCTGGGAAGACTTAGATGGCCTGATTAGAGCTGTACCTAGTAGTGAAAAGCTTTTTATAGGAGGAGATCTTAATAGGCATGTAGGTACTACAAGCGCAGGTTTCGAGGCAGTTCATAGAGGTTTTGGGTATGGTAGTAGGAATCAGGAGGATGAGGAAGTTCTGGACTTCGCGGTAGCTTTTGACCTGATGATAGCCAACACTTTCTTTAGAAAGAGAGAATCTCATCCAGTGACCTTTAGTAGCGGACAACACTCTAGCCAGATTGACTTTGTCCTCACAAGAAGAAAGGACAAACGAGCATGTTTGGGTTGCAAGGTGATACCAGGGGAGTGTGTTGTTTCTCAACATAAGCTTTTGGTGGCAGACTTTCGTTTTCAGGCGCGTGTCCGTAGGGATAAACAAGCTAAGATTGAAAGAACAAAGTGGTGGAAACTAAAAGGAGAGACGTCAGAGGTATTCAGGGAAAGGGTTATCAAAGAGGGCTCTTGGAAGGAAGAAGAGGACATAAACAACATGTGGGAGAAGATGGCAACCAACATTCGGAAGGTGGCCTCAAAGGTGTGTGGAGTAACCAAAGGAAGTGGAGCCGAGGCTAAAGATACTTGGTGGTGGAATGAGGAAGTCCAAAGGGCTATTAAGGAGAAGAAAGAATGCTATAGATGCTTGTACCATGACAGGAGTGTGGACAACATAGAAAAGTACAAGGTGGCAAAGAAGACTGCAAAGCGAGCTGTAAGTGTGGCAAATGGTAGAGCGTATGAGGATCTTTACGAATATTTGAGTACGAAGGAAGGAGAGAAGGACATTTATATGATGGCTAGGGTTCGTGAGAGAAAGACAAGGGACTTCCACCAAGTTAAGTGCATTAAGGATGAAAGGGAGCATCTCTTGGTGAAGGAAGATGAGATCCGACATCGATGGTAAGAGTATTTTGACAAATTGTTCAATGATGAGAATACGGACACAACCTTTTAGTTGGATGACTCTTTTGATGACACTAATAGGCACTTTGTGCGGAGAATCCAAAAATCTAAGGTTAGAGAGGCGTTGAAAAGGATGAAAGGATGTTAGGCGATGGGACTGGATGGTATCCCAATCGAGGTGTGGAGATGCCTTGGGGACATAGCTATAGTATGGCTAACCAAGTTGTTTAACCATATTTTTCGATCGAACAAGATGCCTAACGAGTGGAGAAGTATATTGGTACCGATCTACAAGAATAAAGGGGATATTCAAAGTTGTACTAATTATCGGGGAATTAAGTTGATGAGCCATACTATGAAGCTATGGGAGAGAGTTATCGAGCATCGCTTGAGAGCACTAACGCGGGTCTCTATGAACCAATTTGGTTTCATGCCCGGAAGGTCAACCATGGAAGCCATTTTCTTAATAAGACAAGTTATGGAGCGGTATAGGGAGAAGAAGAAGGACCTACACATGGTTTTTATTGACTTGGAGAAGGCTTATGATAAAATACCAAGGAATGTTATGTGGTGGGCTTTGGACAAACATAAAGTCCCAACGAAGTACGTCGGGCTCATTAAGGACATGTACAACAATGTTGTGACTAGTGTTCGAACAAGTGATGGAGACACGGATGACTTCCCGATTAGGATAGAACTACATCAAGGGTCAGCTTTGAGCCCTTATCTGTTTGCCTTAGTGATGGATGAGGTCACAAGGGACATACAAGGGGACATCCCTTGGTGTATGCTTTTCGCGAATGATGTAGTGCTAGTTGATGAAAGTCGGACAGGAGTGAATCAGAAACTGGAGTTATGGCGGGAGACTTTGGAGTCCAAAGGTTTTAGACTCAGTAGAACTAAAACTGAGTATATGAGATGTGACTTCGGCACTACTACTCGGGAGAAGGAAGATATTAGTTTGGAAGGTCAAGTAGTGCCTAGGAAGGATACCTTTCGATATTTAGAATCAATGCTACAGAGAAACGGGGATATTGATGAAGATGTTAGCCATAGAATCAAAGCAGGGTGGATGAAGTGGCGCCAAGCATCTGGTGTCCTATGTGACAAAAGGGTACCACAGAAACTAAAAGGTAAGTTTTATAGGACGGCGATTAGACCTGCTATGTTGTATGGTGCAGAATGTTGGCCTACGAAAAGACGACATGTTCAACAGATAAGTGTTGCGGAAATGTGTATGTTGCGTTGGATTTGCGGTCATACAAGAAGGGATCGAGTTCGGAACGATGATATATGTGATAGATTAGGGGTAGCACCAATTGAAAAAAAGCTTGTCCAACACCGGTTGAGATGGTTTGGACATATCCAACGGAGACCTCCAGAGGCACCGGTGCGTAGTGGAATCCTAAGCTAGGATAGTAACGTGAAGAGAGGCAGAGGAAGACCAAAGTTGACTTGGGTAGAGGCAATAAAAGGAGACTTGAAAGGATAGAATATACCCGAAGACTTAGCCTTACATAGGAGTGCTTGGAAAACAACTATTCACGTGCCTGAACCTTGATTGCTTCTGCTGGGTTTCAACTTTAGCCTACCCCAACTTGTTTGGGACTTAAAGGCTTTGTTGTTGTTGTTGTTGTTGTGTTTTCTTCCAAAGTAGGTTACCAAGGCTAGCGCATTTTGATATACAAATATGATGCACACCTCTAGAAAAGGTTTGCGATACCTGAATATCTTTCATTTGTTTGATCACATTTAACTCACTAGTATATTTTATTGATCCAGGTTATGCAAAGGAGGTGAGCTGCTGGACAAGATTTTGGCTAGGTACTTACATGACATTTCATTTCTAAGACTGAAGTCATTGACTCCACAGGAATACTGATTATACCTGCATACTGTTTTGCAGAGGTGGAAAATATCCTGAGGAAGATGCTAAGGTTGTTATTCACCAAATTCTGAGTGTTGCTTCATTTTGCCATCTTCAGGGTGTTGTTCATCGAGATCTGAAACCAGAGGTAAGGTTTGTCGAACAATTCACAACTACTGTTTAGTACCATGATTCTATGAAGCTTGCGGTTGTTGGTGGAACTGTGTGTGCTGCTGCATACCTCCTTTTAACATGCCCTTGTCTCTGTTGTTTCTGTGGATTCTTAGCCTATGTTTTAGGTTGAGGTCGTGTTTTTGTCTCCCAAAGGCGTGAATGTAACCAATCTTGTGGGTGTGTGGGTTCTTATACCCTTATTTCTTCTCTAATATAATGATGCACAGCCCTCTTTCGTATTCAAGAATTTTTTTTGGCTACTTCTATTGTTTGAAGAGGTGCTGTGACAACCTTGATATTTTATGCTGATGCTAATGCTGGTCTGCCTTTTACTCCCATTTCTCAGAATTTTCTTTTCATGTCAAAGGATGAGAATTCTGCCTTGAAAGTCATAGACTTTGGTTTGTCTGACTTTGTTAAACCAGGTTAGTCTTACAGAATTTTCTTTTGATCATTGCTTATTATTGTTTTCCATTAAAATACATGTGCTATTCTATTATGCAGATGAAAGACTTAATGACATTGTTGGAAGTGCATATTATGTTGCTCCTGAAGTTCTCCATCGATCTTACGGTACTGAGGCAGATATGTGGAGCATTGGAGTAATTGCATATATTTTGCTTTGTGGAAGCCGCCCTTTCTGGGCACGAACCGAGTCAGGAATTTTTCGAGCTGTCCTAAAAGCTGAGCCTAGCTTTGATGAAATCCCATGGCCTACCATTTCTGCTGAAGCGAAAGACTTTGTAAGAAGGCTACTCAATAAGGATTACCGTAAGCGGATGACTGCTGCACAAGCCCTCTGTAAGTAACATTCTTGTCTTGAACTTGGTTTACCCAGTTACTCAGCTTGCAGATAAGGTGACCCCTTCTTTCTTATACATTGAAAATTACAGGCCATCCATGGATCCGTGGCACACAGGAAGTTAACACTAATCTAGACATGATAATCTACAGGCTTGTGAGGGCTTACATAAGTTCATCTTCTCTAAGGAGGTCTGCTTTGAGGGTAATACTTTTGTGGGTTGCTTGTACTGTTTTGCAAGGAATTACCATCTTCCGTGTTGTTTAGTAACTGTTTTGTGGGTTGGATGATTAATAACTGAAGCCTCCATTTTCCAGCGTAATTGATGCTAAAAATATAAAATAGTCTTCATTTTTCGAAGTGTATTTTATTGGTAATGTTTCATCTGCATCACCTAACAAATGGTTGCTTTGTTTTTGATTCATGTGATTCTGTCATGCATTTTCCTCGTATAAATATATGCAGTATATACTGCTCTGTAAATAAAAACACTGAATGCCTGTGGACATAATTGTATTCCATGCTTTCTATTTAGCTTAATGCATCATCATGAATTCAAATTGAAGGGTACATCTGGTAAACTCCTTTGTTAATAGCCTGCTGACCATTATGCCCTCAGCCTGGGGTACTTGTAGCTGTTGCAACTCTGTTCTTCTAATAAAACTAGACCAACCTAGCAGGAACTAGGTGTCATTTTATTAAGAAGAAAATAGGCACCCAAATTCACCTCAGTCTAGGTATACATCCACACCCTTGACCAACTGAGCTAGCTCAGCTTTCTCAACTCTGTAGACCCTGTGCATATCTGTTATCACAAGTGTAACTATTCAGTATGCTCCTTGCTTTCCTTTCACCTTAAAAATTATAATCAATGATCATAGATACATCCTGTGGGTGTTGTACTTTTTCCATTCTACTGACCCTTATTTCCTGGGACTGCATTTTTGTTGGGATGCCATTGTTTTCTTGATGTTATTGTGAACAAAGGACACTTCAAGAAACTGTTACACGGGACTTGCTAATTAGCTCTTCAAGTTTTTCAGGCTCTTGCAAAGACACTGACGACAGATCAACTCTTCTACCTAAGAGAGCAGTTTACATTGTTAGGTCCAAACAAGAGTGGCCATATATCCTTGCAAAATATGAAGGCGGTTAGTATTTTGCTTTATTCAGTTATTAAAATTAATTCGTAACATGCACTTGCTGAATTTTCATGGAACTTCTAGGCCTTGATGAAAAATTCCTCGTGTGATTCTAGGATTCTTGACTTCGTTAACTCAGTAAGCCTTCTTTGTCCTCTTATGTTCTTTTGATATTTCGGTGCATGACATCGTACTAATTCTATCCATTGCGCTAGATATGCAATATCCAATATGGAAAGTTTGATTTTGAAGAGTTCTCTGCTGCGGCCATTAGTGTATATCAAATGGAAGGCCTGGAGACATGGGAACAACATGCTCAACAAGCATATGAATTGTTTGACAAGGAGGGCAACCGACCAATTGTGATTGAAGAACTTGCATCGGTATAGTTTGATCTCAAAACAAAGTTTCTGCTTAGGAAACGGACTGTGACTTATGATGTTCATCTTTCAGGAACTTGGACTTGGCCCTTCGGTTCCACTTCATGTTGTTCTCAAAGATTGGATCAGGCATTCAGATGGAAACCTCAGTTTCCTCGGGTTCATAAAACTATTGCATGGAGTTTCTTCACGCACAATCCCTAAAGTCTAAGAAAACCATTTGCATCGACCATTCCCTAATCTCTGGCCAGTGCATGCCTTGGCTGGTTGTAGAAGTTGCATGAAACCAGTACAAAGATTAACAGATCATCTTAGCGTAAGAGGTAAAATACTCAGTAGGTGTATATTTGTCCTGCCTTCCGCAACATGGATCGACATTGCCCTCAAGATGTTCAGAGGAATGTACAGATTTGGTTTGGGAAGAATGGAAAGGCTAAAGGATTTGAGGCTTTTTTTTTGTTCCAGTAATGCAGGTATTGCCTTCATCTGTGCTGTGCACCTGTGCCACTTGATGCCCCAGTTACATATACTATTGTTGTTTTTATTTATAATTCTATAATGAGAGTTAATGTACAGCTTTGTAACTTTGGAATCCTTACCACAAGAAGGATTAGGCGGCCTCTAATGTATAATTATGGGGCTCTGGGAGGTGATCTCAGGAAAAGGCGAAAAGCTAAGGTCTGTTGGTGTTGATCTCTAGCGATCCTTAAAATTATCTCCCACTTGAAGCTGGAACATCTCAGGAAACAGATTTCCTGAACAGAAATCCAGCTGTCTGCTGTGACAGGGATTGATCCCTCGCTATGCCGTTTTTTTCCCTGGGCGAATGGGCGCGTCGTTTTTTTCCTGGGCGAACGGGCCAGCAGCCCGCAGAGGGGTGTGTCGTTTTTTTTTCCTGGGCGAACGGGCCAGCAGCCGTGCAGGCTGAAAATTGAGCCGGTTGTTTTGGATGGGCTGCCAAAATTGAATGGGCCGGACGAAAAACAGGGTGTTGAGAAATTTTCTCATTTTAATATTATGTATGTACAGAAAAAAAACATGTATTTTCTTGGTGGCTTAGATATTAAATTTATTCTTATTTCAAAAGATCTTAAATTTTCCATGTGATATATGATGGAGATAAAATTTATATTAAAATTCTAAAGCTCAGCGGAATTTATAATGTTGTAGTTTTGTCAACTTTTAGTTTAAAACCATTGTTATTCCGAAATTGCCTGGTATAGTCCTCATAAGATACTAAGTTTGAGGTCCGTTTGACTACGTTGGAAAATTGTAGTCATCAAGAGAAAAGGGGTCTAAACTGTTCATGGTGCCTGTATTTGTAGAGATTTTATAAATTCAAAATTATTATGGTTGTGTTGTCAAAATGACTTAAAAGTGTTAATGATCTTTCTTTATTTGTTGAAGTAGGAGCCAACCTCGGATAAATTTTGGAGCCTTGTAATCCGCACCTAGCTCGCCTAACAATGCTAACAAGTAGTCGGTCTGTTCGCTGGTTGGTTTCTAGACTGATAAGTCCGGCTGGTGCTGGTTTGTTGTGAGAGAAAAATACTGTTGGCTGGCTGATAAGCCCTGGCTGAAACCAACAAGCGAACAGGCTAAGTAACATGTAGGATCTCTCATTCCATTAGGACAAAACATCAAACACCTACCGTGCAACAACTGCTCAAGAGAACATCACAGAAAAGAGGCATGGATAGTTCGTTTTGATGGAGGAGGGCTCTGATAAGTGCCATGCCTATGGTGCCTTAACAATGTACCGATGCCACCTTGCTTGATTGGGCTCTAGTATACAGATGCACACTATAATGCCAATGATGCCATTCCTCCCCATCGGCCTATTCGCTGATTGGTTTCTAGGCTAGTTTGGGCTGGCTAGTGCTGATTCGTTGTGAGAGAAAAACATTGTTGATTGGCTAATTTGGACTGGCTGAAACAAACAAGCGACTGGTTTGGGCTGGTTTGGGCGGCGGCGTGAAATATAGAGCTCTGACATGGAGCAACTTAGGAGAGGTGGCAGGGAAGGGGTCATGAGCTTCGTAGGTAGTAGATGGATAAGTCATGATAGGATCCAATTCATCACTAATAGGACAAAGCTAGTATTGACGTGTACGTTCCATGTGCATGTGGGGGCATCGATACCAATAAGGGCAATATAACCATTTTATAGTGTTTCTCTCTCCTCTCCCTCTCTTTGTGAGAAACCAAACTGAATATTATTTGTAGTCACAAACATGATTTTTTATCATGTTCTCTAGTTAAGACCGCAAAGTAGGTGTCTTACAGAAAAATTTGCCAATGAAAATCCTTTCATCCCTATGATCCTTGTGTTCCTACGTACAATATGTAAAATTGTTCATGAATTTTAACCATATGTAAGGTGGATTAGATCAAATGGTCAAGGATTCATTTCTTATATTAAATGTAGCAAGAAACATGGAAGGCATATGATTTCCATATATGGTTTTGAGATCTATCCAAACCATGCATTGCAACACACATGAGCATTTGATATATATCCCAATTTGAAAATGGAGCAATATCATATCACAAGTACATGGCTTGTTGCGTGAAAACAACATATTAACATATAAGATAAACCATGTTTTAGAGACTAGGACCAATGGTAAAATATCTTGGATGTATCTTGACAACATGTCTCTAATATATGTTGGTGACACACATCCAACATAAATAATAGAAACTACATGAGCTACATATTATCAATGACCAATGCATCACATATGATTGATCATTATTATTCTTAGTACATATTTAGTTGCATCTGTCACCCATCAAGTTGATCAGTGGCACAAATCACCGAGGTACCAATGGCATGGATGCCATTAGCCAAGGAGTCATTGACATTAACCCCACCAGTAAGCCCGTGGATGGAATTCAGAGACATGGAAGAAATGGATGTAGCAGTCTTCTCATCAAGCTAGTATCTTGAAGCCAGATCCATGAATGTAGGTGGATATGGCCTTGTTGGCAGTTGTTCTTGCAACACCTTCTTGATCTTTTCCTTGATAACATCTTGTATTGTTTGAAGCTTCTTATGAAATTCCTGTAGCTCATCAAGCGTGGATGGATAGGCATTGGCAGTCAGCAAATGCATCATATGTGAATCCATATAACACTCAATCATCTCCTTCAACCTCTCCTTTCTCTCCTTCTCAACCTCAATCGATTGTCCTAACTCTGAACACTCTAAACTCATTTGGTGCTTAATGTTTGTCTCCTCATTACTAGTATCACAACTCTCATCACTTGTAGCAGGCCTGATCAAAGTGAGAAAGCAATCTATCACAACCCTAAAGGAGGGACTACCAGTAGGGGAGAAGGCAACAATAGCAACCATCGCACCACATATAATGGATAGATCGCTAGCCTTATTGAACAAGCTCTGGTGGCGCTTCGAGAAGCATACTTGACGTGCCTCCTTAGACTCGATTCGCTTCATCTTGATCTTTTTCCTACCCATGGATGGCTTACCCTTCACCATGCCTTGGTTTGACAAAGTTTAACCTTGGAGCAGTATGTAGATGGAGTATACAATCGATGGAACAATGCAAGCGATTATATAGAGGTGAAAGGTCCTAATGGCTAGAGGGGGGGTGAATAGCCTAATAAAAATTTCTACAACAACACTTAACAAAAGGTTAGACAATTATGAGGCGAAGCAAGTGTTGCGCTAGCCTACTCAAAATGCAAGCCACCTACCACAATTCTAGTTTAAATAGTGTCAATTCACACAAGAGGTATGACACTACCCTATGTTAGTGTGCTATCAAAGGCTAACTAAAGAGCCACACCAACCAAGCAAGCAAGCTCTCACAACTAGTTACACTAAAGAGCTTATCAACTAGTTTGCGATAATGTAAAGAGAGCGATTAAGATAGTTATACCGCCGTGTAGAGGAGTGAACCAATCAATCACAAAGATGAATAACTATAAAGACCAATCACCTCAGAATCAAAGGATGAACACAATGATTTTTACCGAGGTTCACTTGCTTGCCGGCAAGCTACTCATCGTTGTGGCGATTCACTCACTTGGAGGTTCACGCGCTAATTGGCTTCACATGCCAAACCCTCAATAGGGTGCCGCACAACCAACACAAGATGAGGATCACACAAGCCACGAGCAATTCACTAGAGTATCTTTTGGCGCTCCACCGAGGAAAGGTCAAGAACCTCTCACAATCACCATGATCGGAGCCGGAGACAATCACCACCCTCTGCTCAACGATCCTTGCTGCTCTAAGCCATCTAGGTGGTGGCAACCACCAAGAGTAACAAGCGAAATCCATAGCGAAACACGAACACCAAGTGCCTCTAGATGCAAACACTCAAGCAATGCACTTGGATCACTCCCAATCTCACTATGATGATGAATCAATGATGGAGATGAGTGGGAGAACTTTGGCTAGGCTCACAAGGTTGCTATGCTAATGAAAATGGCCAAAGATGTGAGCCATAGCCGGCCATGGGGCTTAAATAAAAGCCCCCACGAAATAGAGCCGTTGTACTCCTTCACTGGGCACACTGCGCTATGACCGGACGCTCCGGTCCAACTGACCAGACCCTAGACTCAGCGTCTGGTCCACTGATGGATGCCACGTATCACCAGCTTCAAATGTTGTTCGTCAGTTTTCAACGGCTATGAAGCTGACCAGACGCACGGCAAAACTGACTAGACGCTGGAGCCTCAGCGTCCGGTCGAGTACAGTAAGGGTCAAAAACTAATTTTCCTCGACCGGACGCGTCCGGTCCACCTCGACCGGACACAGCCCAGCGTCCGGTGGTAAACCCTAGCCTCTGTACCGCCAGTCAACTCGACCAGACGTAGGCAGTCAGCATCCGGTGCTTTTAGATCTAGCGTCCGGTCACTTGACCGACGCTGGCATCTCCTCTGTTTTTACTTCTAACTTCTTCACCCTTGCTCCAATGTGCCAACCACCAAGTGTATCACCTTTTGCACATGTGTTAGCATATTTTCACAAATATTATCAAGGGTGTTAGCATTCCACTAGATCCTAAATGCATATGCAATGAGTTAGAGCATCTAGTGGCACTTTGATAACCGCATTCCGATACGAGTTTCACCCCTCTTAATAGTACGGCTATCAAACCTAAATGTGATCACACTCTCTAAGTGTCTTGATCACCAAAACAAAATAGCTCCTAGAAATAATACCTTTGCCTTGAGCTTTTTGTTCTTCTCTTTCTTCTTTTCAAGTTTAAGCCCTTGATCATCGCCATGCCATCACCATTGTCATGCTATGATCTTCATTAGCTTCTCCACTTAAAGTGTGCTACCTATCTCATAATCACTTGATAAACTAGGTTAGCACTTAGGGTTTTATCAATTCACCAAAACCAAACTAGAGCTTTCAAGAGGCACGCACAATGAGATAAAACAAGAAACTTATAGTTTGCATAGATGTGAATGCACACATGCCATTCTATTGTTGCGTTTTCACTAGATGTTGTGTTAACATATTTGGATTGCAATCATGAGGATTTCCCATTTCATACATGAACACGGATTTAGTCAAATATTAGCATTATCATTATTTTGATCTTAGTCGATGCCTAGCTGGCTCTAGATGCCATTCCATGCATGGTCCCAACTCGCAACTGTCACCTAGCATGCCTACCCAAAATCAACCCCCAATTTACCTTGGTAATCTCTTGACACCTAAGATGTATGTATTGAGAAAATGTTGTTCCAAAGTGACCATGATTTGAATTTGGAAATATGAATATACAATGGTAGAACACTTAAAGTGGGAATAAAACCACATTTGGGCCCACACAAAAAGCCATTTAGAATATTTTTAGAAGATTGGGAAAATGTTATTAATCATATTGAAAGGATCAAGATGTGTAGGGGGATGAATAAGCATTCCTAAAGAATTCAAGAACAAACTTGCAATGGATTAGTTAAAAGCGAATTGTCGGAAAATTTGTAGATTATCCATACTTTTGCAGATTATCTGCAGATTGCTAAAACAATGTGGATTTTCTATAAAATGCCAAAAAAGCACAAGAAATTTGAATGCAAACTACTCCCTCTCTCCCTGAATAATCAATTACCAGAGTTATCTTAAGTCAAAAAATTTAAGTTTGACCGACTTTATAAAAAAAGAGTGTCAAAATTTATGACACCAAATTAGTACCATTAGATACACCATAAACTATATTCTCAAAATGTTCTCATTTGGTGTCACAAATATTTGTACATTTTTCTATAAATTCAGTCAAACATAAAAAAGTTTACCTTAAGGCACCTCTAAGAATTGATTTATTTAAGGACTGAGGGAGTGCACCTAATGATCTCTACATCAAACTAAACATGGAGATATGCTTCTTGATATTCTAATTAGGACATTCACAAAGCAACTGCACTCACAAGCACATACAACAAAGTAGATCAAGCAAAAATACATAGTTGGACGTAGGAACTCAAAGCACAATCAAACAAAGTGAATACCGATGATTTGTTTCCTAAAGTTACTCTCCTTCTAAGAAGGATCTATGTCTCTATTAAGGAAGCTCAAAGAGACCCAAGGGATAAACTTAAGCCATGTTTCTTTCAGCCACTTTCCTAGATCTACTACCTTTTTTCTTGAAGAGACAAGATCAGGGCCTTCGTAGTCTTTCCCGTGGCTCACCACAAGCAGGGTCACTCGCTAGCTGACACATAACCATCTAGGAGGCTTCTTCACCTCTAAGAGTAACAAATGCTTCGCAAATAATCAACAAGGCCAACAAGTGCTCAAGAATTTGGATCGTTCTCTTGCTCACAGGCTTCATTCTTTGAACCCAAGTCTTAGCTTTCTCACAAATCACACACGATCCTCACAAGAGGGAGTATGGAGAGCTAGAGAGGTTTTTTGTTGGTGTTTTTATATGGTGATAATGATTATGGACACAACATGAATAGCAGATCTAGACGGTAGCACATGAGGCATGTAGTTTATACAAGTTTAGACAAAGGGTGCCCTAGGTCCATACATCCTTTGCGGCCTAGATGGTAGCACACGAGGCTTCTGCACATCCTTGTGTCCTAGATGGTGGTGCATGAGGCGTCGAGGTTGAAGGTCGCTGATTCAACATCGGCCACACATCCTTGTGGTCTAGCTTCGATGGTCCAACCTAGTCCAAGACACCGATAGCCAAGCTCTAAGGATGACGAAGCGCAGGAGGAGAGGGCTTGTGTGAAAGTGGCAGTGAGGCCCGTGAAGCAGAGCCAGAACAGAGGTGGTGCTCGTGCATGGTGTTGCACAGTGCAAGGTATACGGTCCAACGTCCAAGTGGCGTTCGTATGTGTATCCTGACTGGCACGGCTTGGGCTAGCACGGTCTAGCATATTGGCACTAGCATGGCTAAGATTGTATGGTGTGTTGCCTGGCCTGACTGCATGGCTCAACACAATTAGCTAATCGTGCCTCGCCATGCTATGTAGGGCCGTGTTGCCCGTTTGAACATAGGGACCGGTGTGATACGGTTTTGATCTTTTCTAGTTTTGGTCCTTTTTTGATGGGTGGATGGGGCGGATGACAGAATGTGCCCCATGCATGTTCTTTTAAGTATAATTGTAGTAGATACACGTAGAGAAAAGATAGAGATTATGACATGTTATAAATATATAAATTCACTCTTTTTAGTTGCGTTAACCGTTCAAATAAAATATTTAAATATTATTGGTGCTACATGTGGCCCTATAATTAGTTTTTGCTCTTAAAAGCACATTTTGTTGTAACAATCTGATAATTTGGCGTGTAAAATATAATAACCTCCTCTGCATATAAACTAATGAGTTATTGTCTGGTCCGCGCTATATTATCTGGTGTGTACAAAATGGCGGAGAGTCTTTTGCAAGACCAGATGGATCCTCAAGCTGCGTCTCCCACTCTTACCTTACATCCAAATTAAAGTAAGGGAGCAATCTTATAATTTTCTAACCTTTGTGAGCAACTTCAGCAGAGATCAAGCAATCACACTTTCCTAGAGCATAACAATAGCAGCCTCTAGGAGGAGGATCTAAACAAATGAATGGCGAAGACATAATAAACATGATGTTTGCCCAAGGCATTTCTATGGACATTTTAACAAGTATTAGTTTCTTTCTCTTTTTTGCACGTAGCAAAGGACGGCCATTCAGCGTGATGCTTATGTAGCTCAAAACAATATGCTTTAAGATCATGTAGATTGTAGTGTCTGGTAATCTGAAAACACAATTCTTTCTAATGCGTCAGAAGTTTTTTAAGCTCCCCGCAATAATGCATGGTCACGACCCTAGTGAGAATCCAAAGATGAACGAGGTCAAGAATACCGAGGATGCTATCATTGGCGGCAAGCAAAGCCATGGCTTGGTTTGGCCGGTATTCGGTGGCAACACGACAGCCAGCGTTTCGGGCAAGGGTGGCCAGTGGCCGGACGTCGGACGAACGTCCGCGTCCAGATGTCGGGCGTCCAGATGTCGGCGCCTGCTGCTCTATTTCACGTGAACCCGTGCCCCTCCACGTCTCCCGTTCGGACGCCTGCTCCCTCTCCGCTTCCCGCACCCACGCCACCATCCGCTTTGACTGCATCGTCCTAGGAGGCCGGGCTGCTGCGTCGTCCTGGGAGGCCAGGCGCCGGAGCTGCTGGTGACCCATGGGGCCATGGCACTGATCAGGGAGTTCACAGACAAGGGAAAGGTGGTGGCTAGCCACCGTCGTTACAACATGTGCAACACTAGATCTGCTTTTGAAACTTCTAAATAAAACATTTGCAATATACATCTGAAGACAGATGAAACACTTGAAACATGTATCTGGAACACTGAGAAAACACTTGAAAATTCATTGCAAAATATATGCAACATCCAGATAAAACACTTGCAATATATGTATGAAACATAAGCAACATCTAGATGAAACACTTAAAAAACATATGTTTAAAAAACATATGAAACATTTGGAACATATATTTGCAACAAACGTGTATAATGATTTAGCCTGTGCAACATCTCGATCTACTTTTGCAACATTCATATGGAACACTTGTAACGTACCTCTGAAACATCTGAAACACTAAACATACGCTTGCAAACATGCATTTTCAGCGCAATGTCACCTTGCTGCCTGAATGAATGGAGGCTTGTCATTGCAGAGCTCGACGCCGGCGTGGAGGTCGGTGGCAGTGCATGGAGTTCGTCGGTGCGGCAGCAGCGCGAGCAACTCGTCGGCAGGGCGGTGTCAAACAAAACTCCTCCCATCGCCTGCTTGCGGGAGCATTCATCGTGGAGACTTGGTGGAGGCGGCTGTGGCGGGCCGGCAGCTCGGTCGAGGCGGCGCTACACGTGTGGATGCGTGGTGCAGGCGAGCGGCGTGGTGGAGAAGCACGGTAGAAAGATTTTTTTTAAGAGACGCGGATGGGAGCTAGTGGATACGCGGTAGGCAGTGGGGAAGCCATGTCTGTCCCTTCGGACGCTGTCACGAGAGCATTAGCGTTCGGGCAAGCGCGGTGCACGCACGCGTCTCCTGTAGCAGGATCTCATCGTGCGGGGACCGGGTGCCCTGCGTGATAGAGTGACGCGGGTACACGGAGGTTGGTTGCTGGGTCTGGGTCTTGCCTCGCACGAGCTCCCTGCGGCTGAAGGTCCGATTCCATGTCAAGTTCAACATCGGATCTGGTTATTGCCCCATCGGCACGACAACATCGTTTTTAAGCGCGTGTTTAGTCGCCTGAAATTTGGAATTTGGGCTAGCACTTTCGTTTTTATTTAACAATTAGTATTCAATCATGGACTAATTAGGCTCAAAACACTCGTCTCGTAATTTTCAATCAAACTGTGCAATTAGTTTTTTTGTCTACATTTAATGCTCCATACACGTATCGCAAGATTCGATGTGATATGTACTGTAGCACTTTATTTGGAATTTGAAGGGGGACTAAACGCGCGCTAAACATTGTGATGCCACTGCTATTCAGTTGATGTGATATATCAATTCCTCGCGTGCGGTTCAAGTGGTGCGTCGTTTCTTTTGGAGGAAGCACCCTTAGCACCGAACCAGCTCTGCTTGACTGTTTTCGTCTTACAACCCGTTTGGATCCTTTTATTTGGTTAGATTAGAATTGGAATCTACACTTCATGAACTGGACTATGTTTCCTTAAAATTTGATATTCCACACTTTCCAAATATTCGGTCTGTTTGCTGGTTGGTTTCTGAACTGATAAGTCTGGTTGGTACTGGTTTGTTGTGAGAGAAAAATATTGTTAACTGGCTGATAAGCCCTGACTGAAACCAACAAGCGAACATGCTGATTAAGTATAGACCTATGTCAAATTCAGAAGGTAAAAAATAGAAAGAAAATAGTAAGAAACGGAATATGAGATTCATCACCACCTCCACGGGGTGATCTCCTTCCCTCGTCTCTTGCGTAGCTCCTTGTGGGGGACTTTCATCGTTGCCGTCAAACTCTCGTCGACGGCAACATCTCAATTAAGCCCTTGTTTAGTTCCACCCCAAAATCCAAAAAGTTGCTACAGTACCTGTCACATCGAATGTTTGCGGCTCGTGCATGGAGCATTAAATGTAGACGAAAAGAAAAACTAATTGCACAGTTTGGTGGGAAATTGCGAGACGAACGTTTTAAGTCTAATTAGTCAATGTTTGGACACTATTTACCAAATAAAAACGAAGGTGCTACAGTAGCCCCAAATCCAAATTTCGGGAACTAAACAAGGGCTAAGATGTGAAATGAAATGTGATTCTTGAAACAAGATTCAATTGCATAGAAACAAACCCGCCCTAGTGATTCTTGCATGCTGCAGACTTCAGTCCTAAGTAGATATTGCCGGCCCCTATTACTCTCTCATGTAGTGCCATCTTTATATTTTAAAGATATTGGATTCTTGATGCATTGTAAATTTTCTCTACAGAATTGTTTAATTATTATGAATACATGTGGAGAATTTATATCTCTTTTTCAGTAACACGCAACAAAGAAAGCTATTGCTGCTTCAAATACTTCCATGTCTCAAGTTGAAACTGAGAAACTACAGGAACTATGGATGAATTTGGCTCCCGACCACAGCCAGCCACGCCGCTGATGCGCCGCCGCCGCAGTTGTGGCGTCCTAAATCAGCGCCTAGGCTTTGACGCAAAATGACTTAGAAAAGTTATGGCTGCCGCACCTCTGTTTGCAAACCAAACAATGCTAATAATTTTTTTGTGGTCGCTTTCAGTTGTGGCGTGGCATGCAACCAAACACGCTCCTGTCTTGCCATCAATAATGTTCCACATGATTCATGTGAAACACAGCCCATTCAAAGTTATTTTATTAATAATTAAGATGTAATTCGAAGAGTATATATTTTGAAAAAGGCATAATAAAGATAGAGATGTCAATCCAACTTTGTATTATTTCATAAGCACAAGTGACCTAAGCATAGTATAAAGAAGGATTATGAATTGTACATAATTTTATATTTTCATATGACATATGTCCCGTCTGCGCTTGAACTTCTAGGATTAGTGGCTAACCGTGGCATGCAACCAAACACGCTCCTGTCTTGCCATCAATAATGTTCCACATGATTCATGTGAAACACAGCCCATTCAAAGTTATTTTATTAATAATTAAGATGTAATTCAAAGAGTATATATTTTGAAAAAGGCATAATAAAGATAGAGATGTCAATCCAACTTTGTATTATTTCATAAGCACAAGTGACCTAAGCATAGTATAAAGAAGGATTATGAATTGTACATAATTTTATATTTTCATATGACATATGTCCCGTCTACGCTTGAACTTCTAGGATTAGCGGAAAGGTGGATTTTTAACCCGGTTAGGCCTTGTCCGGCTGCATACATATTCACATCATTCCACATGTATTAGAGCAGATTAAGGTGGAAAGTTAATTAATTCTCACATAAATGTATTTCAACACACGTGGATTGAGATGGATACAAGTAGAGCCCTTGAGCATCTCCAAGAGTTTTCAAAACCCACTCTTAATTTTGATCTTTTTTTTGTAAGATTCGAAAAAAATATCTCTTCAACAACTTTTTATCTTAACTTCCGATCTCTGTGCAATTAGGAGTGTATCCAATCGACCGATCTGAAGGTAAAAGGATGTGTGCCCAGTACAAATACAAATGTATAAAAGAGAAAGAAAAATATAAAGTGGCTATGGTAATTTAAAAATAGTTTGAGATTCTTGACGTAAAATTTTCTTTTACTTGTAAGAATGAGATATTGGAAATGGTTGGAGACTTTCTACTTTTTAGTGAATTGGGAAACTCATTTTACTAATTATTTTTTAACTATTGGAGATGCTCTTGTGTTTAGAGTGTGTTGTGGCTTAGAAAAAAACTCGCCTACAATATAAAAGGTACAATCCACAATCTACAATAAAAGCTTCTTATAATCCTATTTATATATTACCCGACTGGTTTCAGACGTTCGATTAATTTTGAACGGCCTACCGTTTAAAGTGGCATCCACAACAGTGACAGACTGACGGCCCTGGACCCTGGTCCCAGCCTTCCCTCGCACTTCTCTCCTATGGCGATCCCTCCCCGGATCACGGCGGCCGGTGGCGGCGGCCGCAAGCCGAGGGTGCCGCTGCTCCCACCGGAGAGAACTCTCCTGACCGCCTTTGCCGCGGCGGCGGCGCTGGCTGTCCTTTGCCTCGTCTCCTCGTCCCCCGCCGCCTCGCTGTCGGGTTCTTGGAGATCCGGGGCTTGGAGCGGCGACAAGTACCTTTACTGGGGCAGCCGCGTGGATTGCCCCGGCAAACACTGCGGCTCCTGCGCGGGGCTCGGGCACCAGGAGTCCAGCCTCCGCTGTGGTCTCGAGGAGGCCCTTTTCCTTGGCAGGTAATAAGAACTACCTTACCGTGCTTATGCTCACTAGGTAGGTTTGTTTTTGGATTAGCTAAATTTTCATCTCGTTGAAATTCGGAATGTGGAGACTAGAAGACTGATGCTAGAAGGAAGATGGGCCATGCTAATGCCTTGAATCGGCTAACAGTGGCGGACCCAGGATTTCAAACCAGGGTAGTCCTAATAAAAAAAATTCATGTGCAACACGATAAAATTCAAAGAAAAAATTCGGTAAAATGGCTATAAATTAACCAAATTGAGATAATACAATTGGAAGGCTCAAAACTTATATAAATTAACCAAACTTATATAAGGTCTTACATAAATAAGAGATTACAATACAATTTCTAGTTCAAGGCTTTTGCTTTGCGCTTTCTCATTGCCATGAAAGCATGAACTTGGCGGAGATTGGACATAAAAGAAATTTGAAATTTATTTTATAGAAAAATAGTATCAAACAAAGTTTTGGAGTACACCATTGTGAAGAGCTTGTCGAGACAATCGAAACAGACATATTATTTGCTATATTGGGAGCTCGGATCCAAAAGATATTAATTTTAAAAGAGAAGTCAACGTCCACTTAGCAAACTCCAGGAGAGCCCAACAGCACAGCGCCATGCAGCACATGCACTAGGCATCGATACTGGCCAGGTGCGTCCCCATCTGCTTCCCCAGTGGGAGAGAGCCGTCGAACGGCCCAGCCACTCTGGTAAAGCCGCATGACTCAGGCAGGAGGCCTTGCCTGCTCCCCAGTTTCACCACGCAGAAGCACAACATGCCTTGACTGCGCACACTCCGTGACTACGATAACGTGGGCTTCTTTCAGTTTTTTATTGGACCATACTTTCTATAGGCTAAAGGATTGAAAATATGAGTACTAAATAAATTTTGGGCCAAATTTCAGGGTAGTCATGGGCCTACCTGGGCTACCCTTTGGGTCCGCCACTGTCGGCTAATGTGCTACTGGTTTGTGACTACACAAGAAAAAAAGAAGGCATCACTACTTATTTTTGTTTCTTTGCAGAACATTTGTGATGCCCTCAAGAATGTGCCTAAGTTCACTGCATAACACAAAGGGAGTTATCCAAAGTGGTGCAACTACAAAACATAGGTTTTTGCTTCTTAGCCGCATCTATCTCTCTGTTGTTTTACCACAATGAAGTTCGCATATTTTACTATCTAATAAAGCAAGTATTTTGTAGATGGGAAGAAAGTTCTTGTGCAATGGAATCTCTATACGATATAGATCAGATCTCAAGAACAGTACCAGTTATTTTGGACAACTCAAAAAAATGGGATGATATAGTATCAAGAAGCATGAAACTAGAAGTGGGAGGAGTGGCACATGTGCAAGGAATTAGCAGAGGTGAACTCAAACAAAATCCCTTATACTCAACAGCTCTCGTAATAAACCGCACTGCAAGCCCCCTTGCTTGGTAAGCACACAGGTTCTTGTAGTGCCTTTGTTTTAACTTCCTTCATCCGGACTTAATATTTTGTTCAGCAATGCCTATGCTGATTTTAACCAATTATTATGTCCAAACATTAAGCTCATATCTGAAATTCAGGTTTATGGAGTGCAAGGATCGCAAGAACCGCAGCTCAGTGATGTTATCCTACAACTTTTTGCCAAGTATGCCAGCACAAAAATTGAGGGATGCAGCAAATAAGGTATTTTTTTCCTCGCCTATCTTGTTTATGCAGTCTCAAGAAATGGACTGGTAGTATGTATCTGTTTCTTTTCCTCAATCTTCTGGTTATGTTCATATTCTTGTTTCTTGTTAGAATGATTTGACCCAGTTGTTTCATACAATCCTTAAGCTGCACTGACCTTAAATTACGATTTGATGATGTACCTAAAGTGTGGAATTACTGCTGCTAACTGAACCCTAACATTGGATAAATGTTTGACGACTTTCATTTATCCATTCAAAACACAGTGTAAGTTCTGCAATTGTTGTTTTTTTGGTGGTGCATCCATAAAGCAAAGTATTATTATCCGCACCCTGCAAGTATAGATACCAGTTTGTCTACTCCTATTGCACTTTCTTATGCCAGGTCATTAATATGGTATGCCAAGGCTGCACAGACTTCTGACTGGGCGAAAACAGAATTAGCTCAAGCCTCATGCCCTGAAACATCTTTAGATTTGTAGCTTGTCAAGCATACATCAGATTTGGTAGTATGGTTTTGGGTAATTGTTACCTTTACATGAGTTCTTAAATCAAGTTATTCCCTCTATTGTCATGTTCAGTAATATTCAATGCAGGCTATGATGCAACCCCTAAATCAGTTCCTCGGTTTCAGATGAAAGAAACACTTGGTGATTATGATGCTATTCATGTGAGACGCGGCGATCTATTGAAAAATAGGAAAGATAGATTTGGTGTCGAACGGAGCCTTCATCCTCATCTAGACAGAGACACCCGCCCTGAGTACATCAGAAAAAGAATTGCAAAATGGATTCCACCAGGTCGAACTCTGTACATTGCATCAAATGAAAGAACTCCAGGCTTCTTTTCCCCTCTATCAGACAGGTACCATCTGTGCTGCTTTTCCATTTCTCTTGTCCAACTAGGATCTCTGGCATTGTTTAAATTAGCATTTATCTTCCTCCTCCATCCTCCTAATGCATTGCAGAGCACTTCTTGGTAAGTGCAGTTGGAAAGCTGTCCTCATTCTTGCTATTTAGGATTACTTAAGCCAGTTAAATTTATTTTTTCTGTTCACTTTCCATATTGCCATGGTTAAGCATTTTTTAGCTATAAGATGTTTTCATGTGTCTGGTCATGTCAGTTCTTCAATCTGTATACTGGTTAAATCCTATTCAGGTTTCTACATCCATGTGTGCTATTATATCAAGAAAATCACCTTGTGCTTACTGAAATTGTTTGCTCGTTTTTTGGAAACAATTCAGGTACAAGTTAGCATACTCGTCCAACTTCAGTAGCATATTGGACCCAATCATTGAGAATAACTATCAGCTATTCATGGTAGAGAGGCTAATGATGCAAGGAGCAAAGACATTTGTCAACACAATGAGAGAATTTGACAGTGATTTGACCCTCTGTGATGATCCCAAAAAGAACACCAAAGTCTGGCAAAAGCCAGTATATACAGATGATTGACGCTAGCTGGCCATCGAATGTGATGCAGAGCTCCCTCTTTCAGCAACTTTACGGTCTGACGTGGACAGCTGATTAAGCCTAAAGCTGGCATGGTAGTGTTTGCTGTTATTGCAGAAGCCAACTAAAATCAACCTGCAGCAGTGGAAATTCCACCCGTGATTCACTTCAGCACATTTGTTCATATTACCACGTGTACTTATAATCTGGAAAAAAGCTAAAAGTATTGACCTTTTTTTCCCATTACTTAACAATTAGGAAGTATATAGGTTACCAGAGAAGATTTGTTTGCAGATTTAGGATGCATACATGTTACATATCCTTCTGTACAATATGTATAAGAATGAACCGGCACCGTAAGGCTTCTGTGTGGAGAATATCATTAATTGGTTGTTTTCTTCTTTTAGCATTTTTGTTATACCTGCCGCCCTTCCGATCGACCAAAAAAAAAACTATTTTTGGACTGCGGCGCAGCTTGTTCGGGAGGCCGTATCGTATCGTGGATTATTTACTGCTGGCTGGTTTGGTGTGGGAGAAAAACACTGTTCCCGGCTGGAAATTTACGATCGTTTACGAGCAAGCGAACAGGCTGGTTTCTAATGTGTACCTTTGACCACAGTTTTCTAGTAGTACTATATATATTTATAAACTTCAATAGATTTCAACAAACCCCCAGGGTCGGAGTTTTTTTAATAGATTTCCCAAACTGATGGTATTTCTTAAGGAAAATATACACCTGATGATATTCACGTTTTCAAACTAAATGTACGAAGTTATTGGTAGTTAAAATCTGGGTCTTGTAACATCGAGTATTTATGACGGGTGAGTATTGTTTATTCTCTGTTTTGTGTATGTGCTACACTTGATTTATTTACCTATCCCTCTGAGATGAGTTTTTTTTGTCTCTTAAGAAAGACACCAAATGTCTCTCCTATCTTAAGAAAAATAACAGTTGGCCTGTTCGCTGGTTGGTTTCTGGGTTGATAAGTCCGGCTGATGCTGGTTTGTTATGAGAGAAAAACACTGTTGACTGACTGATAAGCCTTGGTTGAAACCAACAAACGAACATGCTGAGTAGCCAATTGAAGAGACTGTGACGCCTAAGAGAGGGTTAAATTAGACGACTTAAAAATCACTACTAACTATGGCCTCTAATTTTCTCATATGGTCAAAACCTATGCAAGAAATAAACTATCTAGATGCGCAACCAAGGTTTTGTTAGGTGTGTTGCTATCTCTACTGTAAGAGAGTTATGCAACCTTACAATCATATCAACTAGCCTATGAAACTAAGTTAGGAAGGGAAGCACACAACAAGGTACATAATATAAACGTGGAAGCTAAAGTGTGGTAGAGATGCGAACTTGCATCGACGACTCTGGTACTTTTATCTAGGTATCGAGAAGCTCCTCGCTTTTTGCTAGTCCTCGTTGGAGCCCCTCGCAAGGGCCAAGCTCTTGGTCAGGTAACTCCGTGGATAGCCCCCGGGCCTTCCCCACGTACAAGTGGGTCTCTGAGATGGCCTCTCCTGGGCCGCTCCCCACTGTTTTCACTATCGAGCTTCTGGCCAAACCACCATGGGCCTTGTTCCCGTCGATACATAGTGGTGGCCACAACACAAACGCAGTTGGTGTGGTCGCACAAAACTATATATAAGTCCCTCCGATGTACAACAATAGTATACGTAAGCACCGACTGAGAAGAGATATGCAAACCTCACTAAACACTAGGTCTATACCTAGAGCAAACACATTTAGTGGTGGTCTAACTAGCCTAATAAGCCCTTCACAAAATACTTATACTAATCACCATGTGAACATTGTGCAAGTGGAGAGCACTAGGATGAAGCACCAACTCTTTTGGTATGTTCCTCAGCTCCCTCACATCTCGAATGGCTGGTTTGGGTGGTATTTATAGACCCCAAGTCTAAAACTAGCCGTTGCCAAAAACTGCAGCATTCTGTACATCGGACATGTCCGGTGGTAGCACCGGACCTCTAGAGTCCGACCGTTGGAACTTGACCATTACGTTGCTTTTCTTTGAGCACCGGACCTCTACACCGGACATGTCCGGTGGTTCAATGGATGTCACCATTATGTCCTGTGTACATCGGATTTCAGCACCAGACTTATGCACCGGACTTCACACGGGAAATGTTCGCTGCTCAATTTTCAGCGCAATACACTTTCGTATTTCGGGCATAACTTTTAGCTCTAAACTCATATTTTGATGATCTTAGACTTTTGAAAAGCTCATGAAAAGCTCTACAACTTTGAACTGATGTCATGTCAATTTGAGCAGATCCAAAATCATGAGACAATTCCAATTCATCCGCCTCTTTGTCTCGGCTCCAGTGACTTCAATTCTGTTTATTTCTTTACGTCCGGGCTTCTACTTCTTGGTGTCTTAGACTTCTAGTATGTCTTGCAGGCCTTCGATATGGCTTCTAATGTTTTGCTTGTAGGTGTTGATCATTCGGACCATCACTTTTCCTAAATCCAAGTCCACCTTGCATCCATTTGAACTATACCTTATATACTAGCAAACATTGTTAGTCCAAATCGTCATGTTATTTATCAAACATCAAAATCCAAACGTAATAGCCTATAGGGCCCATTGTCCTTACAATCTCCCCCTTTTTGGTGCTTGATAACAACATAATCAAAGCAAGCAAATAATAGATACTAAATGAAAATGCCACTTTCTACTTGCTAGGATGCAGTGCAAGAGCAAGAACATATGATGCTAAAGTTTCCAAATGAATAAAAACATATAGAATACTTATCTTGCCCTTGCCATTGTATACATGTCCCATTATTTGGCATTATGGACTTATATTTTAGTGTGATTATGTCTGATGGCCCTAAGGACTTGTTAGATTATTTTTTTAAGAACTTAGGTGTCAAGATTTATAATTTGCATAGGCCAAGGTTATCGATTTAATTTTGAAGGCCCAATTCTCAACCCCCTATTGGGACATTCGGTCCTTGTCATGACAAGTTCTCAGGGAAAACACGTACTTTATTTTTTTATCACGATGATTAGAGTGTATTACATTAGTAAACGGATGTTTCTAATTATTATGAGAATTTCTAAGATCAGTCTGAATTCGTTACAGCAATACCGAAACCATTCCTTTGAGAAAAGATTAGTGATGACGGCATGCAGATCGAGACCATAATATATAACAGGTAAAAAGGGCAAAGAAAATCAAAAGTAGGGGTTCTAATCAACTTACATAGAATCGTAGCCTAGCTACCGAGCTAGCTTCCTGCAGCGACATACGTACCTCTCCTTCTCTATCCACCAAATTAGTCTACGCGACACGCAACACAGTCACCTACGTCTCACTTCGCCGATCATCGTCACTAACGCCATGGCCATTGTGCTCACCATCGCCAAGGCTTTCACCTTTCTCATCATCGCCTTTTTCTTCCAGCGGCACGACCTGCTGCGCCCTTCTCTTCTTGCCGTCGTTCAGGCGCACGCCAAACAGCTTCACCGGCGCCTCCTCATTATCGCAGCGTGGCCTCCACGTCGGTGCTGAGGTGTCGCTGTCGGTAGAGCCGAGCTGCACCAGCCTGCAGCTGGCGGTCGTCGTCGCCACCGGTGGTGGCACCGGCTCCACGTTGTTCTGCAGGAAGTATATGATGTCGTTGTAGAGCCTCCTCATGTGCGCCAGCTCTGACAACAGCAGCGAGTTGCGCCGCCGGAGCTCCCGGTTGTCCTCCGACAGGGTCGCCAGGAAGTCCTTGCGGCCGAGGTCCTCCTCCTGGACGTGGTAGCCCGACGGATGCCGAGGCGGCTGCGGCGGCAAGAAGAGGCTGAGGTAAGGCTGGTGCTGAGGGAGCGGCGGCTGCAGCTTCTGCGGCGGTTGCAAGCACGACGAAGACTTCCGCCGGTGGATCTCCGAGAGGAGGTGGTTAGCGCCCTTCCTGAAGAACTCGTTGGCGAACTCCCACCTGTCTGCCACTATCTTCCTGAAACCCTGCAAAAGGCCAAAAACCATGCTAATTAGCTACAAGGACGGTGCAAGTTCGAATGCTTAGTTGTCTCGAGTCTCAACTCACAGCTCAGAAGATAGTATGGAAAAATGTTTTAAATCTTCGGATAAGACATTCAGCGAATGGCCTCTCAAACACTTAATAGCAGTTTTAAATGAGGCTATATATTAGTGGGTTATAGCCTGCTAAATTGTATACGGACACAAATAGATTGATTTGCGTTAAAAAACTATATATAGCGGGCTAGCTATAGCCGGGGATTTAAAACCTCGATAAACATCGGTGCTACATGGAGTCATGAACACAATATATACATGATGCCACAGGATGGAGTTTGTCTACTGTACTAGCACTGCAAGTGCTCATGTCAATCTCTTCTCTGACAATGATTGGGAGACAAATATCACTGCAAAAATGTACTGTTTATTTACTGGTGCCTGAGAAGCATGATGAATGCATGCATGGTTTGTTTGTTTTTAGATGAGAGGAGGGTAAAGATAAGATGGATGTTGTAAATGTAATGTAATGTAATGCAACTACTTTTATTGTTGCATATTGTGAAAAGTTTTGGTCTGCAAACCATGAACTCTGCAGGTGGTAGGAAGCAATATCGCTAGAACTGAGGTTTCAAATTGAAAAAGAACGTAACCAAAAGCTCAGTCCTCAACAAAGAACCAATGAAATGAAAGTGGTAAAAGATACAAGATATTTATGTTCTTTGTTGGAGTCCAGGAAATAAAAAAAAGGGCAGGCAGAGGAAGCACAATCGGTAGCAGTGGTTTTCAAATCTAGCAACAAGATGGTACATGTCCTCTGTATCTATTCTATTCTTCAGTCCACAGCCACTGCCCAGAAACAAACATCTCTTGTCACGTTCTAGGAAACACGAAATGGAAATGATGAAACGTCACCAGTCACCACCAACCAACAGGTGGTCTTAAAATCCTCAGACATGCATGCATATGACACTCGCCTTTTCGCCCCCCACTGACCACCAGACCTCGCAGCTAATTACTTAACACCACATCCACACACTAGGATCTCGGCAATATGCTGTACATGTGGGTTCAAATTAAAAGCCTATCTACCAAAGCCCAAAACTACGTCAGAGCGCCATTTGGGTTGCACAGGTCGAAAACAAGAGCTTCCAAATCAAACCATGCAAAATTAAATCCAAATGATGGAGAAGCACACACTGAGACGCACGCAGATAAACACACACTCACAATCTGAGCATGCGCGGCTAATATATGTATGTATCATCACTCACATAGGTGTTGAGCTGCCTGACGAAGCTGGAGAAGTTGTTGTGCTTGAAGTAGTTGGGGAGGAGGTCCCTGGCGAACTCCGGCGGCTGCCACACCACGAAGGTGGCGCCGTCCTCGCCCCACGACACGATGTGGTCGGTGCGGTGATCGTCCACGAGCTGGAAGGTCTTGGTAAGGAAGGGGGCCGGCCCGGCCGGCTTAGCAGCGTGCGAGCTCATATCCATGTCGTCCATGGACGACACCACCGTCGTCGTCTCACCGTCACCACCACCACACCGCCTCCCCACGAGGAATGCCGCCATCGACTGGTGCAGTGCAAGAGGAGGCAACAAGGAGTCAGGCAACTGCCTCTCTATGCAATTGCTGCTAGTGCGAGAGAGAGGAGACGACAGGATCGTCGGAGAAGCTATGAAGGCTCTCTACCTCTCCCTAAAGCTTACTTAGCTCTCACCTCTAAGACTGGAGCGCACACATACACGCCCACAGCACAAGGCACCACCTTCAAATAGTCTTGCTGGGTACCGGCGGTGGGGCACTGTCCGGCCCTCTAGCTCGAGCTACAGTCTCCTCCAATCTCTGTCCCCATCTCCTGAATTTTTTTTATATTTTGGACTTTTTTTTTGAAAGTTTCTCACAAATAGACTCCTGGCAGAAAGAATTTAGAAAATAGACCCTTAGCTCGGCGCCATTGGTGCTAGCGCCGAGCTAATACGTCTCGGCGTCAGCGTCTCTGGTGCCGAGCTCCTGGGCATGGTAGATGACATGGCAGTTGTCGGGTACCGTAGAACGGGGTACCCCGAGCGTAAATCAAAAGGGTCACTTAAGTCCCATCAAAAAACAAAGCTAGAAGGTAAGTCATGTGCTCATCACCGGCCACGTCCGAGCCCACCAGGCTCTCCGCCTCGCCTCAAGCCTGCACAGGAGGTCTCGACGTCCTGACGCAATCTCCGCCTCGCGCGAGGCCTTTCACGGAAGGCCTCGGCAAGGAGTGCAATCTCCGCCTCGCGCGAGGCCTCTCACGGAAGGCCTCGGCAAGGAGTCCGATCTCCGTCTCGCGCGAGGCCTCATTCTCCGTATCGCTCGAGGCCGTCGCCCCCCGCCTCGACCGATCTTCCCGACAGCATGTCATGTCCCATTAATACGTCAACCACTCCCGCAATCTTAGCCGGACAATGGCTCGACACCGCAGAATGGCCGACGGGACATGAGATCGCATCAGCACCATACCAGCTGAGACAGGGCACGGCGGGGATTACCGGTCACTGTATCCTGACGCTGTGCCCACGATCAGCGCCCGCACTACACTGTGCCCCGCGATCCCCGCCTCGAAAAACAACACGACACGGACGGCCTGGCCCGGGTCATCACCGTCTCCAAGCCAGCACACCGGATCAACCGCTCTCTCCGGGCCTCAGCACTATGCACTAGGGTCTCGGCTATCTCGGGATTCGTGTCTACCGAGACCCCCCACTGCGGTGCAGCCTCGGCACCGACCGAGCCTCGGCCTCGCGCACAGTCAGTCCACAGCGACTCGCACGCTGACCGCCGCACCCACTCCGAGGCAGCCCGGGAGCTTCCATGCCGCACAGGATCGGATGTGACCAGCACGCCGCCCCAGTGCTCCAAGGACGGACCACTCCGACGACTATGCCGCCACAGGAACAGACCACAGGGCTCGGACACGCCACCCCTGTTTGCACGACGCCGTATAGTTAGCTCATGTACTACCCTTGTTCTCCCTTCAAACTATAAAAGGAAAGGACTTGGGCTATTTCTAGGGGGACTCACGGGGAACAAGGCCCTGTAACACACACTTCCCAGCCGCCTGAGAGCAACGTCTCAAGCAGCCCACACCTCACCTCGCCGAGACCTGGGATGAACTCCCTCTCTCACCTAGCTTGTAACCCCCTACAACAAGCATTTCGGTGCAAGGAATCCAAGATCGATCTTCCGGACTGGACGTAGGGCCCGAATTGCCCGAACCAGTATAAAATCTTGTGTCTCTTTGCATCACCATCCGGAATCGGGAACACGCAGGATAAATTTACTAGTTGATTGAGGACCCCCCCCGGTCTGAAACACCGACAGCAGTGATCTCGGTGCCAGTCACTCTAGCGCCGAGCTCACTGCCATTTAACCCTGGCCAACCTTCCTGCCCGAGCGTTCTTCCTCTTCTTTCTTCTTCTTCTCGGGGTTTTTCTCTCCCCACTTCACCCTACCTCACGCATCGGCATATTGGACCTTGGAAACTTTGATTTGATCCGTAGATCTTCGAGAGCAAGGTATCCTCGCTCCTTTCCTAATTTTTTTTCGCATCGATTCGGTATGTATTAGTCAGATTTTTGAACGTAATAATCGTTATCACTTAGGGTTTCATTGTATCCATCAATATATGTATTATACAATCGTAGGATGATGCCAAGGCGTAAAAAAGCTAGCAAACATAGACGTATGTAGTTATGTTATGGGTTCATTGTTGTGTATCAAATAGGAAACCCTAAATTTATGATTTAATGTTAACTGCTTTGAGTTTGTAGAATGAAATTAGTTGTACTGTAGTTATGGTTCTCATTCACATTTATTTACGGTTTTGACAGGATCGTCGGAGAAGCTATGAAGGCTCTCTACCTCTCCCTAAAGCTTACTTAGCTCTCACCTCAGGCTGGAGCGCACACATGCACGCCCACAGGGCACCACCTTCAAATAGTCTTGCTGGGTACCGGCGGTGGGGCACTGTCCGGCCCTCTAGCTCGAGCTACAGTCTCCTCCAATCTCTGTCCCCATCTCTCTCTCATCATCATTATACATGCATATGCATGGATATCTGTGCGTGCGTGCCTTCCTGCACGCACTTCCGCTTGGCACGAACTAGCTCCACTTGAACCGCTACAAATACATTTTGCCAAATTTTTTAGGCATCTAAACAAGCCCTTGGTTTTTGAGGGGCTGCTCAGTGGTCACACGAGGAATTCCATGGCATGTATATGTATGCATATATATACCTGCTGCTGCTGTGCAACTGTTTATGACTTGTACAGTGAGTGCGTGATTGTATGTACAGTATATATATATATATATAAATATATGTGAACAATGCCTCGCTAGATAATACTAGACACAATGTATATAGACACACTATACTCCTTCCGTCTCTAAATGTCTGTCGTTTTCACTTTCTGAGAAATAATTTTGATTAAATATATATTAAAAAATATTAATATTTATGATACATAATTAGTATCATTAGATAGATATTTGAATCTAGTTTTTTAATAAATTTATTTGGAGATAGAAATATTACATGTATTTTTTATAAATTGAGTCAAAATTATCGGTACGTAAATTGTGGCGACTAATATTTATGGACGGAGGGAGTATGTACGTGAATATTATATATGCGACAGAACAATATATATATGCATAGTGACATGCAAACGTACGTACAGGGGTTGATTAATTGATCGAAACTTTCTCGTCATGCATGAACATAATCGAACGTTTAATTATAGAATAACCGTACATATGGATCATGCCTTAACTACAAACACTAGTACAATTGATGCAGCAGCCGGATAGCAGAACCCTAACGTTTCAAACCAAGTTGCTCTTCTCTTTAAACACTAGCAATGAACACTAAATAAAGGTGATTGATAACTGACGCTTACGATCATCTGACACCGCTATATATGTAAGACGTACTAGCAATCACCTGACTCTAACTAATGTCAGCGATAAATATATTTCCACACATGTACACTACCGGCCTGTTCGCTCACTACTAGAGAACATACTTTAGAACGATGTCTCAATTTGGCGTTAGCCTCGGCATTTTTTTTTGCCTCTGAGACTAAAAGTTTCTGTCCAACGGTCATCCGCGGAGCAGGGAATACCACCCGGGACCAAAGGTTCCCGGTTGGTAATACCAGTCGGGACTAAAGCTTTTAGTCCTGGTTTGGGTGATGCTCCGGGAATAAAGATTAATCTTTAGTCTCGGTTTGGCCCTCTAACCGGGACTAATTATCCCGGCCTATAGACCAGCTCATTTCTTTCTTCCCGAGCCCGAGCCATTCCATTCAAACTCACTGCCTCTGTTCTTCAGCTTGCTGTTGTTCTTGCTCTCTCCCCCTCCATTGGTGTTGCTCTTCGATTTTGGAGGTAACAAACTTAATCCTCTTATGTTTTATCAGTAGCTTATCTCATTTTGCGATATTGATGCATGTGTAACTTTATATGTTGGACTTTATTATGATTTTATATGTCATTTTTAGCTTAAAATGATATGATGATTTGCATATATGTTTGGATAAACAAAAGTTAAATTAGTTCATCAAAATCACGCTTCGCTCGTCCTCGCTGAAGCACGCGTCATCCTCATCCCCGGCGGCTTACGTGATCTTAGAATTAATTTTTCCATGAAATGAAAAACTTAGAAAATAGTTAAAAAAATTGTAGAAAATCCATACTAGTTGAACTTGCGGACCGTGTTCAGCTCGGCGAGCGGTAACGGACGTCAAGGAGGAGCTTTGATTTTACGAGGGAGAGCGACAACGGTCGTGGAAGACCGTGTTCTCTTCCTCGTAGAATCGGAGCTCTTCCTTGGCCAAATACGGTGCCGTCCGGTGGAGAAATGCTCGCCGAGATAATCACGTAAGCAAGGTCAACTAGTACGGATGGTTATTTATTGAAACATGTTTTTGAGCTATAATTTAATGGATATTTGATAACTTCAGACCTACAAATATCATCTATAAATGTTACTATCCTCGGCAACCTAAACGTCCGCGAGCTCGCCGATATCGAGCAGGTCACTTAGAATTATTTTTTTCCATGAAATGAAATACTTAGAAATCATGCCTTTTATTTTTTAGAATTAAATTTTCCATGAAATGAAAAACTTAGAAAATAGTTAGAAAATTATAGAAAATCCGTACTAGTTGAACTTGCGGACCGTGTTCATCTCGGCGAGCATGTTCTCTACCGAGCGGTAAGGGACGTCAAGGAGGAGCTTTGATTCTACGAGGGAGAGCGGCAACGGTCGTGGAAGACCGTGTTCCCTTTCTCATAGAATCAGAGCTCTTCCTTGACTAAGTACGGTGCCGTCCGGTGGAGAAATGCTCGCCGAGATGATCACGTAAGCAAGGTCAACTAGTACGGATGGTTATTTATTGAAACATGTTTTGAGCTATAATTTAATGGATATTTGATAACTTCAGACCTACAAATGTTATCTGCAAATGTTACTATCCTTGGCAACCTAAACGCCCGCGAGCTCGCCGATATCGAGCGGGTCACTTAGAATTATTTTTTCCATGAAATGAAATACTTAGAAATCATGCCTTTTATTTTTTAGAATTAAATTTTCCATGAAATAAAAAACTTAGAAAATAGTTAGAAAATTATAGAAAATCCGTACTAGTTGAACTTGCGGACCGTGTTCATCTTGGCGAGCATGTTCTCTACCGAGCGGTAACGAACGTCAAGGAGGAGCTTTGATTCTACGAGGGAGAGCGGCAACGGTCGTGGAAGACCGTGTTTCCTTTCTCGTAGAATTGGAGCTCTTCCTTGACCAAGTACGGTGCCGTCCGGTGGAGAAATGCTCGCCGAGATGATCACGTAAGCAAGGTCAACTAGTACGGATGGTTATTTATTGAAACATGTTTTTGAGCTATGTGATTTCTATGTCATTTTTAGCTCAAAATCACATGATGATTTACAATAGTAAAATCACTTGATAGTTTGGTATTTTACTATTATACATAGTACATATTTCATGGTTTAGTTAGATAAATAAATAATTTTAGTTTTGTTTAAATATATTACTTTAGAAAATATGAAATTTATACTACTTTGCAAAAATAAGTATAGAAAGTAGATGACAACTGGTATCGGATCTTCGGCCTCTCGTTCGGTTGCGAAACGACTGAGGCCAGAACTCCCTCTCATTATCTGCGACAAGTGTAAGCAGAAGATTAGTGATGGAAGTACCGAGTCAAGAGACAGGGACCCAACAAGGATCATGTTTTCTACAAGTGCCCGGATCACGATGTGAGTTTCTTACGCATTTGATTATTATGGCTAATTGACCTGCTTTTCTTGAATATTTTTGACTAAATATTTTTTGTTTTAATTTCAGTGGGAGGGCAATAGATGCGATGGTTGGTACTGGGAGGAAGATTATGCTACATACAGTGTAGAATTCAGGTGCGCTTGAGGTAGCGGCTGCTGATGATGAGGCAGTGAGCCAGCAGGAAGAAGCTTATTGATATTCAACAGAAGAATGATTTGTCTGTTTTAGTTGTGTACGGTCACTGAAATAATTATGTTACTGAAGTGCATTGTAGTTTTAGTTTGTTTAGTGATAGTTGGGATTGCTTACGTTGTAGCCAGGCTTAGTTAATTAATCAACCGTGTGTGTGTCATCTATGTTGTGTAATAAAATACTTAATTATATTCAAGGTTTTCATAATTTATCGTGTAATGCAGATTATGTCACGCCATTGGATGTACAATGCCGATCGTCCGCTCCCAAGACTTTATTGAGGGCGTGCACTATTTCTTAGGTGTGGCCGAGGCAAATAAGTGGGATGGTTTCATGTGCTGTCCATGTGCCATATGTAAGAATTTAAAGGAATATTCAAGCTCAATGAGTCTTCATTCACATTTGCTTAAGTCAGGTTTCATGTCAAACTATATATGTTGGACTAAGCATGGAGAAAGCGGGGTCATGATGGAAGAAGGTGAAGGAGAAGATTTAGACATTGATGACATTATTGCTCAGTATGGTGCCTTTGATGATACTACAATGGGGGGAGATGAAGAAGAGGTAGCGGCAGAAGATGATCTCGGTGATGCTCTTGGCGATGCCATTCGTGATGCACAACAAGAATGCAAAAGTGAAAAAAGAGAAAGTTAAGTTCAAGCGCATGCTTGAGGATCATAGGAAGTTGCTATACCCGACGGCCGAAGAGGGGCAAAAAAAGTTGGGTACAACACTGGAATTGCTACAGTGGAAGGCAAAGAATGGTGTATCCGACAAGGCATTTGAGAATTTATTGAACCTCATAAAGAAGATGCTTCCGAAGCCAAATGAATTGCCCACCACTACGTACGAAGCAAAAAAGGTTGTCTGCCCTTTGGGATTAAAAATCCAGAAGATACATGCATGTCCTAATGACTGCATCCTCTACCATGGCAATGAATACGAGAATTTGGATGAATGCCCGATATGTAAAGCAACGCGGTATAAGATCAGGCGCGATGATCCTGGTGACGTCGAGGGTGAATAACGTCCTAGAAAGAAAATCCCTGCCAAGGTTATGTGATATGCTCCTATAATACCACGCTTAAAACGTTTGTTCAGAAATAAAGACCATGCAAAGTTGTTGCAGTGGCATAAAGAAGATCGTAAGGTAGATAATATGCTGAGACACCCAGCTGATGGGTCCTAGTGGAGAGCGATAGACAAGGAATTTCCAGAGTTTGCAAATGAGGCTAGAAACTTAAGGTTCGCCTTAAGTACAGATGATATGAATCCTTTTGGGGAGCAGAGCACTAGTCATATCACTTGGCCAGTTACTCTGGGATGAGTACAAATAAGAACACTTTGACCTACGAGCAATGTTGTTCGTAACAATCAATGATTGGCCTACTTTAAGTAATCTTTCAGGTCAGACAAACAAAGGATATAATGTATGCACACATTGTTTTGATGACCTTGACAGTATATATTTGAAAAGATGTCGAAAGGTCAGTGTACCTTGGCCATCGTCGATTCCTTCCTTTGAATCACCAAGTAAGAAAGAAAGGTAAGCATTTTAAAGGTAAACCAGACCACCGGAAGAAGCCTCATAACCAAACCGGGGAAGATGTACTCGCAATGGTCAAGGATATGAAAGTAGTATTTAGAAAGGGACAAGGCAGCGAATCTATTCCTAAAGATGCTAAGGGACACGCACCCATATGGAAGAAGAAGTCCTATCTTTTGAGAAGCTACCCTATTGGCAAGTCCTAGAGGTCCGTAACTGCAATCGACGTGATGCATCCTGACAAAGAATCTTTGTGTGAACCTATTAGGATTCATGGATGTGTATGGGAAGCTAAAGGATTCACTTGAAGCACTGCCAGGACTTGTAGGGCATGAAAGAACTGAGACAACCTTCATCTAGAGAAGACAGATGATGAACGTCATTACTTAAGTCCTGCTAGCTACACACTTAGCAAAGAAGAGAGGGACAGCATGTTCGAATGTCTAAGCAGCATCAAGGTCCCATCGGGATTCTCCTCCAATATAAAGGGTATAATAAATGTGCTAGAGAAGAAATTTCTAAACTTAAAGTCCCACGACTGCCATGTGCTTATGACTGCAATTGCTTCCAGTTGCTTTAAGAGGAATTCTACCTCCACATGTACAGTCTAGCCACCGTGAAGCTATGTGCATTCCTCAATGCAATTTCTCAGAAGGACAATCAATCCAGTAGGAACTAGCTACTCTACAGAATGATGTGGTTCAATGTCTTGTCAGCTTTGAGTTGGTGTTCCCTCCATCCTTCTTTAATATCATGACACACCTCCTAGTTCATTTGGTGAAGGAGATTAGTATTCTTGGACCTGTGTTCTTACATAACATGTTCCCCTTAGAGAGGTTTATGAGAGTCTTGAAGAAATATGTGAAAGTCCGTTCTAAGCCTGAAGGAAGCATCAGCCCAGGGCTATGGAACAGAGGAGGTCATTGAGTTTTGTATTGACTTTATTCCTGACCTTGTCCCTGATTGGCTGTTCCCGAATCATGACACGAGGGGAGACTCAGTGGTAAAGGAACTTTAGGGAAGAAAACATATATTGGCATGGAAGACGATTATTTCAATAAAGCACACTACACAGTTCTTCAGAACTCGTCATTGGTGCATCCGTACATCAAGATAAATAAGGAGTTCTTACGATCCAAGTTTCCAGGGAAGACTGAAGCTTGGATTAGGCGTCAGCACATAGAAAGTTTCAGTGGTTGGTTGCGAAAAGAATGTCAAGAGCGATGACAATATTGATGAGCAATTGTATTTGTTGGCTAGGCAACCATCATGGCATATCCTCATGTACCAAGGGTACGAGATAAATGGGAATATATTTTACACAGTTGCCCAAGATAAAAGGAGCACCAATCAAAATAGTGGTGTTCGCATAGATGGCACAGATCCAAATGGGAATATACAAACATATTATGGCCGCATAGAAGATATATGAGAACTAGACTACGCACCTAATTTTAAAGTCCCTTTGTTATGGTGCCAATGGGTGAAGCTGATCGGAGGAAGGGGTAACAGTCGACAAAGAGTATAGAATGACAACAGTGGATCCTCAACAATATTGGGTACAAAGACGAACCATTCAGTCCTTGCTACCAATGTGAGTCAGATGTTCTATGTGAAAGACATGTCTACAAAATCAAAGAGAGGAAAAAATGAAGACATCAACTCAATGATCAATGAGCCAAAGCGCCACTATAGTTCTTTCTGAGAAAATAAATATAGTGGAATTGAAGACAAGTCAGAAGATTATGAAAGAAATGTCCGAATTCCACCCTTCATAGTGAAGAAAGATCCAAGCATCATGTTAAATGATGAAGACACTCCATGGTTACGACAAGATCATAACCAAGGGTCATACGTCAAGAAGAAATTCACTGTTGTGCCCGCATGATACAACGATGCACTGTTGTGACATAGTTTTAGAAAGTCTATGAGATTCAAGAATTTATGACTAGTGTTTGATAAAACTTTCTCAAATGGGAAAATGAGCTATGTAACAATTGTAGATCTTGCTGAGATGATCAAACTTGGTATTCAGAGATTTTTCATCTGAGGTCATTTAGTGTCTCATTTGAGCAAGTTTGACCAAGTCAAATTTGGTCAAATGAAAAACAACACTTTGACTCTAGTATTATGAACTCTAAATGACTTTAAATTGAAAAGTTTTGAATACCAAGTTTGTTAAAATCATCAAGATACAATTGTTGTTTTGGTCAACTTTCCATTTGAGATAGTTTGGACGGTTCAAATTTGTGATTTTTAAATTTCACGCCTACAAACTAATTTTCAGAACCCTAGATTGTCTCAAATTGAAAAGTTTTGAATACCAAGTTTGTTCAGATCATCAAGATCTACAATCCTTATATAGGCCATTTTTTCATTTGAGAAAGTTTGAACAAAATGTAGTTCAAATTTCATAAGTGTGTGACATAGTTTTAGAAAGTCTATATGAGATTCAAGAATTTGTGACTAGTGTTTGATAAAACTCTCTCAAATGGGAAAAATGAGCTATGTAACAATTGTAAATCTTGCTGAGATGATCAAACTTGGTATTCAGAGATTTTTCATCTGAGGTCATTTAGTGTCTCATTTGAGCAAGTTTGACTAAGTCAAATTTGGTCAAATGAAAAAACAACACTTTGACTCTAGTATTATGACTCTAAATAACTTCAAATTGAAAAGTTTTGAATACCAAGTTTGTTAAAATCATCAAGATCTACAATTGTTGTTTTGGTCAACTTTCCATTTGAAATAGTTTGGACGGTTCAAATTTGTGATTTTTAAATTTTGACGCCTACAAACTAGTTTTCGGAACCCTAGATTGTCTCAAATTGAAAAGTTTTGAATACAAAGTTTATTCAGCTCATCAAGATCTACAATCCTTATATAGGCCATTTTTCATTTGAGAAAGTTTGAATAAAATGTAGTTCAAAATTCACAAGTGTGTGACATAGTTTTAGAAAGTCTATATGAGATTTAAGAATTTATGACTAGTGTTTGATAAAATTTTCTCAAATGAGAAAAATAAGCTATGTAACAATTGTATATATTGCTAAGATGATCAAACTTGGTATTTAGAGATTTTTCATCTGAGGTCATTTAGTGTCTCCTTTGAGCAAGTTTGACCAAGTCAAATTTGGTCAAATGAAAAAACAACACTTTGACTCTAGTATTATGGACTCTAAATGACTTCAAATTGAAAAGTTTTGAATACCAAGTTTGTTAAAATCATCAAGATCTACAATTATTGTTTTGGTGAACTTTCCATTTGAGATAGTTTGGATGATTCAAATTTGTGATTTTTAAATTTCGACGCCTACAAACTAGTTTTTGGAACTCTAGATTGTCTCAAATTGAAAAGTTTTGAATACCAAGTTTGTTCAGCTCATCAAGATATAATATTGTTGTTTTGGTCAACTTTCCATTTGAGAAAGTTTAGATGATTCAAATTTATGATTTTTAAATTTCAACGCCTACAAACTAGTTTTCGGAACCCTAGATTATCTCAAATTGAAAAGTTTTAAATATTAAGTTTGTTCAACTCATCAAGATATACAATCCTTATATAGGCCATTTTTTCATTTGAAAAAGTTATAGAACAAAAATACTATATTTTCTTTATTTTTATAGGTTTAACAAAAATTTCCTGTCATTTTGGTCAAAAAATCGAGAAAAAATTGAAACATTGACGTTACAATAATGTGATAATAAATTTCCTATTGAATAATATTAGTTTTATTAATTTTAAGTTACAAATATATTTTTGCATTAACAAAATACTTAGTATTAGTAACATTTATATTCTATATTCATAAAAGAAATTAAAAACTTTAGGTTACAAAATTTTTCTATTTACAATAAATAATTATTTAATCAATAGTATTTTTTAAAATAAATATTGCAAAGTATTGAAGTTGCTATAGAATTAATTAGTATTAAACAAGGAGAACAAAATCAAAATCCCAGGCATTTCTAATTACTTTGGCGGGCTGCCAAAATTTTTAGGCCTTTAGTCCTGACCTAGGCTAGGAACCGGGATTAAAGATCCTTTAGTCCCGGCTGGTAAGCCGAGCCGGGACTAAAGGGTTGGGCGGACTTGCCTGCCCAAAAATACCTTTAGTCCCGGCTGGTAACACCAACCGGGACTAAAGATCCTTTAGTCCCGGCCGGGACTAAAGGGTTGGACCTTTAGTTCCGGTTCGGCTTACTAGCCGGGACTAAAGGGTCCCGGTCTATATATATCGAACGGTTCCTCTGTTCATCTTCTACTTTTCGATCTACAACGTCGATCTCGTCTCTGCCGCGCCTGGCCGCGTCGAGCTCTGCCGCGCCGTCGTCGTCGTCTACCCCCGCCCGGCCTCATCGTCGAGCCCCGCCCAACGGCCGTCGAGATCGTCTTCGCCGTACGTCGTCCTCGCGTGGCTCAGCTCGGCCCCGTGGCTGGCCAGCATGCCCGCCATGGCCATCCGCCCCTAGCCTGCTAGCGCTCGGCCATATTTTTTAGATACTTTTTTAGATGGTTTTTTTAGATAGTTTTTTAGGTAGTGTTTGATATATATGTTAGATTAAAATATATTAAAATTTAATTAGTAGTTTATTCTTAGTTTTTTAGATAGTTTTTGATATATGTTAATTAGATTTAGATGTATTAAAATTTAATTAGTACTTTATTTAGATAGTTCTTTTAGAAAGTTTTTTATTATAGTTTTTGATATATTTAGTAATTATTATTCTATATCTCTCTATATATGTGTTAAATTTAATTTTGATTTAGTAATTCTATCTATGTATATATGTTAGGTTTAATTAGATTTAGTAATTAATTCTATCTGGAGATTCTATATGTATACATATATATGTACTTAATTATTTCTATGTGTATATATATATGTACGTAATTATTTCCATGTGTTGAGAGAGAGAGAAAATTGTATCTAGAGAGACATTCTATGTGTTATCACATGCATATCTAGAGATATATACATATGCACTTATTCTATGTGTTGAGAGAGAGAAAATTGTATCATTCTATGTGTATATATGCATGTACTTATTTCCATGTTTTTGGATCGAAAGTGTTTTTGATTCGATTCCAAAGCCTATACCTTATTATTGTTTATTCTTATAAAATATTATGTGTTATTATATTTAATTGGATTTAGTAATTCTATATGTGTTATCACATGTACTTATGTTATGTGCCATAGTAAGGGTCCGTTTGGTTGGGCTTTTGGCTTTGGCTTTTGGCCCCAAAAGCCAAAAGCCCAACCAAAGGGGTTGCTTTTGGAGGCTGCTTTTTCAGAAGCAGCTGCTTTTCCGTAGTACATTTTTGAAAGCTGGTTTGACGCTGCTTTTGGCTTTTGGCTTTCTGCTTTTTGAAATTGGTGGAATAAAAAGCTCTTCCATAGTTGTTTTAAGAGAGATAAAGATAGAAGGCATATTTTATACTTGTTTAACCAAACAGCTTTCAGCTTTTCTATAGCTCACAGCCCACAGCAGCTTTCCCATAGCTCACAGCCCACAGCAGCTTTTTCCTACAGCCACAGCTCAACCAAACACACCCTAATTCTATCTATGTGTTATCTTAAAGATACAAATAGCTGCTCCGGATGATAACTTGAATGATGACATAATAGCGGATATTATCAACGTTGGCACCAATGTGGATGTAGATGACACGAGTCAGTACTTTGCTGATTATGAGGATATCCTGAATATCCCGGTGGTTGAAGATCAACAAATTGTCACGCAAGAAAATACTGGCGAGGTATATTCGATTATCTATCATCTCTTATAGATGCATGCGTACGTATATTTGTTGTTAATCGTTGTGTTTCTACTCATGTAGTCGATCTCTGGATCTACATCAACCACCGGCAAGAGTAGGAAACTCCGAGGGACAAAAAAGCCATTAGAGGGCCGTTTCATAATATCAAAATTTGACACCGATACCGGCAAACCATTGGGACCACATGCTCAGACATATGTCAATCAATGTGGATTCATTGTAACAAATAGGATCCCAGTTAGTGCTCGTGAATGGAAGCAGAAGATATCTGCTCCTAATGTTAGTTTTGTATCTGATCGTGACAAGAACCTAGCTTGGATAGATATCACTCAGCATTTCACATTATAAGCAGATGATGCTTTGAAGGAGCTAGTGAGGGATTGGACAATGAAGAAGATGTCAACATTGTTCCAGAATTGGAAGAAGACATTGTATAAAAAGTTTATCTTAAAGAATGAAACACCGAATTTTAATGCTAAGGCGTTTGTCAAGTTGGAGTCCCATTGGGATGACTTTGTACAATACAAGACATCTCAAGAGAGTGAGGAACGTGTAATGAGGAATCAGCAGAATGCCCGACAGAAGCAATACCATCATCGCATGGGATCAGGTGGTTATAGGAGTGCTATTCCCAAGTGGCAGAACTTAGAAGCAAAGATTACTGCCAAGGGAATCATACCTAAAACAATAGAGAAGAACTGGCCTCAACGCGTGAAAAATTGGTTCTACGCTCATGGGGGAAGCCTAGACCCAGACACTGGCAAGCTATTTTTTGGCCAAAAAATTGAGAGAGCAACACAGAGACTAGCTCGTGCTAGGGAAGAAGCTGATAGTGGTGTTTTCAAGCCCAATAGAGAAAAGGATGAATTGACATATACCCTAGAGAATCCTGAACACGGTGGTCGAACAAGAGGCTATAGGGTGGTTCCGTGGCTACAAGCATTCCCAGCAGACAAGGATACCTACAGAAGCCGCCAGAGAAAGAAGGATGAGGAGGCAGACCGAATCTGTGTATTGGAGCAATTTGTTAATGAGTCACGACAAGCATTGCTTGAATCACGTGAACAAGAAAAATCTCTTGAGGCAAGAATGCAGGAGGAGATCAAGAGGCAAGTGCAGCTAGCAATGAGTCAAATGCAATCGCAATCAACGCCGAGAGTCACCATTAGCCCCGTTGGTCAGATGAAAAGCAGTTGTGCTTCCACGGAGCTACCAGTTATTCAAGGTGACGCTAGGTTGCGCTTCCCTGTTGATGACATTACCGAGCCTCTAACAACATGTGAGCTGCACATTCCAGATGGTAATAATGCATCAATCATGGTGGTTGTTGGGGTTGTATCTCCAATAGACCAAACGAAGACACCAAGAATCCATGGGTCAGTTATTCAACCTGGATATGCTAGCGTCTCGGTCGATAGAGTGCTCAAAGGTTACAGCAATGTTCCTCTTGACATTGAAGGCGATGATGAGGAGAAGACACTAGGAGAAGCAGATAAGACATTTATTCAATGGCGCAAATGCTTTATCATCATTCCTAGGGTGCCACCGCTTCCCCTACCTCACCCTAGGTACGAATGAAAGTGAATGAAATATTATTTTCCATTAATTTTATATTTGCTTCAAAAATAATTGACCCACAACTTGTTTTTATAGCAGGGTCTCCCTCTAGCCTAGCCCAATCATTCATTCCCCATCTCATCACAGCGTCGCGGGGGGCAAGACGACTTCATCCCCACGGCGATCTCCAACTCCTACACCGGCCCCATCGCCTCCACAACGATCTCCAACGCCTTCACGTCGGACTCCAACACCGGCCTCATCGCCTCCACGCCGGTCTCCAACACCGCCCCCACCCCCTCCACAACGACGCACTATAAAGACGTCTAAGGTCCCGACGGCAAAGAAGAAAAAAAAGAGTTATTTCTCAAGAAATACTTCCTGAAAAGACTGATGAGCAAATAGCAGCTGAAGAAGACAAAAAAGTGAAAGATTTTTTTATAGATATCCAAAAGCAGAGACAAGCAAAGCTTAAGGAGAAGTCGTACTTTTACATACCACGAGATCAGCTAAGGCAGAAGGTCGAGGCTCACAAGAAAAAGATGCTTGAAGTTCGTAAGCCTCCGCCACTATCAGACTATGACCGCTCCCTCGTGAAGTCACATGATGCACATAAGAAAAGAAAAAGAGCATTAGGAAAGGATGTCCCACAGCTCGGACAACAGAAGCAACCAATGCAAAATCTTGTTGTTGCTAATGAATATGGTTCCAACATAGAAGTCTATCGACCAGACAACTCTGGAGAAGTGTCGGTTCAAGACCTTAATGCTTTTTTTGAACAAACTGGTTTAACCTTGGATCAATTGACGGGCAAAGCTCCAATCCAGAACATAGAAGTTGATACCTGGAAGACTTATAAATTTGGCAAAAGTCTGTACAACCCTATGGCTCTGAATGAATTGGGTACATAAATGTACTTGCTCAACAAGTGGTACATGCAGGCGTGTGGCATGGGTGAGCAGTGGATCTTTGTCAGATTTAGAGACCATCATTACTTCCGTGGCGATGACATCTTACATATTAGTTTCGAAGAATTGCATCAACTATACCACTTGGACGCTCTGGACAAATCAATTATTAGCTCCTTTTGTTTGTAAGTGATTCTTACTTTTATTTAATAAACTCACTTCTATGCGTACGTGTATATAATTATCCTCACATAGTAACTTATATTTATATACAGATTCTAGATGTCAGAGCTCCAAAGAATACAAGACACCAGTGTTGGCTTCATTGATCCTTATATCGTATACAAAACTGATATTATTGTCAAGGAGCACTAGGTATCTGAAGCACAGACGAATATCATGAAGTTCTTCGTGAAGCAGCACGACAAGACAACAATACTTTTCCCGTACAACTTTAAGTAAGTGTTAATAATAATGTAGTCTACACATTTTATGTAATATCAATACAACTTATATACATGTACGTGTGTGTATAAACCAATGCAGGTTTCACTGGATACTCATTGTCATTGAGTTAAACTCAAGTCGGTTAGTAATCTTGGACTCATGGAGAAAAGAGCGGGCACTATACCAAGATATGATAGATATTATCCAGGGGTAATTTCGATCTCTCGCGCACAACTATTATTGAATAGACTTTGCCATAATTTATTAACGATCGTACATTATTGGTCGCACAGGGTTTGGAAAGAGTTTATTCGGCAACACTGCAAGGATTGCAAGGCACCACTTAATGTAGTTGAAATACTAGTAAGTTGTACTATATATAATTCCCCACGTGTTTAATTACTATATCGTACTTCAATTTACGTGTGAGATGATGAGAATAATCTTCTTCTTGTACAGTGGTATTTGCGGCAGCAACCAGGTAATAACTTGTGTGGATACTACGTTTGTGAATTTATCACCACACACATAAGAATAACTCCTGAAGATGTCCTCAGAGTACGTATATATCATTTTTTTATTTATTTTTAAATGAATATATATATATATATATATTAATACCTTTTCTTTTATTTCAAATGCAAGACTGAATGGTTGAAACGAGGGTCATGCAAAAAGACCATCTGAAAGTAGTTCAAGAGTCAATAGCAAGATATCTTGTAGAAAAGTGCTAAATCCCAACGACGAGTTCTACTTTGATCCTAAGGAACTAATGATGTAAATTAAATGTTTATTGATATCATTATTTTCGAGAACAAGATTATGAAAAGTGTTGTATATATACATATATCTATAATATATATAGTTTCATACTTTATTCGAATATAATAATGCTCGAGATAAGAATTAGCTGTAATTATATGCGTGTGTGTATTTATATTAGCAGCGTAGAATACGTACATAAAAACATATTATATATTAAACAAATATATGTAACTGAACTGAAAACAAATTAAACAAAAATAAGAAAAAGAAAAGGAATCTTTAGTCCCGGTTGGGGTTACCAACCAGGACTAAAGGGTGCGGCCACGTATGCTCGGCTGGAGGGTCTTTAGTCCCGGTTGGTAACACCAACCGGAATTAAAGGTTCCTCTTTAGTCCCGGCTCGATGACCCGGGACTGAAGGTTCCACCTTTAGTCCCGGGATCGTTGTCCCGGCGCGGTAACCGGAACTAAAGGCCGTTACCGCCCGGGACAACAAGTCCATCCTGTAGTAGTGGCTGATTGGTTTCTGGGTTGATAAGCCTGGCTGGTGCTAGTTTGTTATGAGAGAAAAATACTGTTGGTTAGCTGATAAGCCCCGGTTAAAACCAACAAACGAATATGTTGTACAACAAAAGTGATTTTACGAGACAACTTAATTTTATTTATACAGACCTCATCGTGCGGCATTCGAAATGTGCTGACCTGGATAAGACCCGTTTAGCACATCTCTCGGTCGACATGCTATGGTCAAATTTAATAATGGCCGACTTAGTCCAAACCTATATTGACATTCTTCTTGTGGCGAAGGGAATAGTGTTTATCAAGTAGTTCCTCCATCCTAGAATAAACGAACATCTTCATTTTCGAGAAGTCAACTAATTTTTATTTGAATAGATTTATAGAACATAGTATTAACATTTGTATATCAAAATAGATTTACTATAAAAAAAATATATGTCCTGATTAACATAATGATGCTTATTTGGTACCATGAATATTAGCATTTTTTTATTTTCCTATATTCAGTCAATTTGAGATTAGTTGATTATCTGAAAGGGGAGATATGTATTTATTTTGGGATAGAAATAGCAAGGAGACTACTAAAGTCCAATTTACTAATTTAAGTTCCACCGACTTCTTATTAACTAATTCCCGGTTTTGTCTATACATGGACCAGAGCCAGACTACCGGAGGACCGTGTTATGAGGTCTTGAGGAAGATGATAGGGTGGGTTTGATAGGCCGTTTCTATTCAATTTTGGATAGTAGGTGGGACGCAGGCTGTTCAATGACATTCTCCTTCACCTTGTGTCCTGTCTGTCTTACTTGAGGAGATAGACATTCGGTCTGTTTGTTGGTTGGTTTCAGGTTAATAAGTCTGGCTGGTGCTGGTTTGTTGTGAGAGGAAAATACTGTTGGCTGGCTGATAAGCCCTGGCTGAAACCAACGACGCGAACATATCACTATTGGAGAGGGAAAATGTGAGTTGGATGGCAAATGTGTGGGCAGAATCAAATGTGTGACTTGGATGGCACTGTTTTGTAGGTAACGTGGCGCAGTGTGAAGCCTCTATCTATATAGGTATATATATAGAAAATAGAACAGGGTAGGATTTACCTTTTGTGCAAAGGAGATGCAGAGGGTTCTGGAGGGCAATAACTGGAATTGCAGTCCCTCTATGTGCTTGTTTAGTTCCAAAAAATTTTCCCAAAAAATGCTACAGTAGGTTATCATATCGAATCTTGCGATACGTGCATAGAGCATTAAATGTAGACGAAAAAAACTAATTGTACAGTTTGGTTGGAAATTGCGAGACGAACGTTTTGAGCCTAATTAGTCCATAATTAAACACTAATTGCCAAATAAAAATGAAAGTGCTAAAGTAACCAAATTTTTAAAATTCGCGAACTAAACACGCACTAGTCCCTTTCCCCCATTCCTTGTATCTGATGCTTAGCATCAGTCTGTCTCCGTCTATGTCAAGTTAGCCCCACTAAGCTGAGATATACTACCGCTGCACTCCATGCACACATCAAATTCTGGGCAGGCATGGACCATGGTGATGCATCTCAAATACCACATATACCCTGCAAATAACATAGCACGTATTCAGAAGCATCTGTGCATGCAGGTGTAAATGGCCTGATGGCAAATGTCCTGCATTAGATACCTCACCAGCTGCAATCAGCTTTAGCAGTGAAGCATCAGATAAAGTCATAACCCACAGGGAGAGTGGAAGGCAAATATATAACGTAGTACAAACATGCATTTGTGAGAACGCTCAAACGAATTACTGCTTCGTGTTACGTGGCAGTTGGATGTTGGAATTTGAATTTGGGCCTGGTTTAGATTGCAAGTTTTTTCACACTCTCTTCATCACATCAAATCTTTGGACACATGCATGGAGTATTAAATGTAGATAAAAAAATAACTAATTACATAGTTTGATTGTAAATTACGAGACGAATCTTTTAAGCTTAGTTAGACCATGATTGGACAATAATTGTCAAATATAAATGAAAGTGCTACATTGTCAAATAATGATTTCTAACCTCAATCTAAACAAGGCTTCGGAAGATTCTGCTCCATACATGACAAAGCTGCTTTCATGATGTGTTTGGAGAGACATTTTATGAGCAGTACATCACATGACCTTTTCCCACCCCACCTGTGGGCCACTGCATTTGTGGCCTCTGTGCAGGTCAAGATCTGTCTTTGACTGGCTCCGCCACACACACACACGAGAGAGAGAGAAATGATGATCTCATATGCAGATGGAATTGAGGCCAGAACTTTTTTTTATGACATCATGTATTCCATATTACAAATAAATTAACAAGCTCTTGGGACAAGAGTATCTGGCATGTTTGGTTGGTTCCCTTGAGACCCTTGGGCTCAATTATGTTGGGTACTAGATTTTTCTGTTGAAATACATTTACATACCAGATAATCTAAGCATTTTTCGCTTCATACAACTTCAATATAATATGAACTGACAGCTAGCTACTTTTCATGAAAAAAACCCTGCTGCTTTACTGTCCTTTTGAATCTTCAGAATTTTAAAATTATTGGTTTTGCACATTTGAGGTAGGGTACAAACTAGAAACAGCAAGAACATTTGAACAGGGAGATTAGGGGGGTGAGTCAAGAGTATTTTACCAGGACAACAGGTCATTATTTTCAAAACAAAAATGCTTGACGGTTGGTTCAAATATCTGTGGCATGCACCAGGCTGATAGCTGACTGGTTTTGGAAAAACTGATAAATGACATAATAGCCATTGATGATGAATATCTCTGTCTCTATTCTCTGTCGTTATCTCTATCTCTATCTTATCTTATAATACACCACTTTAAATTATCCTACAGCCACCAAACAAATACCACCTCTATAGTCATATAATAAACTACATCCATCGTACAAAACACACACGAAGATAGACCACACTGAAAACATACACACCAGATTATTGCTCAGCCATATCTGACGGTCCTCCCCCTCACCATCGCGGCCCCCCTCACGCACCGCGGCCAGGGTTTGATCCTCATGCGGTCATGTGGTAGTATTTTCTGAAAAAAACATCGTCTCCTATCCCCTCCCCTGTACCGATCCCTCTCTTCCAGATCACCATCACGATGGCAACTCCTCCTCCCCTCTCCTCTCCCCCACAGACGAACACCAGGCGACGCGAGCGACTCCACTCCCGCGGCCGTCTGCATCGACGCCCTCGCTCGGGGCGAATCCAGCGGCGGCGGCGGCTCTCGACCACGATTATCGCCGCACGCAGGGGCTGTAGCGGCGCCCGGCCATGGCTCTCAGGGTGCACGGGGCGGCGGCGGCACTCGGCCGCGGTTCTCGGCGCACGCGAGGCTACGGCGGCGCCCGGCCGTGGGGCTTGCGGTGCGTGGGGCGGCGGCGGCGATGGCCGACCGAAGACACCGCTGCCTTGTCTGTCGGGGCCGCAAGTCCAGTCGCATCCACAATGAGTGCCCCTCCGAGATCCATGGCCACGCCAGTGAGCTGCTCGTGGCCGTGCGGCACTCCATGTTGGTGTGAAAAATCAGGTACTTGAGTGGAGCGCGGTGCTGCTTGAGCTGGACAGCAAACGAGGGAAGAGGAGCACACCGCTACAGCAGTTGAGGAGCAGATCTAGGACACCACAGCGGACAGGAGGATGCCGCGATGGCACTTGAGGAGCAAATGATTTTTGTGATTTCTTCTGGATTATTACCTTCTTTATTCTTTTTTTTGTCTCTTCTAATGGTCACTGCTTTCAACAAACATGCAGGACCATGAGCCACCTCTCGAGAGCTAATTATTTTGGCTAGGGGGCAGGTGGCCGGACACTCGACCTAGGTGGATCCGGTGAGGAGACAACGCGGATGTGGAGTAGGTGGCCAGGCACTCGCCCTGAGGCAGCATGTGGCCATCACCAGTTCCAGTGGCGCTGGTTTGCCACCAAAGTTGGATCCGATGACTCTTCGTGAATGGCCTCACCGAAGACGGTGGTGGTGTCCACGGCGACCACAATGGCCATTAGGGTGGTTGAGGTGAATGTGGCTGCAATGGTGGCGGTGGCCGGAAATTTGGAGAGGTTTCTCACATCCACGATGCCCATGGTGCATGCGCAGTACTTGCCCAAGGTATTCTTAGGGTTGCTCTTTCTTGATCTAGTATACTGCTTTTGTGGTCTTACTTCATGGAGGTATATGCTGTGATTGATGGGAAGAGGATCCAATAGATATAATTGTTCTATATAGCTTTTGTACTGCATCTGCAGAACCAAGCAGATGAGTCTGGAGGAACACTGCAGTTAACATTAGAGATTGAATCCTGACTTGAATTTAGACTGAAGCAATCGTTCAGCTCTGGTTCACAGTTAGTATATTTGTTGAATTAACTAGCTATATTGCCATGCCTAATAATTTGATAAGATAAGATAAAATTGTTGGGTCTATCATAACAATAATTAAATTATTTGTTCAACAAATGATTCGCATTTTGCCAAAATCGATGTAAACTGAGTTCACTAATGGGACTTGGCAAAACAAAATCAAATATTTTCTTTGATTTTGTGTTGTATATATAGTAACTATTTTCCTTTCTAATGGATTGCCTACGTTTATTTTTTGCAAACACCAGTAGCAGATATGCTATTTCATCGGCTACGTCAGATATGATTTTCAGGGGCGGCTAATGGGCATTTGTAGGGGCGGTTTGGCCAGCCACCCCTACCATACCGTCTCTACAAATCATGCATTTATAGGGGCTATTCCCAGACCACCCCTACAAATCGATTTGTAGAGGCGGCTGGTGTTATCAGCCGCCCCTACAAATCGATTTGTAGGGACAGCTGATAACACCAATCGCCTCTATAAATCAATTTGTAGGGGCGGCTACAGTACCAACCACCCCTATAGTGTATTTTTTTGCCAAAGAAAATTCAAATTACCAACATGTGCTCCCCCAAATCATCATGTGACGAGTAAAAATACATGATCAAGTATCCTGGCAAACTTGACTATAATATTGTTGCCCAAATAAGATTGTTTAGCCAAAAGTTTCTAAACATCTTCTATAGTACCAGAATCATAATAATAACAAACAGACTCATATTATGACAACAAAACATATATCTATATCACAAAAAGACCAAGCAAGCATGGTGCATTGAGCTGTGTCGATGGCAGCAGCTGCTAGCATAGACAGGCAGAACTGGAGCATCTCGTATTCGACAAGACTCAGCTCGATCATGAAGAAAGATAGGAGTTCAAGTTGTCCAGTAGTATAAAGATTTTGCCAGGGTTTATGTACTTATATAGCAAACCTATAGCTTACATGATTTATTGATCACAAAAATAGGAGTATGTATTAGTATCTTACCTTCTTCTCAGATTGTGTTGCCTTTAGAAACCTTCTCATGAAATAGTATGGAGTCAGCACCGACATATTGAAATTAAGTGTGTTCACTATCCTCCTCTCCTGCAGAGATTTCAATGTCAGTTATCTTTTTTTTTTGCACTAAAAATCAACAAGCAGCACATTTTTACCATTTCAAGAATATCAGCCCTTGTGTAGGCGCGATCACAGATTAAGATCAGATCCTCGACCACGGTACGCTCACTTCTTCATACTTGCACACGAGCAACATAGCAGTTACACCAACTAACTGAAGCTTCTTCCGCACCACAGTTTCACGTGCCAAAAATCTATCTATGATGTGCCAAGAACATAATATGTAGTCTACTCAGTAGCAAAGCCACGCAATGGTTTATTGGTATGTTTTCCGCTAAAAAAGATGTAAGCTGCCATGAAACTGATCATGTCACATATAACAGGATCCCACGAAATAGTAAAATTTTATATATATGAAAGAAAGAGTATGAAATAGTGGTCAAACTATTATTGACTTAACCTTCATCTTAAACCTGTCGAAAAGATTGCATATTAGTGTAACTAAGATAAAGCACTTTCATGGGCACATTTCATATGATATATTCTTTAAGATCATAATATGGGATCAAGGAGTTGAAATCATAAATGTAATTGAATTGAATTTTGATAATTATACAAAGGACCTATTGACACCCTTCACATATCACTCACCTCTGACATACCGAGGAAACCAAATTGGTAGAGAAGTCTCTAAGTTCCCAGTGGTTATCTGAGAGCCTATGCCCTAGCCTTTTTACAACAATGCAAGTGATCATTGATGGCATCAGCTGGTGCAACTACAAATCAAGATAATCATTGCTAATTTAGGACTAATATGATGAGAATAATATACAAAATGACTAAAAAATAAGTCACACACATGAACTATCAAAACTTTATGGTTTACCACTTACATAAGGTTCAATATAAATATGTGGATTACGGAGAAGACTTTGGACTACTCTCATTAGAGCAAATAAAACAGGAAGATCACCCAAACTCTGGGTAACCTGAAATTCAGATAGTTACACACTTAATGCCATCTCAAAAAATAACACCAAAAGCAAGTAGCTACTGTAAAACTTCGTCTGCAATGAAGTAGGAAAAATAAGGAACCAAAGGATGAAGACCAGAATCTTTTGCCAAGCTCACTAAAACTTCTTTAAAAAGAGATGTATCATATCTACTCATAGTAAGCTCAGCTATTTTATCAAAGTACATCTGCAAAACCAAACATTGAAGAAGTATATAAGTTTCTTGGAAATATATGAGTAATACAATGCACGGTATCATAATCAAAGTACCTGTAGTTCTCTAGATAATACATGCTTAACAGGAAGCTTGACATCAACTGGAAGTCCATCATCCTCCCCATGCTCAGACCTTTTATTTTCAGTCAGTGATGAACATTATTGATTATTCCTTATTTCTGGTTAGGACCTTCAGAACATGAAAAGGTAATGAAACTAGTTCTTCCACTACTAGCTTGTACATTTTTTATATGCCAGTTCTAATTGCATAGCAAGTTGCATAAGTAAAAATTCCCATCTGGCCAACTACTGTAAGCCCAAAACAATGGAATCAGAACAAGCTAGCCCTGCTCTACTAACGCCAGGCTCAAATCAAACAACCCACCCAGACCGTAGGCGTTTTGATGCTAAAACATGACAAGCAAATGAACTAGCCTAAGTTCCTATCACGAATCCCATAGCAATTGAACAGATCTAAGCGCCACGCGCACCATTCCCACACAAAGAAATATGCATCTACAGCTACCTGAGCTCAGATCTGATCCGCTAAGGCTGTGGTGGAGGGGGGGGGGGGTTGTCGCTCACCTTGCTTGTGGCCGGCGCCCTTCTCGACTGTGTGGCACTATGCGCACTTGGTCTTGAAGATCTTCTCGCCTGCCTTGGGGTTCCCGAGGGAGCCTCCAAGAACGATGCCATCGCCGCAAGCAGATATCTGAGTCTGAGCCGATGGAGAAGAGGAGGAGGCCAATCGCAACTTCTTCGCCTCCTTGAGGAGCTTCATGGAGCAGACGAAGAGACAGGCACATCCGGAGAGAGAGATCGAGATAGAGGGAGAGGCAGAGGAAGAGACAGGCACCTAGGGTTTCATGGAGCAGACAAGATGTCGCATCGGGGGCAACCGAGCCAGCAATCACTAGTAAGCGCCGTGCCCGAGCAGCCATTGGCCCCCCCCGTAGCCAGGGGCGACCACCCACCACCCACTACACCGGCGACTTGGTCGGGGCCGCCGTCACCGCGCCCTTGCAACGCAAGCCAGGAGGGGCATGAGGGGGGAGAGACATGGAGGAAGAGGAGGGCGGCTGTGGCGCCCGCTAGCTTGCTCACGCCAGCCGCTGTCACTCTGGCCGCTGCTCGTGTCAGGAGGGGGAGAGAGCGTAGAGGAGAGAAAGAGAGGGGAGGGGAAGAGAAGCTCTGAAGGAGAATATATTTTTCGACTATGCTCTAGAATATATAGTCAGAGTCATTTGTAGGGGCGGCTGGTGATTGAGCCGACCCTACAAATAGAAACACCGGGGCGGCTAGTGAGTGAGCCGCCCTTATAAATCAGACCCATTTGTAGGGGCAACTCGTATCACCAGCCGCCCCTGCTGTTTCATTTGTAGGGGCGACTGGTCTCTAGGCTCCCGAGCACGCCACTGTAGGGGCGGTTCCATCACCAACCGCCTCTAAAAAAATTTGTCCTGTTGCTACAAACCGTTTTTCACATAGTGATCAGGTGTGGATGTATGGTAAATCATAAATGTAAATTGAATTGAACTACAATTATTTTTAGGGTTCAAAACTATGTGAAGCATATATCGATGCGATCCTAAATGTCTGCGTGCTTCTGGTGGGTCTATTACAATGATCTTTGAGCAGCATCTGACTACTTGCCTTTCGCTAAGCCTTAGAGTAGGATCTACACCATGATGTTATAACCCTTCCTACCATGTGGGCCTCTTTTCCTTGTAATTCCACTTCTCAGTTTACAGCTGGCAAGAGATCAAGCATTCTACCTAACTGAGTTTAGATCCTCCTAGGTGTTCATATATTTAGGCAATTACGCTTCCTTTCTTCTCATAGTATTTGAGACATTGATGTGATTCTAGGACCAGTGATTCAGACCATGAAAGAAGGATACCTGTAGATATAACTTGCTGGTGACCTGGTGTAGCTGCAAATAAACATGTACAATGTCTTCAGTTTCAACTTTCAATCAATTGCACAACTGAATCGCCTTTCAGAAGCATAGTGAATATGTTGGTGACATAGTGAAAACTCTAGGAAACACACCAAATTAAAAAATAAAATAAAATATATTGGAAAAAAACAAGAACACACTTTGCTTCAAGTATGGTGATCCTGTACCGTACATTGGAAAGATGGTGAAGATTTGGGAGCAAAATTGTTGGAGTTTTGGGTCCGGCGGATCCTCAACCGACTAGTGAAAGTGTACTGCATGCCCTTAATCCCGGATGGTGATACAAAGAGACACAAGGTTTATACTGGTTTAGGCAATGAGTGCCCTACGTCCAGTCTGAGAGAGCAATCTTGTATTCCTTGCACCGAGGTGCTTGTAGTAGGGGCTTACAAGCTAGGCGAGAGAGGGAGCTGGTCCTAGGTCTCTGCGTGGAGTGGCATGGGTTGCTTGAGATGTTAATCTCTTGCAGTGAGGAAGCGTGTGTATTACAGAGCGTTGTGCATAGCTTGCGCGTGTGTCCATGTGTCTATGTTCATCTCTGTGTATCCCTCCCTAGAAGCGGCCCCGGTCACTCCCTTTTATAGTCGAAGGGAGGCACAGGGGCGGTACATGGGTTTGCTACGTGGTGTTGTGTGAGCAGAGGTGGCATGTCTAAGCCTTGTAGCTTGTCACTGTGGTGGCATGGTCAGTGGAGCGGCCTTGTCCTCGGTGCACTGGAGCGACGTGCCGGTCACGCCTGATCCTATGCGACGTGGGAGCTCTTGCGACTTGGCGCAGGGTATGGTGCGTACTGCGGACGACGTGCCGGTCGCTGTATGTTGACAACATAGAGAGCCGAGGCCCAGTCAGTGCCGAGGCTGAACCATTATGGAGGTCTCTGGCGGGCACGAGTCCCGAGGCTACAGGGACCCCAAAGCGGATAGCCGAGGCTCGGAGGGAGCAATTGGTCTTTGTATGTCGATTCTGAGGCTACAGGGACTCGGACATGACTCTCCATGCCACGCTGTCCTTGGAGCAGAGGTTAGGCAGCACAGTGCAGCATGGGTGTCAGTCGTGGGCATAGCGCCGAGCACAGCGGCCGGTAACCCCCACCCTATCCTATCTCGGATGGCATGGCATTGATGTGACTCATGTCTCATTGGCCACTCCGCTATATTGAGTCGTCGTTCGGCTAACGTCGTAGGAGTGATTGGACATGTTGGTTAGACGTGATGTCCTATCAGAGAAGTCGGTCAAGGCGGAGGCGATGGGGTTGTTACCGAGCCGGCCTCGAGTGAGTCAGAGAATCGGTACCTCATCTGAGGCCCTACACGCAGGGCCTCGAGCGAGGCAGAGAATCGGTACCTCATCCGAGGCCTTATGTGTGGGGCCTCAAGCGAGGCAGAGAATTAGTACCTCATCCGAGGCCTTACGTGCGGAGCCTTGAGCGAGGCGGAGAATCGGTACCTCGTCCGAGGCCTTATGGGCGGGGCCTCAGGCATGGTGGAGAATCAGTACCTCGTCCGAGGCCTTACGGTTTCATTTTGGGCCGAGCCCGCTTTGGGTGAGCCCGAGTATTGTTTGAGGTGGGTAGGGTGGCCTAGCCGAGCCTCAGATAAGGTGGGGTTTTGCCGGTGGTTGTCTCTTAGCTTTGATTTTTACAGGGTCTAAGCGATTTTTTCGGTTCTTGCTTAGGGGACCCCTTTTTATGGCACCCGACAGTAGCCCCCGAGCCTCAGGGAGAGTGTGAGCACTCTCCCTGAGGTTTTGGTGAGATTGGGCTTGCAGTAGCTCCTGGCGGGATGGTGTTTCATACTCGAGGCTCCGGTGGGTGCGCGCGAGCGCACCCACCGGGTGTAGCCCCCGAGGCCCTAGAGGAGTAGATTTATTCCTCCAGGAGCTTTTCTCATATTGAGTGGGGGGGGTTTATCGTATTTGTCGAGCCCCTGAGTGCGAGTTCGGGTTGCTAGGCCTCAGCTTGTTTGCAGGAAGAGCCCCCGAGCCTCTGCAGTGGAGCAAGAGGGCGATCAAGAGTTTCCCTATCCTTTTTGTGCGACCCTCGCGCATCCTTTTCTTTTGGAAGGAGGGGTAGAGTATGCCAGGCTACCCTCGGTGGGCATGAGTAGTGACACCTCTAGTGAGCTGTTATCGGGTAAGTCCAGAGTGGAGGCTCAGTGCCCCATTCGATAGGGGTCGGCAAGCGGTCTAGAGACGCACTCCAAAAGTACCAGAGGGCTTCTCTAGTGGGTCCCTAGGGCCAGTTCGACTGGCCCTTAGGAGGACTTCGGTGTCCTCCCTACTGGTGGGATCCCATTCAGAGACCTCCCTGCTGGTCTCGGACATGACTTAGGGCATCTCAAGCAATTGCTTGCTTGGGCCTCGACCATGTACGGGCTCGCCCATAGTCATCCCTAACTCTGTTTGTCCTGAGGCAGTTGTCGAGACCCTTAGGGGCCCAGCCTTCGAACCCCTGGATCGTAATAGGCTCAGTGCCTTTTACTGTGTTTGTCGAGCCCCCGAGTGCGAGTTTGGATTGCTAGGCCTCGGCTTATTTGTAGGGAAGAGCCCCCGAGCCTCTACGCGGAGCAAGAGGGCGATCAGGAGTTTCCCTATCTTTTGTGTGTGGCCCTCGCACATCCTTTTCATTCAGAAGGAGGGGTGGAGTATGCTAGGCTACCCTCGGTGGGCACGAGCAGTGACACATTTAGTGAGCTGCTATCGGGTAAGTCCAAGTGAAGGCCCATGCCCCATTCGATAGGGGTCAGCTAGTGGTCTAGAGATGCGCTCCAAAAGTACCAGAGGGCTTCTCTAGTGGGTCCTAGGGCCATTCAATTGGCCCTGGGGGCTCGGTGCCTCCCTACGGTGGGATCCCATTCAGAGACCTCCCTACCGGTCTCGGACACGACTTAGGGCATCCCAAGTAGTCGCTTACTTGGGCCTCGGCCATGTACGGGCTCGCCCATAGTCATCCCTAACTCTGTTTGTCCTGGGGCGGCTATCGAGACCCTCGGGGGCCCAACCTTCGAACCCCTGGACCGTAACGGGCTCGGTGCCTAGTTCCTTAGTCTGAAAGGAATTAGGGTGGGGGATATTCCCCTCCCATCGGCTAACAATGGTGGGTGCGCCTTTTGAGGCAGTTCCTCGAGGAGACAGAACAACGCCTACCATCGCTATGGTCGGAGGTGATGCGACATCTGTGGATGGGACGTTACTGTGCACATGATTAATAAGGAAGAGGTGGACGCGTGGGCGGTTTAGTCGAATCTGGATTAACTACGCTAGATCTGTGGGAAACTTCCCCGGTTTCATCGCCCGTCTGTTTCACCCCCTTCCCTCCCTCATAAATATGTGACGAGCCTCACCCCGCCCCTCCTTACCTTGCCTGCCTGCGTTCGCCCTTTCTGCCCTCGAGCGGTTGCTAAGAACAGACATCGCCGGGGAGAAGAAGGGAGAAGGGGGGAGAGAGAGAGAGATAGCAAGAGCTTGCCTTACCGCCGTAGCCGCATTCTCCACCACATCCATGGCCGGTGGCACTGTTGTTGTCCAGGCGGATCCTTGGGGTCCGTTCAATGTGTCCACAATGACACTGTAGTCGCTCGTCGACGACGGCCTCCTCCGCCCAGTTACCGACCCCAATAGACCGGAGTGGATTGCTCCGGGGGGCGAGCCAGAGCCGAGGCCACGCGATGGCTACATCATGAGCTTTGTGGCCTTCCACGAGCGCGGTCTCAGCCTGCTGGCAGACCGGTTCATGCGGGCGCTCCCATATTACTACAACGTGGACCTCCACAACTTCAACCCCAACTCCATCGTGCAGGCGGCCATCTTCGTCGCTGTCTGCGAGGGGTACCTGGGCATCACCCCCCACTGGGAGCTTTGGCTCCACTTCTTTCGGGTGGGGATCAACACCAAGCCGACGGGCATAACGGGCGCACGAAAGGCATTGAGGGCCGGCGGCTGCACTCTCCAAGTGCGCCAAGACAGGCAGCCCTCGTACATCCCGGCCCAGGTCACGTCATCCAACCGCCGCTGGTACAATAGCTGGTTCTACCTCCGCAATGATGACGGTGGGCTTCCCCCCTATACCAGGCGGGTTGTGGAGAGCCAGCCGGAGAGGTGGAGGTACGGCATCCCGGTGGTCGATTAGCCCAAGCTACAGCCGCTCCTGAAGGTGCTAGAGAGGCTATGCAGCTGTGGCCTTACGATGGCCGTGGTCGTGGCGGTGTTCCACCGCCGGAGGGTGCTGCCGTTGATGGCTCGGTGGCAATGCCTGTTCGAGATGACACCGGCTGAGCTGATCGACGGCATCCGGTTGTCTGCCATCACCCTTTCTGACAAGGAGGTTCTGCGTCGGGTGAGGGAGATGGTGGAGGGGCGGCAGGGGAGCAGCGAGCTAGCCCCATTCCCGATGTGGCCATCGTGGGGGTACATCTCTCTGGTAAGTCACGCACTGCTGTGGCCCCCCGAGGCCTCCTTGCTTCTTACATTTTCCTATTCCCTTATCTATGTTTGTCATTCCTATAGGGGATGAGGGATGTGTGAGCCTCCCCGCCGCCCGTTCCCGAGGACGCAGAGCGGCGGGCGGCGAACAAGGTGCATGCCAAGGCGTATAAGGAGCGGAAGGATGCCAAGGAGGCAAGGCGCAAGAGGAAGAGCCTTGAGCGCGATGAGCTAGAGAAACATCACTAGCAGTAGAGGCACGATGGTCTCTCGATGGAGCCATCTCCGTCACTGTCATCAACGGATTCTTCGAGCGACGACGACGAGAACAAGGCGGGGCGGGGTCCTCTGGACCATCTCCCTGATGTCAGGGGGACTATGCCTGGGGCATCGGTGAGTGGCCTAGCATCTCTAGGAGGAGGAGGAGAGGATGCCTCAAGGCTGGCGATCGCCCACCCTGGGGCCAATGCCGACACGCCCAAGGTGCAGGCATTGGGGAAGCGCATCGTCAGCCCAGTGGGCTCGACAGCGGAGGTGGAACAGACTATGGCGGGGGTGACCCAATAGCCTCCACAGAGGATCGAGGGGGCATTGGAGTCTGGCGAGGGCTGGCCGGCACCGGTGGACACGAGGGCCGTGCCACCACCGCCGCCACCTACCGTTGTAGAGGATGAGGGGCGCAGTGCAGAAGCTATTATGTCCCCATTCGAGGTAAGTGTTTTGTCAGTGGAGTTTGCCACATCTTCCACTCGTTCTTTGGTCGTATGCTGACCAAGTAAGTGTTTCGTCTTTAGCCAAAAGCGTCAGGCGGAAGCGCCTGCCTTGGCGCCACGTAAGGCGCTCAAGGTGAGCACTAGCTCCACTGCCTGATGGGTGGTGGAGGCACAGGCCACCATACAGCGTGGCGCGGCATCGGCTAGGGCCAACCTGAAGGAGCCGGTCACCCAAGGAGAGGCTACCGAGGCGGCCACGAAGCAAGTGGGGGAGGAGGCGCCTACGCCTCGCGAGGCCGAGGCCCTCAAGCTAGGTGAAGCCAAGGCACCTTTAATCGCTGAGGCCACCGAGGGCGAGGCCGAGGCCTCTAGGACTTTCGAGGCCGAGGTGGTGGAGGCTCGGGCTCCTAGGGCTTCCGAAGCCGAGGTGGCGGACACCGGGGCTCCAAGGACCACCGAGGCCAAGGTGGTGGAGGCTAGAGTTCCCGAGGCCACTAAGACCGAGGTGGCGGAGGCCGGCATGGGCACGGTGGGGCCGGTGGCCCAGGATGTGGAGATGGAGGCGGGGCGAGCTTTGGCACCGCCCCCGGTCCAAGACCTGCCGTCGTCACAGGAGAGCGCCCAGGAGGATGAGGTTCATTCAATCTCCTCCGACAATACTTCCCGGGGGAAGGGGGTGGCGGACACTGAGGCGGCTAGCAGCGCAGAGCAGCTAGCTCTGACCTCTGGCGAGGGGAGCTCGGCCCTCATGCAGGTACAACCCAAGCACCGTAGGTGGGATCACCCGCCTGTCTTATGGCGAAGCCGGGATGACCCTGAGGGGGAGCCTCTTTTCTCCCTTGAGGACGCGGCTGAGGGGGGCGTTGGGGCTCCTTCGAGCAATTCCACCAGCTGGCGGAGCAGTCGCTACAGACAGCGCTGTCCGTCCTGGCTGACGATCTGCCTGGCATTGCCCAGGTGCGCACTTTCTTTTCTTGTGCTGTGTCGTCTTTTTCCTGAGTTTTGTCACAGTGCTTGATGTCTGTTCTGCCTATCCAGGAGCTCGAGGCCCGGTCCCTCGGGAAGTCGATGTTCCTCTGGCGAGAGAGGGACGTCTAGGACCAGCTCTGGCGGTAGAAGGACTTGCTTGCTCATGCCAACAAGCTTCTATCGGTGCAGAGCATGGAGGTGGAGGACCTCTGCCTTCGCTATGCCGATACGAAGGCCAAGGCGGCCACAACTCGGGAGTAGGCCACCCATTTGGCGGTGCGGATCAAGGAGCTGGAGGAGGAGTTGACCTGGGTGGCCGGTGAGTGGGACGCCTTCAGGTCCCGGGCCAAACAATTGGAGATCTCTACCAAGGCCGTCGCTGGGCAGCTGGGTGCGGAGCAGGGTGCGCACCTGCTGACAAAAGGTGCCCTGGTAGAGGCCCTTAAGGTGGTCGAGGCCTCCCGAGTCGAGGCCTTGGCCTAGAAGGAAAAGGCTGAGGGTGAGTTCTGTTGAACTGCGCCCCTTGTTTTATTTGTTTTCCTTGTGTTTGACCCCTAACTCCCCGATGTGACGCAGAGCTAGAGAGGGAGGCTTCCAAGGCGACCGAGGCCTCTCAGGTTGAGGTCTAAAACCTGAGGGAGAAAGCCGAGGGTGAGTCTCATAGGCTTGCACCCCTGTTCGGCTTGTTTTTCTTTCATGCTTGACCCCGTCCTATCTGTCTTGGTGTAGGGTTGGAGAAGGAGGTCACCCGGGTGGCTGAGGCCTTTGTCGTAGTGCAGGCAGTGCTTGATGCTGAGATCCAGGAGCACAACACGCTGCAGAGCACCGCCCGTACTGCCTGTGAGGCCCTGGGGGTTAGAGGGGTTGAGTCGGGTAGCTCCCTCGGTAGCCGCTTGATCACGTTTAGCGGCCGAGTCCACGAGCGGCTCTAGGGGCACTGCATACGGGTGTCAAGTGCGCCCTGGCCATCGTCTCCTCGCACTACGCTGGCATTGACCTCAAGGCCATCAGCGATGGTTACGTCATGGCTGATGATGACGAGAAGGCCGAGGAGGAGGTTATGAAGCTAGTGGAGGCGGCTGAGGCCCTTGGCACGGCGCTGGCCAAGCTGTTCGAAGAGGAGGTGGTTCCTCCTACGCCGACCGCCGACGCTGGCGACTCTAAGCCTTGACCTAGGCCGAAGGGGCCATGTAAATAGATTAGGACTTACATTATTGTACCATAACACTCGTGGCCATCGAGGCATTTTTAAAGTACTTATGTGTATATGCTTTTTTAATTGTTTTTTATTGTATTTCCGAGCCTCTACCCTCTGTCTCGTCTTCGAACATATCTCTTGCAAAAAACTTCCTCGGAGCCTAAGATGTCCTTCAGGGCAAAAGGTGGTGAGGGAGTTGCCGTAGCCCGGAGGCATAGGCCATCTCGCGGCTCGACTGGCCTTTTGACCCTGGGATAGACTTTTGGTCCTTAGGTTTTTTACAATCGATTTGCCAGAGTACGCGAGAGAGTTGGGCTTAGAAATTTCTTCAAAAAACGACTAAAAACAGTGACTGGGACTTAGGGGGGTCCCCCTTTCTAGCCCCCGAGGGAGGCTCAGTTCTACAGAGGCAGAGCCGAGTCTTGTTTGAGCCCCATAGTGGGCACCTCTACAGTGGTAGAGCCAAGTCTCCCTTATAGTGTTATCGTAATGCTAAGCCCCACGATGGGCTCGGGGGGTTTCTCAAAAAATTAGAACAACTAAAGAACATTTCTTTATTGTATTTCGAGAAACAAAGTATACAATGCTTGGAAATTTAAGGGTAGAAGCGATGTAGCTGTTTTATGTTCCAAGCGTTGGTTAGGATTTCGCCCTTCTCGTTGGCTAGCTTGTAGGTCCTAGGCTTTAGCACTTGGGCGACGATGTATGACCCTTCCCATGGTGGGGTCAGCTTGTGGTGGCCCTTATTGCTCTACCTCAGTCTCAGCACCAGGTCGCCCACTTTCAGGTCTCGGCTTCGAATGTGTCGGGCTTGATAGTGTGCTCACCATCGCCAAGGCTTTCACCTTTCTCATCATCGCCTTTTTCTTCCAGCGGCACGACCTGCTGTGCCCTTCTCTTCTTGCCGTCGTTCAGGCGCACGCCAAACAGCTTCACCGGCGCCTCATTATCGCAGCGTGGCCTCCACGTCGGTGCCGAGGTGTCGCTGTCGGTAGAGCCGAGCTGCACCAGCCTGCAGCTGGCGGTCGTCGTCGCCACCGGTGGTGGCACCGGCTCCACGTTGTTCTGCAGGAAGTATATGATGTCGTTGTAGAGCCTCCTCATGTGCGCCAGCTCTGACAACAGCAGCGAGTTGCGCCGCCGGAGCTCCCGGTTGTCCTCCGACAGGGTCGCCAGGAAGTCCTTGCGGCCGAGGTCCTCCTCCTGGACGTGGTAGCCCGACGGATGCCGAGGCGGCTGCGGCGGCAAGAAGAGGCTGAGGTAAGGCTGGTGCTGAGGGAGCGGCGGCTGCAGCTTCTGCGGCGGTTGCAAGCACGACGAAGACTTCCGCCGGTGGATCTCCGAGAGGAGGTGCTTAGCGCCCTTCCTGAAGAATTCGTTGGCGAACTCCCACCTGTCTGCCACTATCTTCCTGAAACCCTGCAAAAGGCCAAAAACCATGCTAATTAGCTACAAGGACGGTGCAAGTTCGAATGCTTAGTTGTCTCGAGTCTCAACTCACAGCTCAGAAGATAGTATGGAAAAATGTTTTAAATCTTCGGATAAGACATTCAGGGAATGGCCTCTCAAACACTTAATAGCAGTTTTAAATGAGGCTATATATTAGTGGGTTATAGCCTGCTAAATTGTATACGGACACAAATAGATTGATTTGCGTTAAACAACTATATATAGCGGGCTAGCTATAGCCGGGGATTTAAAACCTCGATAAACATCGGTGCTACATGGAGTCATGAACACAATATATACATGATGCCACAGGATGGAGTTTGTCTACTGTACTAGCACTGCAAGTGCTCATGTCAATCTCTTCTCTGACAATGATTGGGAGACAAATATCACTGCAAAAATGTACTGTTTATTTACTGGTGCCTGAGAAGCATGATGAATGCATGCATGGTTTGTTTGTTTTTAGATGAGAGGAGGGTAAAGATAAGATGGATGATGTAAATGTAATGTAATGCAACTACTTTTATTGTTGTATATTATGAAAAGTTTTGGTCTGCAAACCATGAACTCTGCAGGTGGTAGGAAGCAATATCGCTAGAACTGAGGTTTCAAATTGAAAAAGAACGTAACCAAAAGCTCAGTCCTCAACAAAGAACCAATGAAATGAAAGTGGTAAAAGATACAAGATATTTATGTTCTTTTTTGGAGTCCAGGAAATAAAAAAAAGGGCAGGCAGAGGAAGCACAATAGCTAGCAGTGGTTTTCAAATCTAGCAACAAGATGGTACATGTCCTCTGTATCTATTCTATTCTTCAGTCCACAGCCACTGCCCAGAAACAAACATCTCTTGTCACGTTCTAGGAAACACGAAATGGAAATGATGAAACGTCACCAGTCACCACCAACCAACAGGTGGTCTTAAAATCTTCAGACATGCATGCATATGACACTCGTCTTTTCGCCCCCCACTGACCACCAGACCTCGCAGCTAATTACTTAACACCACAGCCACACACTAGGATCTCGGCAATATGCTGTACATGTGGGTTCAAATTAAAAGCCTATCTACCAAAGCCCAAAACTACGTCAGAGCGCCATTTGGGTTGCACAGGTCGAAAACAAGAGCTTCCAAATCAAACCATGCAAAATTAAATCCAAATGATGGAGAAGCACACACTGAGACGCACGCAGATAAACACACACTCACAATCTGAGCATGCGCGGCTAATATATGTATGTATCATCACTCACATAGGTGTTGAGCTGCCTGACGAAGCTGGAGAAGTTGTTGTGCTTGAAGTAGTTGGGGAGGAGGTCCCTGGCGAACTCCGGCGGCTGCCACACCACGAAGGTGGCGCCGTCCTCGCCCCACGACACGATGTGGTCGGTGCGGTGATCGTCCACGAGCTGGAAGGTCTTGGTAAGGAAGGGGGCCGGCCCGGCCGGCTTAGCAGCGTGCGAGCTCATATCCATGTCGTCCATGGACGACACCACCGTCGTCGTCTCACCGTCACCACCACCACACCGCCTCCCCACGAGGAATGCCGCCATCGACTGGTGCAGTGCAAGAGGAGGCAACAAGGAGTCAGGCAACTGCCTCTCTATGCTAGATTGCTGCTAGTGCGAGAGAGAGGAGACGACAGGATCGTCGGAGAAGCTATGAAGGCTCTCTACCTCTCCCTAAAGCTTACTTAGCTCTCACCTCTCTGACTGGAGCGCACACATACACGCCCACAGCACAAGGCACCACCTTCAAATAGTCTTGCTGGGTACCGGCGGTGGGGCACTGTCCGGCCCTCTAGCTCGAGCTACAGTCTCCTCCAATCTCTATCCCCATCTCCTGAATTTTTTTTTATATTTTGGAATTTTTTTTGAAAGTTTCTCACAAATAGACTCCTGGCAGAAAGAATTCAGAAAATAGACCCTTAGCTCGGCGTCATTGGTGCTAGCGCCGAGCTAATACGTCTCGGCGCCAGCGTCTCTGGTGCCGAGCTCCTGGGCATGGTAGATGACATGGCAGTTGTCGGGTACCGTAGAACGGGGTACCCCGAGCGTAAATCAAAAGTGTCACTTAAGTCCCGTCAAAAAACAAAGCTAGAAGGTAAGCCATGTGCTCATCACCGGCCACGTCCGAGCCCACCAGGCTCTCCGCCTCGCCTCAAGCCTCGCACAGGAGGTCTCGGCGTCCTGACGCAATCTTCGCCTCGCGCGAGGCCTTTCACGGAAGGCCTCGGCAAGGAGTGCAATCTCCGCCTCGCGCGAGGCCTCTCACGAAAGGCCTCGGCAAGGAGTCCGATCTCCGTCTCGCGCGAGGCCTCATTCTCCGTATCGCTCGAGGCCGTCGCCCCCCGCCTCGACCGATCTTCCCGACAGCACGTCATGTCCCATTAATACGTCAACCACTCCCGCAATCTCAGCCGGACGATGGCTCGACACCGCAGAATGGCCGACGGGACATGTGGTCGCATCAGCACCATACCAGCTGAGACAGGGCACGGCGGGGATTACCGGTCACTGTATCCTGACGCTGTGCCCACGATCAGCGCCCGCACTACACTGTGCCCCGCGATCCCCGCCTCGAAAAACAACACGACACGGACGGCCTGGCCCGGGTCATCACCGTCTCCAAGCCAGCACACCGGATCAACCGCTCTCTCCGGGCCTCAGCACTATGCACCAGGGTCTTGGCTATCTCGGGATTCGTGTCTGCCGAGACCCCCCACTGCGGTGCAGCCTCGGCACCGACCGAGCCTCGGCCTCGCGCATAGTCAGTCCACAGCGACTCGCACGCTGACCGCCGCACCCACTCCGAGGCAGCCCGGGAGCTCCCATGCCGCACAGGATCGGATGTGACCAGCACGCCGCCCCAGTGCTCCAAGGACGGACCACTCCGACGACTACGCCGCCATAGGAACAGGCCATAGGGCTCGGACACGCCGTCCCTGTTTGCACAACGCCGTATAGTTAGCTCATGTACTACCCTTGTTCTCCCTTTAAACTATAAAAGGAAAGGACTTGGACTATTTTTAGGGGGGACTCACGGGGAACAAGGCCCTGTAACACACACTTCCCAGCCGCCTGAGAGCAACATCTCAAGCAGCCCACACCTCACCTCGCCGAGACCTGGGACGAACTCCCTCTCTCACCTAGCTTGTAACCCCCTACAACAAGCATTTCGGTGCAAGGAATCCAAGATCGATCTCCCGGACTGGACGTAGGGCCCGAATTGTCCGAACCAATATAAATCTTGTGTCTCTTTGCATCACCATCCGGAATCGGGAACACGCAGGATAAATTTACTAGTTGATTGAGGACCCCCCCCAGTCCGAAACACCGACAGCAGTGATCTCGGTACCAGTCACTCTGGCGCCAAGCTCACTGCCATTTAACCCCGGCCAACCTTCCTGCCCGAGCGTTCTTCCTCTTCTTTCTTCTTCTTCTCGGGTTTTTTCTCTCCCCACTTCACCCTACCTCACGCATCGGCATATTGGACCTTGGAAACTTTGATTTGATCCGTAGATCTTCGAGAGCAAGGTATCCTCGCTCCTTTCCTAATTTTTTTCGCATTGATTCGGTATGTATTAGTCAGATTTTTGAATGTAATAATCGTTATCACTTAGGGTTTCATTGTATCCATCAATATATGTATTATACAATCGTAGGATGATGCCAAGGCGTGAAAAAGCTAGCAAACATAGGCGTATGTAGTTATGTTATGGGTTCATTGTTGTGTATCAAATAGGAAACCCTAAGTTTATGATTTAATGTTAACTGCTTTGAGTTTTTAGAATAAAATTGGTTGTACTGTAGTTATGGTTCTCATTCACATTTATTTACGATGTTTTGACAGGATCGTCGGAGAAGCTATGAAGGCTCTCTACCTCTCCCTAAAGCTTACTTAGGCCGCGTTTAGTTCCGCCGGATCGGCGCCGCCGAGTTCACTACAGTGACGTTTTGTTTTTATTTGGTAATAATTGTCCAATCGTTGACTAATTAGGCTCAAAACGTTCGTCTCGCAAAGTACAACCAAACTGTGCAATTAGTTTTTGATTTCGTCAACATTTAGTACTCCATGCATATACCGCAAGTTTGATGTGATGGAGAATCTTCTTTTTACATAATGCCAAATTCTGGAATTGGTGGGAACTAAACAAGGCCTTAGCTCTCACCTCTCAGGCTGGAGCGCACACATGCACGCCCACAAGGCACCACCTTCAAATAGTCTTGCTGGGTACCGGCGGTGGGGCACTGTCCGGCCCTCTAGCTCGAGCTACAGTCTCCTCCAATCTCTGTCCCCATCTCTCTCTCATCATCATTATACATGCATATGCATGGATATCTGTGCGTGCGTGCCTTCCTGCACGCACTTCCGCTTGGCACGAACTAGCTCCACTTGGGGCTAGTTCCCAAAAATTTTACCAAATTTTTTAAGATTTCTCGTCACATCAAATCTTTGACGTATGCATAAAACATTAAATATAAATAAAAAATAAAATTAATTATATAGTTTAGACGAAATTCACGAGATAAATCTTTTAAGTCTAATTAGACTATAATTAAACACCTATTACCAAATAACAATGAAAACCGCTACAATACATTTTGCCAAATTTTTTAGCATCTAAACAAGCCCTTGGTTTTTGAGGGCTGCTCAGTGGTCACACGAGGAATTCCATGGCATGTATATGTATGCATATATATACCTGCTGCTGCTGTGCAACTGTTTATGACTTGTACAGTGAGTGCGTGATTGTATGTACAGTATATATATATATATATAAATATATGTGAACAATGCCTCGCTAGATAATACTAGACACAATGTATATAGACACACTATACTCCTTCCGTCTCTAAATGTCTGTCGTTTTCACTTTCTGAGAAATAATTTTGATTAAATATATATTAAAAAATATTAATATTTATGATACATAATTAGTATCATTAGATAGATATTTGAATCTAGTTTTTTAATAAATTTATTTGGAGATAGAAATATTACATGTATTTTTTATAAATTGAGTCAAAATTATCGGTACGTAAATTGTGGCGACTAATATTTATGGACGGAGGGAGTATGTACGTGAATATTATATATGCGACAGAACAATATATATATGCATAGTGACATGCAAACGTACGTACAGGGGTTGATTAATTGATCGAAACTTTCTCGTCATGCATGAACATAATCGAACGTTTAATTATAGAATAACCGTACATATGGATCATGCCTTAACTACAAACACTAGTACAATTGATGCAGCAGCCGGATAGCAGAACCCTAACGTTTCAAACCAAGTTGCTCTTCTCTTTAAACACTAGCAATGAACACTAAATAAAGGTGATTGATAACTGACGCTTACGATCATCTGACACCGCTATATATGTAAGACGTACTAGCAATCACCTGACTCTAACTAATGTCAGCGATAAATATATTTCCACACATGTACACTACCGGCCTGTTCGCTCACTACTAGAGAACATACTTTAGAACGATGTCTCAATTTGGCGTTAGCCTCGGCATTTTTTTTTGCCTCTGAGACTAAAAGTTTCTGTCCAACGGTCATCCGCGGAGCAGGGAATACCACCCGGGACCAAAGGTTCCCGGTTGGTAATACCAGTCGGGACTAAAGCTTTTAGTCCTGGTTTGGGTGATGCTCCGGGAATAAAGATTAATCTTTAGTCTCGGTTTGGCCCTCTAACCGGGACTAATTATCCCGGCCTATAGACCAGCTCATTTCTTTCTTCCCGAGCCCGAGCCATTCCATTCAAACTCACTGCCTCTGTTCTTCAGCTTGCTGTTGTTCTTGCTCTCTCCCCCTCCATTGGTGTTGCTCTTCGATTTTGGAGGTAACAAACTTAATCCTCTTATGTTTTATCAGTAGCTTATCTCATTTTGCGATATTGATGCATGTGTAACTTTATATGTTGGACTTTATTATGATTTTATATGTCATTTTTAGCTTAAAATGATATGATGATTTGCATATATGTTTGGATAAACAAAAGTTAAATTAGTTCATCAAAATCACGCTTCGCTCGTCCTCGCTGAAGCACGCGTCATCCTCATCCCCGGCGGCTTACGTGATCTTAGAATTAATTTTTCCATGAAATGAAAAACTTAGAAAATAGTTAAAAAAATTGTAGAAAATCCATACTAGTTGAACTTGCGGACCGTGTTCAGCTCGGCGAGCGGTAACGGACGTCAAGGAGGAGCTTTGATTTTACGAGGGAGAGCGACAACGGTCGTAGAAGACCGTGTTCCCTTCCTCGTAGAATCGGAGCTCTTCCTTGGCCAAGTACGGTGCCGTCCGGTGGAGAAATGCTCGCCGAGATGATCACGTAAGCAAGGTCAACTAGTACGGATGGTTATTTATTGAAACATGTTTTTGAGCTATAATTTGATGGATATTTGATAACTTTAGACCTACAAATGTCATCTACAAATGTTACTATCCTCGGCAACCTAAACGCCCACGAGCTCGCCAATATCGAGCAGGTCACTTAGAATTATTTTTTCCATGAAATGAAATACTTAGAAATCATGCCTTTTATTTTTTAGAATTAAATTTTCCATGAAATGAAAAACTTAGAAAATAGTTAGAAAATTATAGAAAATCCGTACTAGTTGAACTTGCGGACCGTGTTCATCTCGGCGAGCATGTTCTCTACCGAGCGGTAGCAGACGTCAAGGAGGAGCTTTGATTCTACGAGGGAGAGCGGCAACGGTCGTGAAAGACCGTATTCCCTTCCTCGTAGAATCGGAGCTCTTCCTTGGTCAAGTACGGTGCCGTCCGGTGGAGAAATGCTCGCCGAGATGATCACGTAAGCAAGGTCAACTAGTACGGATGGTTATTTATTGAAACATGTTTTTGAGCTATGTGATTTCTATGTCATTTTTAGCTCAAAATCACATGATGATTTACAATAGTAAAATCACTGGATAGTTTGGTATTTTACTATTATACATAGTACATATTTCATGGTTTAGTTAGATAAATAAATAATTTTAGTTTTGTTTAAATATATTACTTTAGAAAATGTGAAATTTACACTACTTTGCAAAAATAAGTATAGAAAGTAGATGACAACTGGTACCGGATCCTCGGCCTCTCGTTCGGTTGCGAAACGACTGAGGCCAGAACTCCCTCTCATTATCTGCGGCAAGTGTAAGCAGAAGATTATGATGGAATACCGAGTCAAGAGACAGGGACCCAACAAGGGTCATGTTTTCTACAAGTGCTCGGATCGCGATGTGAGTTTCTTACGCATTTGATTATTATGGCTAATTGACCTGCTTTTCTTGAATATTTTTGACTAAATATTTTTTGGTTTTAATTTCAGTGGGAGTGCAATGGATGCGATGGTTGGTACTGGGAGGAAGATTATGCTACATACGTGCAGAATTCAGGTGCGCTTGAGGTAGCGGCTGCTGATGATGAGACAGTGAGCCAGCAGAAGAAGCTTATTGATATTCAACAGAAGAATGATTTGTCTGTTTTAGTTGTGTACGGTCATGAAATAATTATGTTACTGAAGTGCATTGTAGTTTTAGTTTGTTTAGTGATAGTTGGGATTGCTTACGTTGTAGCCAGGCTTAGTTAATTAATCAACCGTGTGTGTGTCATCTATGTTGTGTAATAAAATACTTAATTATATTCAAGGTTTTCATAATTTATCGTGTAATGCAGATTATGTCACGCCATTGGATGTACAATGCCGATCGTCGCTCCCAAGACTTTATTGAGGGCGTGCACTATTTCTTAGGTGTGGCCGAGGCAAATAAGTGGGATGGTTTCATGTGCTGTCCATGTGCCATATGTAAGAATTTAAAGGAATATTCAAGCTCAATGAGTCTTCATTCACATTTGCTTAAGTCAGGTTTCATGTCAAACTATATATGTTGGACTAAGCATGGAGAAAGCGGGGTCATGATGGAAGAAGGTGAAGGAGAAGATTTAGACATTGATGACATTATTGCTCAGTATGGTGCCTTTGATGATACTACAATGGGGGGAGATGAAGAAGAGGTAGCGGCAGAAGATGATCTCGGTGATGCTCTTGGCGATGCCATTCGTGATGCACAACAAGAATGCAAAAGTGAAAAAAGAGAAAGTTAAGTTCAAGCGCATGCTTGAGGATCATAGGAAGTTGCTATACCCGACGGCCGAAGAGGGGCAAAAAAAGTTGGGTACAACACTGGAATTGCTACAGTGGAAGGCAAAGAATGGTGTATCCGACAAGGCATTTGAGAATTTATTGAACCTCATAAAGAAGATGCTTCCGAAGCCAAATGAATTGCCCACCACTACGTACGAAGCAAAAAAGGTTGTCTGCCCTTTGGGATTAAAAATCCAGAAGATACATGCATGTCCTAATGACTGCATCCTCTACCATGGCAATGAATACGAGAATTTGGATGAATGCCCGATATGTAAAGCAACGCGGTATAAGATCAGGCGCGATGATCCTGGTGACGTCGAGGGTGAATAACGTCCTAGAAAGAAAATCCCTGCCAAGGTTATGTGATATGCTCCTATAATACCACGCTTAAAACGTTTGTTCAGAAATAAAGACCATGCAAAGTTGTTGCAGTGGCATAAAGAAGATCGTAAGGTAGATAATATGCTGAGACACCCAGCTGATGGGTCCTAGTGGAGAGCGATAGACAAGGAATTTCCAGAGTTTGCAAATGAGGCTAGAAACTTAAGGTTCGCCTTAAGTACAGATGATATGAATCCTTTTGGGGAGCAGAGCACTAGTCATATCACTTGGCCAGTTACTCTGGGATGAGTACAAATAAGAACACTTTGACCTACGAGCAATGTTGTTCGTAACAATCAATGATTGGCCTACTTTAAGTAATCTTTCAGGTCAGACAAACAAAGGATATAATGCATGCACACATTGTTTTGATGACCTTGACAGTATATATTTGAAAAGATGTCGAAAGGTCATGTACCTTGGCCATCATCGATTCCTTCCTTTGAATCACCAAGTAAGAAAGAAAGGTAAGCATTTTAAAGGTAAACCAGACCACCGGAAGAAGCCTCATAACCAAACCGGGGAAGATGTACTCGCAATGGTCAAGGATATGAAAGTAGTATTTAGAAAGGGACAAGGCAGCGAATCTATTCCTAAAGATGCTAAGGGACACGCACCCATATGGAAGAAGAAGTCTATCTTTTGAGAGCTACCCTATTGGCAAGTCCTAGAGGTCCGCAACGCAATCGACGTGATGCATCTGACAAAGAATCTTTGTGTGAACCTGTTAGGATTCATGGATGTGTACGGGAAGCCAAAGGATTCACTTGAAGCATGCCAGGACTTGCAGGGCATGAAAGAATGAGACAACCTTCATCTAGAGAAGACAGATGATGAACGTCATTACTTAAGTCCTGCTAGCTACACACTTAGCAAAGAAGAGAGGGACAGCATGTTCGAATGTCTAAGCAGCATCAAGGTCCCATCGGGATTCTCCTCCAATATAAAGGGTATAATAAATGTGCTAGAGAAGAAATTTCTAAACTTAAAGTCCCACGACTGCCACGTGCTTATGATGCAATTGCTTCCAGTTGCTTTAAGAGGAATTCTACCTCCACATGTACGTCTAGCCACCGTGAAGCTATGTGCATTCCTCAATGCAATTTCTCAGAAGACAATCAATCCAGTGGAACTAGCTACTCTACAGAATGATGTGGTTCAATGTCTTGTCAGCTTTGAGTTGGTGTTCCCTCCATCCTTCTTTAATATCATGACACACCTCCTAGTTCATTTGGTGAAGGAGATTAGTATTCTTGGACCTGTGTTCTTACATAACATGTTCCCCTTCGAGAGGTTTATGAGAGTCTTGAAGAAATATGTGAAAGTCCGTTCTAAGCCTGAAGGAAGCATCACCCAGGGCTATGGAACAGAGGAGGTCATTGAGTTTTGTATTGACTTTATTCCTGACCTTGTCCCAATTGGCGTTCCCGAATCATGACACGAGGGGAGACTCAGTGGTAAAGGAACTTTAGGGAAGAAAACATATATTGGCATGGAAGACGATTATTTCAATAAAGCACACTACACAGTTCTTCAGAACTCGTCATTGGTGCATCCGTACATCAAGATAAATAAGGAGTTCTTACGATCCAAGTTTCCAGGGAAGACTGAAGCTTGGATTAGGCGTCAGCACATAGAAAGTTTTAGTGGTTGGTTGCGAAAAGAATGTCAAGGCGATGACAATATTGATGAGCAATTGTATTTGTTGGCTAGGCAACCATCATGGCATATCCTCATGTACCAAGGGTACGAGATAAATGGGAATATATTTTACACAGTTGCCCAAGATAAAAGGAGCACCAATCAAAATAGTGGTGTTCGCATAGATGGCACAGATCCAAATGGGAATATACAAACATATTATGGCCGCATAGAAGATATATGAGAACTAGACTACGCACCTAATTTTAAAGTCCCTTTGTTATGGTGCCAATGGGTAAAGCTGATCGGAGAAGGGGTAACAGTCGACAAAGAGTATGGAATGACAACAGTGGACCTCAACAATATTGGGTACAAAGACGAACCATTCGTCCTTGCTACCAATGTGAGTCAGATGTTCTATGTGAAAGACATGTCTACAAAATCAAAGAGAGGAAAAAATGAAGACATCAACTCAATGATCAATGAGCCAAAGCGCCACATAGTTCTTTCTGAGAAAATAAATATAGTGGGAATTGAAGACATGTCACAAGATTATGAAAGAAATGTCCGAATTCCACTCTTCATAGTGAAGAAAGATCCAAGCATCATGTTAAATGATGAAGACACTCTATGGTTACGACAAGATCATAACTAAGGGTCATACGTCAAGAAGAAATTCACTGTTGTGCCCGCATGATACAACGATGCACTATTGTGACATAATTTTAGAAAGTCTATATGAGATTCAAGAATTTGTGACTAGTGTTTGATAAAACTTTCTCAAATGGGAAAAATGAGCTATGTAACAATTGTAGATCTTGCTGAGATGATCAAACTTGGTATTCAGAGATTTTTCATCTGAGGTCATTTAGTGTCTCATTTGAGCAAGTTTGACCAAGACAAATTTGGTCAAATGAAAAAACAACACTTTGACTCTAGTATTATGGACTCTAAATGACTTCAAATTGAAAAGTTTTGAATACCAAGTTTGTTAAAATCATCAAGATCTAAAATTGTTGTTTTGGTCAACTTTTCATTTGAGATAGTTTGGATGGTTCAAATTTATGATTTTTAAATTTCGACGCCTACAAACTAGTTTTCGGAACCCTAGATTGTCTCAAATTGAAAAGTTTTGAATACCAAGTTTATTCAGCTCATCAAGATCTACAATCCTTATATAGGCCATTTTTCATTTGAGAAAGTTTGAACAAAATATATTTCAAATTTTACAAGTGTGTGACATAGTTTTAGAAAGTCTATATGAGATTCAAGAATTTGTGACTAGTGTTTGATAAAACTTTTTTAAATGGGAAAATAAGCTATGTAACAATTGTAGATCTTGCTAAGATGATCAAACTTGGTATTCAGAGATTTTCATCTGAGGTCATTTAGTGTCTCCTTTGAGCAAGTTTGACCAAATCAAATTTGGTCAAATGAAAAAACAACACTTTGACTCTAGTATTATGGACTCTAAATGACTTCAAATTGAAAAGTTTTGAATACCAAGTTTGTTAAAATCATCAAGATCTACAATTCTTGTTTTGGTCAACTTTCCATTTGAGATAGTTTGGATGGTTCAAATTTGTGATTTTTAAATTTCGACACCTACAAACTAGTTTTTGGAACCCTAGATTGTCTCAAATTGAAAAGTTTTGAATACCAAGTTTGTTCAGCTCATCAAGATATAATATTGTTGTTTTGGTCAACTTTCCATTTGAGAAAGTTTAGATGATTCAAAATTATGATTTTTAAATTTCGACGCCTACAAACTAGTTTTCGGAACCCTAGATTATCTCAAATTGAAAAGTTTTGAATATTAAGTTTGTTCAACTCATCAAGATCTACAATCCTTATATAGGCCATTTTTTCATTTGAAAACGTTGTAGAACAAAAATACTATATTTTCTTTATTTTTATAGGTTCAACAAAAATTTCCTGTTATTTTGGTCAAAAAACCGAGAAAAATTTGAAACATTGACGTTACAATAATGTGATAATAAATTTCCTATCGAATAATATTAGTTTTATTAATTTTAAGTTACAAATATATTTTTGCATTAACAAAATACTTAGTATTAGTAACATTTATATTCTATATTCATAAAAGAAATTAAAAACTTTAGGTTACAAAATTTTTCTATTTACAATAAATAATTATTTAATCAATAGTATTTTTTAAAATAAATATTGCAAAGTATTGAAGTTGCTATAGAATTAATTAGTATTAAACAAGGAGAACAAAATCAAAATCCCAGGCATTTCTAATTACTTTGGCGGGCTGCCAAAATTTTTAGGCCTTTAGTCCTGACCTAGGCTAGGAACCGGGATTAAAGATCCTTTAGTCCCGGCTGGTAAGCCGAGCCGGGACTAAAGGGTTGGGCGGACTTGCCTGCCCAAAAATACCTTTAGTCCCGGCTGGTAACACCAACCGGGACTAAAGATCCTTTAGTCCCGGCCGGGACTAAAGGGTTGGACCTTTAGTTCCGGTTCGGCTTACTAGCCGGGACTAAAGGGTCCCGGTCTATATATATCGAACGGTTCCTCTGTTCATCTTCTACTTTTCGATCTACAACGTCGATCTCGTCTCTGCCGCGCCTGGCCGCGTCGAGCTCTGCCGCGCCGTCGTCGTCGTCTACCCCCGCCCGGCCTCATCGTCGAGCCCCGCCCAACGGCCGTCGAGATCGTCTTCGCCGTACGTCGTCCTCGCGTGGCTCAGCTCGGCCCCGTGGCTGGCCAGCATGCCCGCCATGGCCATCCGCCCCTAGCCTGCTAGCGCTCGGCCATATTTTTTAGATACTTTTTTAGATGGTTTTTTTAGATAGTTTTTTAGGTAGTGTTTGATATATATGTTAGATTAAAATATATTAAAATTTAATTAGTAGTTTATTCTTAGTTTTTTAGATAGTTTTTGATATATGTTAATTAGATTTAGATGTATTAAAATTTAATTAGTACTTTATTTAGATAGTTCTTTTAGAAAGTTTTTTATTATAGTTTTTGATATATTTAGTAATTATTATTCTATATCTCTCTATATATGTGTTAAATTTAATTTTGATTTAGTAATTCTATCTATGTATATATGTTAGGTTTAATTAGATTTAGTAATTAATTCTATCTGGAGATTCTATATGTATACATATATATGTACTTAATTATTTCTATGTGTATATATATATGTACGTAATTATTTCCATGTGTTGAGAGAGAGAGAAAATTGTATCTAGAGAGACATTCTATGTGTTATCACATGCATATCTAGAGATATATACATATGCACTTATTCTATGTGTTGAGAGAGAGAAAATTGTATCATTCTATGTGTATATATGCATGTACTTATTTCCATGTTTTTGGATCGAAAGTGTTTTTGATTCGATTCCAAAGCCTATACCTTATTATTGTTTATTCTTATAAAATATTATGTGTTATTATATTTAATTGGATTTAGTAATTCTATATGTGTTATCACATGTACTTATGTTATGTGCCATAGTAAGGGTCCGTTTGGTTGGGCTTTTGGCTTTGGCTTTTGGCCCCAAAAGCCAAAAGCCCAACCAAAGGGGTTGCTTTTGGAGGCTGCTTTTTCAGAAGCAGCTGCTTTTCCGTAGTACATTTTTGAAAGCTGGTTTGACGCTGCTTTTGGCTTTTGGCTTTCTGCTTTTTGAAATTGGTGGAATAAAAAGCTCTTCCATAGTTGTTTTAAGAGAGATAAAGATAGAAGGCATATTTTATACTTGTTTAACCAAACAGCTTTCAGCTTTTCTATAGCTCACAGCCCACAGCAGCTTTCCCATAGCTCACAGCCCACAGCAGCTTTTTCCTACAGCCACAGCTCAACCAAACACACCCTAATTCTATCTATGTGTTATCTTAAAGATACAAATAGCTGCTCCGGATGATAACTTGAATGATGACATAATAGCGGATATTATCAACGTTGGCACCAATGTGGATGTAGATGACACGAGTCAGTACTTTGCTGATTATGAGGATATCCTGAATATCCCGGTGGTTGAAGATCAACAAATTGTCACGCAAGAAAATACTGGCGAGGTATATTCGATTATCTATCATCTCTTATAGATGCATGCGTACGTATATTTGTTGTTAATCGTTGTGTTTCTACTCATGTAGTCGATCTCTGGATCTACATCAACCACCGGCAAGAGTAGGAAACTCCGAGGGACAAAAAAGCCATTAGAGGGCCGTTTCATAATATCAAAATTTGACACCGATACCGGCAAACCATTGGGACCACATGCTCAGACATATGTCAATCAATGTGGATTCATTGTAACAAATAGGATCCCAGTTAGTGCTCGTGAATGGAAGCAGAAGATATCTGCTCCTAATGTTAGTTTTGTATCTGATCGTGACAAGAACCTAGCTTGGATAGATATCACTCAGCATTTCACATTATAAGCAGATGATGCTTTGAAGGAGCTAGTGAGGGATTGGACAATGAAGAAGATGTCAACATTGTTCCAGAATTGGAAGAAGACATTGTATAAAAAGTTTATCTTAAAGAATGAAACACCGAATTTTAATGCTAAGGCGTTTGTCAAGTTGGAGTCCCATTGGGATGACTTTGTACAATACAAGACATCTCAAGAGAGTGAGGAACGTGTAATGAGGAATCAGCAGAATGCCCGACAGAAGCAATACCATCATCGCATGGGATCAGGTGGTTATAGGAGTGCTATTCCCAAGTGGCAGAACTTAGAAGCAAAGATTACTGCCAAGGGAATCATACCTAAAACAATAGAGAAGAACTGGCCTCAACGCGTGAAAAATTGGTTCTACGCTCATGGGGGAAGCCTAGACCCAGACACTGGCAAGCTATTTTTTGGCCAAAAAATTGAGAGAGCAACACAGAGACTAGCTCGTGCTAGGGAAGAAGCTGATAGTGGTGTTTTCAAGCCCAATAGAGAAAAGGATGAATTGACATATACCCTAGAGAATCCTGAACACGGTGGTCGAACAAGAGGCTATAGGGTGGTTCCGTGGCTACAAGCATTCCCAGCAGACAAGGATACCTACAGAAGCCGCCAGAGAAAGAAGGATGAGGAGGCAGACCGAATCTGTGTATTGGAGCAATTTGTTAATGAGTCACGACAAGCATTGCTTGAATCACGTGAACAAGAAAAATCTCTTGAGGCAAGAATGCAGGAGGAGATCAAGAGGCAAGTGCAGCTAGCAATGAGTCAAATGCAATCGCAATCAACGCCGAGAGTCACCATTAGCCCCGTTGGTCAGATGAAAAGCAGTTGTGCTTCCACGGAGCTACCAGTTATTCAAGGTGACGCTAGGTTGCGCTTCCCTGTTGATGACATTACCGAGCCTCTAACAACATGTGAGCTGCACATTCCAGATGGTAATAATGCATCAATCATGGTGGTTGTTGGGGTTGTATCTCCAATAGACCAAACGAAGACACCAAGAATCCATGGGTCAGTTATTCAACCTGGATATGCTAGCGTCTCGGTCGATAGAGTGCTCAAAGGTTACAGCAATGTTCCTCTTGACATTGAAGGCGATGATGAGGAGAAGACACTAGGAGAAGCAGATAAGACATTTATTCAATGGCGCAAATGCTTTATCATCATTCCTAGGGTGCCACCGCTTCCCCTACCTCACCCTAGGTACGAATGAAAGTGAATGAAATATTATTTTCCATTAATTTTATATTTGCTTCAAAAATAATTGACCCACAACTTGTTTTTATAGCAGGGTCTCCCTCTAGCCTAGCCCAATCATTCATTCCCCATCTCATCACAGCGTCGCGGGGGGCAAGACGACTTCATCCCCACGGCGATCTCCAACTCCTACACCGGCCCCATCGCCTCCACAACGATCTCCAACGCCTTCACGTCGGACTCCAACACCGGCCTCATCGCCTCCACGCCGGTCTCCAACACCGCCCCCACCCCCTCCACAACGACGCACTATAAAGACGTCTAAGGTCCCGACGGCAAAGAAGAAAAAAAAGAGTTATTTCTCAAGAAATACTTCCTGAAAAGACTGATGAGCAAATAGCAGCTGAAGAAGACAAAAAAGTGAAAGATTTTTTTATAGATATCCAAAAGCAGAGACAAGCAAAGCTTAAGGAGAAGTCGTACTTTTACATACCACGAGATCAGCTAAGGCAGAAGGTCGAGGCTCACAAGAAAAAGATGCTTGAAGTTCGTAAGCCTCCGCCACTATCAGACTATGACCGCTCCCTCGTGAAGTCACATGATGCACATAAGAAAAGAAAAAGAGCATTAGGAAAGGATGTCCCACAGCTCGGACAACAGAAGCAACCAATGCAAAATCTTGTTGTTGCTAATGAATATGGTTCCAACATAGAAGTCTATCGACCAGACAACTCTGGAGAAGTGTCGGTTCAAGACCTTAATGCTTTTTTTGAACAAACTGGTTTAACCTTGGATCAATTGACGGGCAAAGCTCCAATCCAGAACATAGAAGTTGATACCTGGAAGACTTATAAATTTGGCAAAAGTCTGTACAACCCTATGGCTCTGAATGAATTGGGTACATAAATGTACTTGCTCAACAAGTGGTACATGCAGGCGTGTGGCATGGGTGAGCAGTGGATCTTTGTCAGATTTAGAGACCATCATTACTTCCGTGGCGATGACATCTTACATATTAGTTTCGAAGAATTGCATCAACTATACCACTTGGACGCTCTGGACAAATCAATTATTAGCTCCTTTTGTTTGTAAGTGATTCTTACTTTTATTTAATAAACTCACTTCTATGCGTACGTGTATATAATTATCCTCACATGTAACTTATATTTATATACAGATTCCAGATGTCAGAGCTCCAAAGAATACAAGACACCAGTGTTGGCTTCATTGATCCTTATATCGTATACAAAACTGATATTATTGTCAAGGAGCACTAGGTATCTGAAGCACAGACGAATATCATGAAGTTCTTCGTGAAGCAGCACGACAAGACAACAATACTTTTCCCGTACAACTTTAAGTAAGTGTTAATAATAATGTAGTCTACACATTTTATGTAATATCAATACAACTTATATACATGTACGTGTGTGTATAAACCAATGCAGGTTTCACTGGATACTCATTGTCATTGAGTTAAACTCAAGTCGGTTAGTAATCTTGGACTCATGGAGAAAAGAGCGGGCACTATACCAAGATATGATAGATATTATCCAGGGGTAATTTCGATCTCTCGCGCACAACTATTATTGAATAGACTTTGCCATAATTTATTAACGATCGTACATTATTGGTCGCACAGGGTTTGGAAAGAGTTTATTCGGCAACACTGCAAGGATTGCAAGGCACCACTTAATGTAGTTGAAATACTAGTAAGTTGTACTATATATAATTCCCCACGTGTTTAATTACTATATCGTACTTCAATTTACGTGTGAGATGATGAGAATAATCTTCTTCTTGTACAGTGGTATTTGCGGCAGCAACCAGGTAATAACTTGTGTGGATACTACGTTTGTGAATTTATCACCACACACATAAGAATAACTCCTGAAGATGTCCTCAGAGTACGTATATATCATTTTTTTATTTATTTTTAAATGAATATATATATATATATATATTAATACCTTTTCTTTTATTTCAAATGCAAGACTGAATGGTTGAAACGAGGGTCATGCAAAAAGACCATCTGAAAGTAGTTCAAGAGTCAATAGCAAGATATCTTGTAGAAAAGTGCTAAATCCCAACGACGAGTTCTACTTTGATCCTAAGGAACTAATGATGTAAATTAAATGTTTATTGATATCATTATTTTCGAGAACAAGATTATGAAAAGTGTTGTATATATACATATATCTATAATATATATAGTTTCATACTTTATTCGAATATAATAATGCTCGAGATAAGAATTAGCTGTAATTATATGCGTGTGTGTATTTATATTAGCAGCGTAGAATACGTACATAAAAACATATTATATATTAAACAAATATATGTAACTGAACTGAAAACAAATTAAACAAAAATAAGAAAAAGAAAAGGAATCTTTAGTCCCGGTTGGGGTTACCAACCAGGACTAAAGGGTGCGGCCACGTATGCTCGGCTGGAGGGTCTTTAGTCCCGGTTGGTAACACCAACCGGAATTAAAGGTTCCTCTTTAGTCCCGGCTCGATGACCCGGGACTGAAGGTTCCACCTTTAGTCCCGGGATCGTTGTCCCGGCGCGGTAACCGGAACTAAAGGCCGTTACCGCCCGGGACAACAAGTCCATCCTGTAGTAGTGGCTGATTGGTTTCTGGGTTGATAAGCCTGGCTGGTGCTAGTTTGTTATGAGAGAAAAATACTGTTGGTTAGCTGATAAGCCCCGGTTAAAACCAACAAACGAATATGTTGTACAACAAAAGTGATTTTACGAGACAACTTAATTTTATTTATACAGACCTCATCGTGCGGCATTCGAAATGTGCTGACCTGGATAAGACCCGTTTAGCACATCTCTCGGTCGACATGCTATGGTCAAATTTAATAATGGCCGACTTAGTCCAAACCTATATTGACATTCTTCTTGTGGCGAAGGGAATAGTGTTTATCAAGTAGTTCCTCCATCCTAGAATAAACGAACATCTTCATTTTCGAGAAGTCAACTAATTTTTATTTGAATAGATTTATAGAACATAGTATTAACATTTGTATATCAAAATAGATTTACTATAAAAAAATATATGTCCTGATTAACATAATGATGCTTATTTGGTACCATGAATATTAGCATTTTTTTATTTTCCTATATTCAGTCAAATTTGAGATTAGTTGATTATCTGAAAGGGGAGATATGTATTTATTTTGGGATAGAAATAGCAAGGAGACTACTAAAGTCCAATTTACTAATTTAAGTTCCACCGACTTCTTATTAACCAATTCCCGGTTTTGTCTATACATGGACCAGAGCCAGACTACCGGAGGACCGTGTTATGAGGTCTTGAGGAAGATGATGGGTGGGTTTGATAGGCCGTTTCTATTCAATTTTGGATAGTAGTGGGACGCAGGCTGTTCAATGACATTCTCCTTCACCTTGTGTCCGTCTGTCTTACTTGAGGAGATAGACATTCGTTCGGTTTGCTGGTTGGTTTTAGGTTAATAAATCCGGTTGATGCTGGTTTGTTGTGAGAGGAAAATACTGTTGGTTGGCTGATAAACCCTGACTGAAACCAACGAGCGAACATATCACTATTGGAGAGGGAAAATGTGAGTTGGATGGCAAATGTGTGGGCAGAATCAAATGTGTGACTTGGATGGCACTGTTTTGTAGGTAACGTGGCGCAGTGTGAAGCCTCTATCTATATAGGTATATATATAGAAAATACAAAATAGAACAGGGTAGGATTTACCTTTTGTGCAAAGGAGATGCAGAGGGTTCTGGAGGGCAATAACTGGAATTGCAGTCCCTCTATGTGCTTGTTTAGTTCCCAAAAATTTTTCCAAAAAATGCTACAGTGGTTATCACATCGAATCTTGCGATACGTGCATAGAGCATTAAATGTAGACGAAAAAAACTAATTGTACAGTTTGGTTGGAAATTACGAGACAAACGTTTTGAACCTAATTAGTCCATGATTAAACACTAATTGTCAAATAAAAACGAAAGTACTAAAGTAACCAAATTTTCAAAATTCGCGAACTAAACACGCACTATCCCTTTCCCCCGTTCCTTGTATCTGATGCTTAGCATCAGTCTGTCTCCGTCTATGTCAAGTTAGCCCCAATAAGCTGAGATATACTACCGCTGTACTCCATGCACACATCAAATTCTGGGCAGGCATGGACCATGGTGATGCATCTCAAATACCACATATACCCTGCAAATAACATAGCACGTATTCAGAAGCATCTGTGCATGCAGGTGTAAATGGCCTGATGGCAAATGTCCTGCATTAGATACCTCACCAGCTGCAATCAGCTTTAGCAGTGAAGCATCAGATAAAGTCATAACCCACAGGGAGAGTGGAAGGCAAATATATAACGTAGTACAAACATGCATTTGTGAGAACGCTCAAACGAATTACTGCTTCGTGTTACGTGGCAGTTGGATGTTGGAATTTGAATTTGGGCCTGGTTTAGATTGCAAGTTTTTTCACTCTCTCTCCATCACATCAAATCTTTAGACACATGCATGGAGTATTAAATGTAGATAAAAAAAATAACTAATTACACAGTTTGATTGTAAATTACGAGACGAATCTTTTAAGCCTAGTTAGGCCATGATTGGACAATAATTATCAAATACAAACGAAAGTGCTGCAGTACCAAATACTGATTTCTAAACTAATCTAAACAAGGCCTTGGAAGATTCTGCTTCATACGTGACAAAGCTGCTTTCATGATGTGTTTGGAGAGACATTTTATGAGTAGTACATCACATGACCTTTTCCCACCCCACCTGTGGGCCACTGCATTTGTGGCCTCTGTGCAGGTCAAGATCTGTCTTTGACTGGCTCCGACACACACACACAAGAGAGAGAGAAATGATGATCTCATATGCAGATGAATTGAGGCCAGAACTTTTTTTTATGACATCATGTATTCCATATTACAAATAAATTAACAAGCTCTTGGGACAAGAGTATCTGGCATGTTTGGTTGGTTCCCTTGAGACCCTTGGGCTCAATTATGTTGGGTACTAGATTTTTCTGTTGAAATACATTTACATACCAGATAATCTAAGCATTTTTCGCTTCATACAACTTCAATATAATATGAACTGACAGCTAGCTACTTTTCATGAAAAAACCCTGCTGCTTTACTGTCCTTTTGAATCTTCAGAATTTTAAAATTATTGGTTTTGCACATTTGAGGTAGGGTACAAACTAGAAACAGCAAGAACATTTGAACAGGGAGATTAGGGGGGTGAGTCAAGAGTATTTTACCAGGACAACAGGTCATTATTTTCAAAACAAAAATGCTTGACGGTTGGTTCAAATATCTGTGGCATGCACCAGGCTGATAGCTGACTGGTTTTGGAAAAACTGATAAATGACAGAATAGCCATTGATGATGAATATCTCTGTCTCTATTCTCTGTCGTTATCTCTATCTCTATCTTTATCTTTATAATACACCACTTTAAATTATTCTACAGCCACCAAACAAATACCACCTCTATAGTCATATAATAAACTACATCCATCGTACAAAACATACACGAAGATAGACCACACTGAAAACATACACACCAGATTATTGCTCAGCCACATCCGACGGTCCTCCCCCTCACCATCGCGGCCCCCCTCACGCACCGCGGCCAGGGTTTGATCCTCATGCGGTCATGTAGTAGTATTTTCCGAAAAAAACATCGTCTCCTATCCCCTCCCTGTACCGATCCCTCTCTTCCAGATCACCATCACGATGGCAACTCCTCCTCCCCTCTCCTCTCCCCCACGGACGAACACCAGGCGACGCGAGCGACTCCACTCCCGCGGCCGTCTGCATCGACGCCCTCGCTCGGGGCGAATCCAGCGACGGCGGCGGCTCTCGACCATGATTATCGCCGCACGCAAGGCTGCAGCGGCGCCCGGCCGTGGCTCTCGGGGTGCACGGGGCGGCGGCGGCACTCGGCCGCGGTTCTCGACGCACGCGAGGCTACGGCGGCGCCCGGCCGTGGGGCTTGGGGTGCGTGGGGCGGCGGCGGCGACGGCCGGTCGAAGACACCGCTGCCTTGTCCGTCGGGGCCGCAAGTCCAGTCGCATCCGCAACGAGCGCCCCTCCGAGATCCATGGCCACGCCAGCGAGCTACTCGTGGCCGTGCGGCACTCCATGTTGGTGTGAAAAATCAGGTACTTGAGTGGAGCGCGGTGCTGCTTGAGCTGGACAGCAAACGAGGGAAGAGGAGGACACCGCTACAGCAGTTGAGGAGCAGATCTGGGACACCACAGCGGACAGGAGGATGCCGCGATGGCGCTTGAGGAGCAAATGATTTTTGTGATTTCTTCTAGATTATTACCTTCTTTATTCTTTTTTTTGTCTCTTCTAATGGTCACTGCTTTCAACAAACATGCAGGACCACGAGCCACCTCTCGAGAGCTAATTATTTTGGCTAGGGGTCAGGTGGCCGGACACTCGACCTAGGTGGATCCGGTGAGGAGACAACGCGGCTGTGGAGTAGGTGGCCAGGCACTCGCCCTGAGGCAGCATGTGGCCATCACCAGTTCCAGTGGCGCTGGTTTGCCACCAAAGTTGGATCCGATGACTCTCCGTGAACGGCCTCACCGAAGACGGTGGTGGTGTCCACGGCGACCACAATGGCCATTAGGGTGGCTGAGGTGAATGTGGCTGCAATGGTGGCGGTGGTCGGAAATTTGGAGAGGTTTCTCACATCCACGATGCCCATGGTGCATGCGCAGTACTTGCCCAAGGTATTCTTAGGGTTGCTCTTTCCTGATCTAGTAGACTGCTTTTGTGGTCTTACTTCTTGGAGGTATATGCTGTGATTGATGGGAAGGGGATCCAATAGATATAATTGTTCTATATAGCATTTGTACTGCATCTGCAGAACCAAGCAGATGAGTCTGGAGGAACACTGTAGTTAACATTAGAGATTGAATCCTGACTTGAATTTAGACTGAAGCAATCGTTCAGCTCTGGTTCACAGTTAGTATATTTGTTGAATTAACTAGCTATATTGCCATGCCTAATAATTTGATAAGATAAGATAAAATTGTTGGGTCTATCATAACAATAATTAAATTATTTGTTCAACAAATGATTCGCATTTTGCCAAAATCGATGTAAACTGAGTTCACTAATGGGACTTGGCAAAACAAAATCAAATATTTCCTTTGATTTTGTGTTGTATATATAGTAACTATTTTCCTTTCTAATGGATTGCCTGCGTTTATTTTTTGCAAACACCGGTAGCAGATATGCTATTTCATCGGCTACGTCAGATATGATTTTCAGGGGCGGCTAATGGGCATTTGTAGGGGCGGTTTGGCCAGCCACCCCTACCATACCGTCTCTACAAATCATGCATTTGTAGGGGCTATTCCCAGACCGCCCCTACAAATCGATTTGTAGAGGCGGCTGGTGTTATCAGCCGCCCCTACAAATCTATTTGTAGGGGCAGCTGATAACAATAGCCGCCTCTATAAATTAATTTGTAGGGGCGGCTACAGTACCAACCGCCCCTATAGTGTATTTTTTTGCCAAAGAAAATTCAAATTACCAACATGTGCTCCCCCAAATCATCATGTGACGAGTAAAATACATGATCAAGTATCCTGACAAACTTAACTGTAATATTGTTGCCCAAATAAGATTGTTTAGCCAAAAATTTCTAAACATCTTCTATAGTACCAGAATCATAATAATAACAAACAGACTCATATTATGATAACAAAATATATATCTATATCACAAAAAGACCAAGCAAGCATGGTGCATTGAGCTGTGTCGATGGCAGCAGCTGCTAGCATAGACAGGCAGAACTGGAGCATCTCGTATTCGACAAGACTCGGCTCGATCATGAAGAAAGATAGGAGTTCGAGCTGTCTAGTAGTATAAAGATTTTGCCAGGGTTTATGTACTTATATAGCAAACCTATAGCTTACATGATTTATTGATCACAAAAATAGGAGTATGTATTAGTATCTTACCTTCTTCTCAGATTGTGCTGCCTTTAGAAACCTTCTCATGAAATAGTATAGAGTCAGCACTGACATATTGAAATTAAGTGTGTTCACTATCCTCCTCTCCTGTAGAGATTTCAATGTCAGTTATCTTTTTTTTTTTGCACTAAAAATCAACAAGCAGCACATTTTTTACCATTTCAAGAATATCAGCCCTTGTGTAGGCGCGATCACAGATTAAGATCAGATCCTCGACCACGGTACGCTCACTTCTTCATACTTGCACGCGAGCAACATAGCAGTTACACCAACTAACTGAAGCTTCTTCCGCACCACAGTTTCACGTGCCAAAAATCTATCTATGATGTGCCAAGAACATAATATGTAGTCTACTCAGTAGCAGAGCCACGCAATGGTTTATTGGTATGTTTTCCGCTAAAAAGATGTAAGCTGCCATGAAACTGATCATGTCACATATAACATGATCCCACGAAATAGTAAAATTTTATATATATGGAAGAAAGAGTATGAAATAGTGGTCAAACTATTATTGACTTAACCTTCATCTTAAACCTGTCGAAAAGATTGCATATTAGTGTAACTAAGATAAAGCACTTTCATGGGCACATTTCATATGATATATTCTTTAAGATCATAATATGGGAATCAAGGAGTTGAAATCATAAATGTAATTGAATTGAATTTTGATAATTATACAAAGGACCTACTGACACCCTTCACATATCACTCACCTCTGACATACCGAGGAAACCAAATTGGCAGAGAAGTCTCTAAGTTCCCAGTGGTTATCTGAGAGCCTATGCCCTAGCCTTTTTACAACAATGCAAGTGATCATTGATGGCATCAGCTGGTGCAATTACAAATCAAGATAATCATTGCTAATTTAGGACTAATATGATGAGAATAATATACAAAATGACTAAAAAATAAGTCACACACATGAACTATCAAAACTTTATGGTTTACCACTTACATAAGGTTCAATATAAATATGTGGATTACGGAGAAGACTTTGGACTACTCTCATTAGAGCAAATAAAACAGGAAGATCACCCAAACTCCGGGTAACCTGAAATTCAGATAGTTACACACTTAATGCCATCTCAAAAAAATAACACCAAAAGCAAGTAGCTACTGTAAAACTTCGTCTGCAATGAAGTAGGAAAAGTAAGGAACCAAAGGATGAAGACCAGAATCTTTTGCCAAGCTCACTAAAACTTCTTTAAAAAGAGATGTATCATATCTACTCATAGTAAGCTCAGCTATTTTATCAAAGTACATCTGCAAAACCAAACAGTGAAGAAGTATATAAGTTTCTTGGAAATATATGAGTAATACAATGCACGGTATCATAATCAAAGTACCTGTAGTTCTCTAGATAATACATGCTTAACAGGAAGCTTGACATCAACTGGAAGTCCATCATCCTCCCCATGCTCAGACCTTTTATTTTCAGTCAGTGATGAACATTATTGATTATTCCTGGTTAGGACCTTCAGAACATGAAAAGGTAATGAAACTAGTTCTTCCACTACTAGCTTGTACATTTTTTTATATGCCAGTTCTAATTGCATAGCAAGTTGCATGAGTAAAAATTCCCATCTGGCCAACTACTGTAAGCCCAAAACAATGGAATCAGAACAAGCTAGCCCTGCTCTACTAACGCCAGGCTCAAATCAAACAACCCACCCAGACCGTAGGCGTTTTGATGCTAAAACATGACAAGCAAATGAACTAGCCTGAGTTCCTATCACGAATCCCATAGCAATTGAACAGATCTAAGCGCCACGCGCACCATTCCCACACAAAGAAATCTGCATCTATGGCTACCTGAGCTCAGATCTGATCTGCTAAGGCTATGGCGGAGGGGGGGGGGGGTTGTCGCTCACCTTGCTTGTGGCCAGCGCCCTTCTCGACTGTGTGGCACTGCGCGCACTTGGTCTTGAAGATCTTCTCGCCTGCCTTGGGGTTCCCGGGGGGAGCCTCCGAGAATGACGCCATCGCCGCAAGCAGATATCTGAGTCTGAGCCGATGGAGAAGAGGAGGAGGCCAATCGCAACTTCTTTGCCTCCTTGAGGAGCTTCATGGAGCACACGAAGAGACAGGCACATCCGGAGAGAGAGATCGAGACAGAGGGAGAGGTAGAGGAAGAGATAGGCACCTAGGGTTTCATGGAGCGGACAAGATGTCGCATCGAGGGCAACCGAGCTAGCAATCACTGGTAGGCGCCGTGCCTGAGCAGCCGTTGGCCCCCCCATAGCCAGGGGCGACCACCCACCACCCGCTGCACCGGCGACTTGGTCGGGGCCGCCGTCACCGTGGCCCTGTGGCGTAAGCCAGGAGGGGCGAGGGGGGAGAGGCATGGAGGAAGAGGAGGGCAGCTGCGGCGTCCGTTGGCTTGCTCACGCCAGCCGCTGTCACTCTGGCCGCTGCTCGTGTCGGGAGGGGGAGAGAGCGTAGAGGAGAGAAAGAGAGGGGAGGGGAAGAGAAGCTCTGAAGGAGAATATATTTTTCGACTATGCTCTAGAATATATAGTCAGAGTCATTTGTAGGGGCGGCTGGTGATTGAGCCGACCCTACAAATAGAAACACCAGGGCGGCTGGTGAGTGAGCCGCCCTTATAAATCAGACCCATTTGTAGGGGCAGCTCGTATCACCAGTCGCCCCTGCTGTTTCATTTGTAGGGGCGGCTGGTCTCTGGGCTTCCGAGCACGCCACTATAGGGGCGGTTCCATCACCAGCCGCCTCTAAAAAAATTTGTCCTGTTGCTACAAACCGTTTTTCACATAGTGATCAGGTGTGGATGTATGGTAAATCATAAATGTAAATTGAATTGAACTACAATTATTTTTAGGGTTCAAAACTATGTGAAGCATATATCGATGCGATCCTAAATGTCTACGTGCTTCCGGTGGGTCTATTACAATGATCTTTGAGCAGCATCTGACTACTTGCCTTTTGCTGAGCCTTAGAGTAGGATCTACACCATGATGTTATAACCCTTCCTACCATGTGGGCCTCTTTTCCTTGTAATTCCACTTCTCAGTTTATAGCTGGCAAGAGATCAAGCATTCTACCTAACCGAGTTCAGATCCTCCTAGGTGTTCATATATTTAGGCAATTACGCTTCCTTTCTTCTCATAGTATTTGAGACATTGATGTGATTCTAGGACTAGTGATTCAGACCATGAAAGAAGGATACCTATAGATATAACTTGCTGGTGACCTGGTGTAGCTGCAAATAAACATGTACAATGTCTTCAGTTTCAACTTTCAATCAATTGCACAACTGAATCGCCTTTTAGAAGCATAGTGAATATGTTGGTGACATAGTGAAAACTCTAGGAAACACACCAAATTAAAAAATAAAATAAAATATATTGGAAAAAACGAGAACACACTTTGCTTCAAGTATGGTGATCCTGTACCATACATTGGAAAGATGGTGAAGATTTGGGAGCAAAATTGTCGGTGTTTTGGGTCCGGTGGATCCTCAACCGACTAGTGAAAGTGTACTGCGTGCCCCTAATCCCGGATGGTGATACAAAGAGACATAAGGTTTATACTGATTTAGGCAATGGGTGCCCTATGTCCAGTCTGAGAGAGCGATCTTGTATTCCTTACACCGAGGTGCTTGTAGTAGGGGCTTACAAGCTGGGCGAGAGAGGGAGCTGGTCCCAGGTCTCTACGTGGAGTGGCGTGGGTTGCTTGAGATGTTGATCTCTTGCAGTGAGGAAGCGTGTGTATTATAGAGCGTTGTGCGTAGCTTGCGCGTGTGTCCATGTGTCTATGTTCGTCTCTGTGTATCCCTCCCTAGAAGCGTCCCCGGTCACTCCCTTTTATAGTCGAAGGGAGGCACGGGGGCGGTACATGGGTTTGCTACGTGGCATTGTGTGAGCAGAGGCGGCATGTCTGAGCCTTGTAGCTTGTCACTGTGGTGGCATGGTCAGTGGAGCGGCCTTGTCCTCGGTGCACTAGAGCGACGTGCCGGTCACGCCTGATCCTGTGCGACGTGGGAGCTCTTGCGACTTGGCACAGGGTATGGTGCGTACTACGGACGACATGTCGGTCGCTGTATTTTGACAACATAGAGAGCTGAGGCCCAGTTAGTGCCGAGGCTGAACCATTGTGGGGGTCTCTGGCGGGCGCGAGTCCCGAGGCTACAGGGACCCCAAAGCGGATAGCCAAGGCTCGGATGGAGCAGTTGGTCTTTGTATGTCGATTCTGAGGCTATAGGGACCTAGACATGACTCTCCACGCTGCGCTGTCCTTGGAGTAGGGGTTAGGCAGCATAGTGCAACATGGGTGTCAGTCGTGGGCACAGCGCCAAGCACAGCGGTCGGTAACCCCCACCCCATCCTGTCCCGGATGGCATGGCATCGATGTGACTCACGTCTCATTGGCCACTCCGCTGTATCGAGTCGTCGTTCGGCTGACGTCGTGGGAGTGATTGGACATGTTGGTTAGATGTGATGTCCTGTCAGAGAAGTCGGTCAAGGCGGAGGCGACGGGGTTGTTGCTGAGCCGGCCTCGAGCGAGTCGGAGAATCGGTACCTCGTCCGAGGCCCTGCACGCGGGGCCTCGAGCGAGGCGGAGAATCGGTACCTCGTCTGAGGCCTTACGTGCAGGGCCTCAAGCGAGGTGGAGAATCGGTACCTCATCCAAGGCCTTACGTGCGGGGCCTTGAGCGAGGCAGAGAATCGGTACCTCGTCCGAGGCCTTATGGGCGGGGCCTCAGGCGCAGCGGAGAATCGGTACCTCGTCCAAGGCCTTACGGTTTCATTTTGGGCCGAGCTCGCTTCGGGTGAGCCCGAGTATTGTTTGAGGTGGGCAGGGCGGCCTAGCCGAGCCTCGGATAAGGTGGGGTTTTGCCGGTGGTTGTCTCTTAGCTTTGATTTTTACAGGGTCTAAGCGATTTTTTCGGTTCTTGCTTAGGGGACCCCTTTTTATGGCACCCGACAGTAGCCCCCGAGCCTCAGGGAGAGTGTGAGCACTCTCCCTGAGGTTTTGGTGAGATTGGGCTTGCAGTAGCTCCTGGCGGGATGGTGTTTCATACTCGAGGCTCCGGTGGGTGCGCGCGAGCGCACCCACCGGGTGTAGCCCCCGAGGCCCTAGAGGAGTAGATTTATTCCTCCAGGGGCTTTTCTCATATTGAGTGGGGGGGTTTTATCGTATTTGTCGAGCCCCTGAGTGCGAGTTCGGGTTGCTAGGCCTCAGCTTGTTTGCAGGAAGAGCCCCCGAGCCTCTGCGTGGAGCAAGAGGGCGATCAAGAGTTTCCCTGTCCTTTTTGTGCGACCCTCACGCATCCTTTTCTTTTGGAAGGAGGGGTGGAGTATGCCAGGCTACCCTCGGTGGGCGCGAGCAGTGACACCTCCAGTGAGCTGTTATCGGGTAAGTCCGAGTGGAGGCTCATGCCCCATTCGATAGGGGTCGGCAAGCGGTCCAGAGACGCACTCCAAAAGTACCAGAGGGCTTCTCTAGTGGGTCCTAGGGCCGTTCGACTGGCCCTAGAGACTCGGTGTCTCCCTATGGTGGGATCCCATTCAGAGACCTCCCTGCTGGTCTCGGACACGACTTAGGGCATCTCAAGCAATTGCTTGCTTGGGCCTCGACCATGTACGGGCTCGCCCATAGTCATCCCTAACTCTGTTTGTCCTGAGGCAGCTGTCGAGACCCTTAGGGGCCCAGCCTTCGAACCCCTGGATCGTAATAGGCTCAGTGCCTTTTACTGTGTTTGTCGAGCCCCCGAGTGCGAGTTTGGGTTGCTAGGCCTTGGCTTATTTGCGGGAAGAGCCCCCGAGCCTCTACGCGGAGCAAGAGGGCGATCAGGAGTTTCCCTATCTTTTGTGTGTGGCCCTCGCACATCCTTTTCATTCGGAAGGAGGGGTAGAGTATGCTAGGCTACCCTCGGTGGGCGCGAGCAGTGACACCTTCGGTGAGCTGCTATCGGGTAAGTCCAAGTGAAGGCCCATGCCCCATTCGATAGGGGTCAGCTAGTGGTCTAGAGATGCACTCCAAAAGTACCAGAGGGCTTCTCTAGTGGGTCCTAAGGCCGTTCGATTGGCCCCAGGGGCTCGGTGCCTCCCTACGGTGGGATCCCATTCAGAGACCTCCCTACTGGTCTCGGACATGACTTAGGGCATCCCAAGCAGTCACTTGATTAGGCCTCGGCCATGTACGGGCTCGCCCATAGTCATCCCTAACTCTGTTTGTCCTAGGGCGGCTATCGAGACCCTCGAGGGCCCAACCTTCGAACCCCTGGACCGTAACGGGCTCGGTGCCTAGTTCCTTAGTCTGAAAGGAATTAGGTGGGGGATATTCCCCTCCCATCGGTTGACAATGGCGGGTGCGCCTTTTGAGGCGGTTCCTCGAGGAGACAGAACAACGCCTACCATCGCTATGGTCGGAGGTGATGCGACATCTGTGGATGGGACGTTACTGTGCACATGATTAATAAGGAAGAGGTGGACGCGTGGGCGGTTTAGTCGAATCTGGATTAACTACGCTAGATCTGTGGGAAACTTCCCCGGTTTCATCGCCCGTCTGTTTCACCCCCTTCCCTCCCTCATAAATATGTGACGAGCCTCACCCCGCCCCTCCTTACCTTGCCTGCCTGCGTTCGCCCTTTCTGCCCTCGAGCGGTTGCTAAGAACAGACATCGCCGGGGAGAAGAAGGGAGAAGGGGGAGAGAGAGAGAGATAGCAAGAGCTTGCCTTACCGCCGTAGCCGCATTCTCCACCACATCCATGGCCGGTGGCACTGTTGTTGTCCAGGCGGATCCTTGGGGTCCGTTCAATGTGTCCACAATGACACTGTAGTCGCTCGTCGACGACGGCCTCCTCCGCCCAGTTACCGACCCCAATAGACCGGAGTGGATTGCTCCGGGGGGCGAGCCAGAGCCGAGGCCACGCGATGGCTACATCATGAGCTTTGTGGCCTTCCACGAGCGCGGTCTCAGCCTGCTGGCAGACCGGTTCATGCGGGCGCTCCCATATTACTACAACGTGGACCTCCACAACTTCAACCCCAACTCCATCGTGCAGGCGGCCATCTTCGTCGCTGTCTGCGAGGGGTACCTGGGCATCACCCCCCACTGGGAGCTTTGGCTCCACTTCTTTCGGGTGGGGATCAACACCAAGCCGACGGGCATAACGGGCGCACGAAAGGCATTGAGGGCCGGCGGCTGCACTCTCCAAGTGCGCCAAGACAGGCAGCCCTCGTACATCCCGGCCCAGGTCACGTCATCCAACCGCCGCTGGTACAATAGCTGGTTCTACCTCCGCAATGATGACGGTGGGCTTCCCCCCTATACCAGGCGGGTTGTGGAGAGCCAGCCGGAGAGGTGGAGGTACGGCATCCCGGTGGTCGATTAGCCCAAGCTACAGCCGCTCCTGAAGGTGCTAGAGAGGCTATGCAGCTGTGGCCTTACGATGGCCGTGGTCGTGGCGGTGTTCCACCGCCGGAGGGTGCTGCCGTTGATGGCTCGGTGGCAATGCCTGTTCGAGATGACACCGGCTGAGCTGATCGACGGCATCCGGTTGTCTGCCATCACCCTTTCTGACAAGGAGGTTCTGCGTCGGGTGAGGGAGATGGTGGAGGGGCGGCAGGGGAGCAGCGAGCTAGCCCCATTCCCGATGTGGCCATCGTGGGGGTACATCTCTCTGGTAAGTCACGCACTGCTGTGGCCCCCCGAGGCCTCCTTGCTTCTTACATTTTCCTATTCCCTTATCTATGTTTGTCATTCCTATAGGGGATGAGGGATGTGTGAGCCTCCCCGCCGCCCGTTCCCGAGGACGCAGAGCGGCGGGCGGCGAACAAGGTGCATGCCAAGGCGTATAAGGAGCGGAAGGATGCCAAGGAGGCAAGGCACAAGAGGAAGAGCCTCGAGCGCGACAAGCTAGAGAAACGTCGCCGGTAGCAGAGGCACGATGGTCTCCCGGTGGAGCCATCTCCGTCACCGTCGTCGACGGATTCTTCGAGCGATGATGATGAGAACGAGGCGGGGCAGGGTCCTCTAGACCATCTCCCTGACATCAGGGGGACTACGCCTGGGGCGTTGGCGAGTGGCCCGGTGTCTCCAGGAGGAGGAGGAGAGGATGCCTCAGGGCTGGCGATCGCCCGCCCCGGGGCTAATGCCGACACGCCCAAGGCACAGGCGTTGGGGAAGTGCACCGTCAGCCCGGTGGGCTCGACAGCGGAGGTGGAATAGGCTACGGCGGGGGCGACCCAACAGCCTCCATAGAGGATCAAGGGGGCATCGGAGTTCAGCGAGGGCCGGCCGGCACCGTTGGACACAAGGGCCGTGCCACCGCCGCCGCCACTACCATTGCAGAGGATGAGGGGCGCAGTGCAGAAGCTATTATGTCCCCATTCGAGGTAAGTGTTTTGTCAGTGGAGTTTGCCACATCTTCCACTCGTTCTTTGGTCGTATGCTGACCAAGTAAGTGTTTCGTCTTTAGCCAAAAGCGTCAGGCGGAAGCGCCTGCCTTGGCGCCACGTAAGGCGCTCAAGGTGAGCACTAGCTCCACTGCCTGATGGGTGGTGGAGGCACAGGCCACCATACAGCGTGGCGCGGCATCGGCTAGGGCCAACCTGAAGGAGCCGGTCACCCAAGGAGAGGCTACCGAGGCGGCCACGAAGCAAGTGGGGGAGGAGGCGCCTACGCCTCGCGAGGCCGAGGCCCTCAAGCTAGGTGAAGCCAAGGCACCTTTAATCGCTGAGGCCACCGAGGGCGAGGCCGAGGCCTCTAGGACTTTCGAGGCCGAGGTGGTGGAGGCTCGGGCTCCTAGGGCTTCCGAAGCCGAGGTGGCGGACACCGGGGCTCCAAGGACCACCGAGGCCAAGGTGGTGGAGGCTAGAGTTCCCGAGGCCACTAAGACCGAGGTGGCGGAGGCCGGCATGGGCACGGTGGGGCCGGTGGCCCAGGATGTGGAGATGGAGGCGGGGCGAGCTTTGGCACCGCCCCCGGTCCAAGACCTGCCGTCGTCACAGGAGAGCGCCCAGGAGGATGAGGTTCATTCAATCTCCTCCGACAATACTTCCCGGGGGAAGGGGGTGGCGGACACTGAGGCGGCTAGCAGCGCAGAGCAGCTAGCTCTGACCTCTGGCGAGGGGAGCTCGGCCCTCATGCAGGTACAACCCAAGCACCGTAGGTGGGATCACCCGCCTGTCTTATGGCGAAGCCGGGATGACCCTGAGGGGGAGCCTCTTTTCTCCCTTGAGGACGCGGCTGAGGGGGGCGTTGGGGCTCCTTCGAGCAATTCCACCAGCTGGCGGAGCAGTCGCTACAGACAGCGCTGTCCGTCCTGGCTGACGATCTGCCTGGCATTGCCCAGGTGCGCACTTTCTTTTCTTGTGCTGTGTCGTCTTTTTCCTGAGTTTTGTCACAGTGCTTGATGTCTGTTCTGCCTATCCAGGAGCTCGAGGCCCGGTCCCTCGGGAAGTCGATGTTCCTCTGGCGAGAGAGGGACGTCTAGGACCAGCTCTGGCGGTAGAAGGACTTGCTTGCTCATGCCAACAAGCTTCTATCGGTGCAGAGCATGGAGGTGGAGGACCTCTGCCTTCGCTATGCCGATACGAAGGCCAAGGCGGCCACAACTCGGGAGTAGGCCACCCATTTGGCGGTGCGGATCAAGGAGCTGGAGGAGGAGTTGACCTGGGTGGCCGGTGAGTGGGACGCCTTCAGGTCCCGGGCCAAACAATTGGAGATCTCTACCAAGGCCGTCGCTGGGCAGCTGGGTGCGGAGCAGGGTGCGCACCTGCTGACAAAAGGTGCCCTGGTAGAGGCCCTTAAGGTGGTCGAGGCCTCCCGAGTCGAGGCCTTGGCCTAGAAGGAAAAGGCTGAGGGTGAGTTCTGTTGAACTGCGCCCCTTGTTTTATTTGTTTTCCTTGTGTTTGACCCCTAACTCCCCGATGTGACGCAGAGCTAGAGAGGGAGGCTTCCAAGGCGACCGAGGCCTCTCAGGTTGAGGTCTAAAACCTGAGGGAGAAAGCCGAGGGTGAGTCTCATAGGCTTGCACCCCTGTTCGGCTTGTTTTTCTTTCATGCTTGACCCCGTCCTATCTGTCTTGGTGTAGGGTTGGAGAAGGAGGTCACCCGGGTGGCTGAGGCCTTTGTCGTAGTGCAGGCAGTGCTTGATGCTGAGATCCAGGAGCACAACACGCTGCAGAGCACCGCCCGTACTGCCTGTGAGGCCCTGGGGGTTAGAGGGGTTGAGTCGGGTAGCTCCCTCGGTAGCCGCTTGATCACGTTTAGCGGCCGAGTCCACGAGCGGCTCTAGGGGCACTGCATACGGGTGTCAAGTGCGCCCTGGCCATCGTCTCCTCGCACTACGCTGGCATTGACCTCAAGGCCATCAGCGATGGTTACGTCATGGCTGATGATGACGAGAAGGCCGAGGAGGAGGTTATGAAGCTAGTGGAGGCGGCTGAGGCCCTTGGCACGGCGCTGGCCAAGCTGTTCGAAGAGGAGGTGGTTCCTCCTACGCCGACCGCCGACGCTGGCGACTCTAAGCCTTGACCTAGGCCGAAGGGGCCATGTAAATAGATTAGGACTTACATTATTGTACCATAACACTCGTGGCCATCGAGGCATTTTTAAAGTACTTATGTGTATATGCTTTTTTAATTGTTTTTTATTGTATTTCCGAGCCTCTACCCTCTGTCTCGTCTTCGAACATATCTCTTGCAAAAAACTTCCTCGGAGCCTAAGATGTCCTTCGGGCAAAAGGTGGTGAGGGAGTTGCCGTAGCCCGGAGGCATCGGCCATCTCGCGGCTCGACTGGCCTTTTGACCCTGGGATAGACTTTTGGTCCTTAGGTTTTTTACAATCGATTTGCCAGAGTACGCGAGAGAGTTGGGCTTAGAAATTTCTTCAAAAAACGACTAAAAACAGTGACTGGGACTTAGGGGGGTCCCCCTTTCTAGCCCCCGAGGGAGGCTCAGTTCTACAGAGGCAGAGCCGAGTCTTGTTTGAGCCCCATAGTGGGCACCTCTACAGTGGTAGAGCCAAGTCTCCCTTATAGTGTTATCGTAATGCTAAGCCCCACGATGGGCTCGGGGGGTTTCTCAAAAAATTAGAACAACTAAAGAACATTTCTTTATTGTATTTCGAGAAACAAAGTATACAATGCTTGGAAATTTAAGGGTAGAAGCGATGTAGCTGTTTTATGTTCCAAGTGTTGGTGAGGATTTCGCCCTTCTCGTTGGCTAGCTTGTAGGTCCTGGGCTTTAGCACTTGGGTGACAATGTATGGCCCTTCCCATGGTAGGGTCAGCTTGTGGCGGCCCTTATTGCTCTGCCTTAGTCTCAGCACCAGGTTGCCCACTTTCAGGTCTCGGCTTTGAATGTGTCGGGCTTGATAGTGTCGTAGGGCTTGCTAGTACTTGGCCGAGTGTAGCAGCGCAATGTCTCGGGCTTCCTCTAGTTGGTCGAGGGCATCCTCACGGGCAGTGCGGTTGCTCTGCTCATTGTAGGCCTAAAGCCTCAGGGAACCGTACTCCAAGTTAGTGGAAAGGATGGCCTCGGCTCCATAGACCAGGAAGAACGGTGTGAACCCCATGGCTCGGCTCATAGTGTTCCTTAGGCTCCAAATGACCGATGGGAGTTCAGCAAGCCATTTCTTGCCAAATTTCTTCAACCGACTATATATTCTTGGCTTGAGGCCTTGTAGGATCATGCCGTTGGCGCATTCTACTTGGTCATTTGTCCTTGGGTGTCCTATGGCCGACCAGGTCACACGGATGTGGTGGTCATCGCAGAACGTTAGGAACTTGTGGCCGGTGAATTGTGTCCCATTGTCGGTGATGATTGTGTTTGGGACCCCGAACCTGTGGATGATATCAGTGAAGAATAGCACCGCTTGCTTGGATTTGATTTGAGTGATCGAATGAGCCTCGATCCACTTGGAGAACTTATCGATTGCTACTAGCAAATGGGTATAGCCCCCAAGGGCCTTCTGTAGAGGTCCAACCATGTCCAGCCCCCACACGACGAATGTCCATGTAATGGGGATGGTTTGGAGGGCTTGGGCCGGGAGGTGCGTCTACCGCGCATAGTACTGGCATCCCTCGTAGAAGCGTACCAGCTTAGTGGCGTCAGCAACCGCCATTGGCCAGTAGAACCCTTGGTAGAAGGCATTTCTAACAAGCGTCCGAGGTGCTGCATGGTGCCCGTAGGCCCCCGCGTGCAAGTCCCAAAGTAGGGCTTGGCCTGCCCCGGCGGTGATGCACCATTGGAGGACGCCAGATGGGCTTTGCCTGTCCAACTCGCCATTGCTGAGGACGTAAGTTTGGGCTTGTCGCGCGAGCCATCTGGCTTCGGTCCTATCTGCAGGAAGCTCTCCTCGAACGAGGCAATCAAGGAACAGGACCCGCTAGTCAGTGCCCTGGTCGACCTCGGGAGGCTCTGCGTTGATTTCCATGGCCTCGTGCTCGGCCGTAGGGGCCTCGGTGATAGAGGAGGCCTTGGGCGCTGCGGTGGGCCTTTTTTCGCTATCGAGGCATAGTTGATGGAAGGCTTGTGGAGGTCTCTGGCGAAGATGTTTAGGGGGACCGGGACCCGTGCCGACGCCATCTTTTCCCGTTCGTCCGCGGCCTCGTTGAATTTTCGCGCAATGTGGTTGAGTTCGAGACCGTCGAACTTGTCTTCTAGGCGATGTACCAACTTGTAGTACGCCTCCATTTTGGGGTCGTGGCAGTTTGAATCTTTCATCACTTGATCAACGATGAGCTACGAATCGCCCCGTATGTCGAGACGCCGTACTCCAAGTTTGATGGCGATCTGCAAGCCGTTGACATGGGCTTCGTACTTGGCTGCATTGTTGGAGGCAGCAAAGTGGAGCCGAATCATGTAGCGCATGTGCACTCTGAGGGGTGAGATGAAGAGCAGATCTACGCCTGCCCCAGTCTTCATCAGGGATCCGTCAAAGTACATGGTCCAGCATTCTGTCTGGACATGGGCAGGTGGCAGTTGGGTGTCGGTCCACTCAGCCACAAAATCGGCCAAGACCTGGGATTTATTGCTTTCCGAGGCGCAAAAGATAGGGCTTCCCCCATGAGTTCAACGGCCCACTTGTCTATCCTACCTGAATCCTCCCGGTTCTAGATTATCTCTCCCAGAGGGAAAGACGACACCACGGTCACCGGGTGGGACTCGAAGTAGTGACGCAGCTTGCGTTGAGCCAAGACTACGGCATAGATCAGTTTCTAGATGTGGGGGTAGCGTGTCTTAGTCTCGGAGGGCACCTCGCTGATGAAGTAAATAGGTTGTTGGATGGGTAGAGCATGCCCCTCTTCCTGCCTCTCGGCTACTATGGCCGCGCTGACCACTTGGGTCGTCACGGCAACATAGAGTAAGAGGGCCTCGCCCTTGGTTAGCGGCACCAGGATGGGAGGATTGGTGAGCAGTGCCTTGAGCTTGGCGAGGGCTTCTTCGGCCTCGGAGGTCCAAGAAAAGCGTTCGGATTTTCTCAAGAGGCGGTACAGAGGCAAGCCTTTTTCGCCAAGGCGCGAGATGAAGCGGCTCAGGGCTACAAGGCATCCCATAACCCTCTGCACTCTTTTGAGGTCTTGGATCGGTCCCATGTTGGTCACGGCCGAGACCTTCTCTGGGTTGGCCTCGATGCCGCGCTCCGAGACTATGAATCCCAAGAGCATGCCTCGGGGGACCCCGAAGACACACTTCTCAGGGTTGAGCTTGATGCCCTTCTCTCTGAGGCATTTGAAGGCTATCTCGCCAAAGACCTAGGTCATGCACCGCTGGTATGTGGCCCCTGCGTTTCTGAGGCCGAACGACATAGTCACATAGCAGTACATGCTGAATGGGGTGATGAAAGAAGTCGCGAGCTGGTCGGATTCTTTCATCTTGATTTGATGGTAACCGGAATATGCATCAAGGAAAGATAGGGTTTCTCATCCCGCAGTGGAGTCGTTGACTTGGTCAATTTGAGGTAATGGGAATGGAACCTTTGGACATGCTTTATTCAAACTGGTGTAGTCTACACATATCCTCCACTTCCCATTTTTCTTCTTAACTAATACAGGATTAGCTAACCACTCTAGATGGGACACTTCCTTGATGAATCCGGCCACCAAAAGCTTCTGCACCTCCTTGCCAATGGCCCTATGCTTTTCCTCATCAAATCAGCGCAGGCGCTGGTTCACCGGTCTAGAGCCAGCCGGATGTCCAAGGCGTGCTCGGTGACCTCCCTCGGTATGCCCAGCATGTCCGAGGGACTCCACACGAATACATCGGCATTCGCGTGGAGAAAGTTGATGAGCATGGCTTCTTATTTGCTGTCGAGGGTGGTGCTGATCCTCAGTGCCCGATCGTTGGAGTAGGTGGGGTCGATCGGGATGAGTTTGACGGCCTCTGTGGGCTCGAAGGTCCTAGCACAATGCTTGGAGTCAGGCGCCTCACTACCAAGTCAGTCGAGGTTGACGATGAGGGTCTTGGCCTCCACCAGAGCCTCGGCATACTCGATGCATTCGATGTCGTAGTCGTATGCATGCTCGTACATGGACTCGATAGTGATGACTCCATTAGGGGCCCGGCATCTTGAGCTTGAGTTAGGTGTAGTTGGGGATCACCATGAACTTGGCATAGCATGGCCGCCCTAGGATGGCGTGATAGGTCCCCTTGAACCCAACCACCTCGAAGGTGAGGACCTCCTTGCGGTAGTTGGAAGGAGTGCCAAAGTAGATGGGCAAGTCGATGCACCCGAGGGGTCATGTGCGTTTCCCTGGCATGATGCCGTGGAAAGGCGTGGCATCACCCCGAAGCCGTGACTGGTTGAGCTCCAGGAGCTCTAGGGTGTTGGTGTAGAGGATGTTGAGGCCACTGCCTCCGTCCATCAACACCTTAGTGAGCCGGGTGTTGCCGATGATCGGGTCGACGACGAGTGGGTATTGCCTGGGGTTTGGGACATAATCGAGGTGGTCGTCCTGATCAAAGGTGATCGCCTCCTGAGACCAGTCGAGGTACCGGGGAGTGGCCATCTTGACCGAGAAGACCTCCCGGCGCTCCTTCTTTCGCTGGCGTGCCGTGAGGTACGTTGAAGGCCCGCCAAAGATCATGAAGGCGTTGTGTACCTTGGGGAACCCGTCGTCCTTGTCATCGTCCCTATCGCCGACGCCCTTCTTCTTGGCATCATCGTTGGGGAGCCCGAGCTTGGTGTAGTAACACCGGAGCATGGTGCACTCTTTGAGGGTGTGCTTCACCTGGGCCCTGGTGGTAAGGGCAGGGTTTCTTAAGCATATCATCGAAGAGCCCAGGGGCCTCTAGCGGGACCTTTAGGGATTCTTGCGATCTACGGCCATGACTAGACCGGCCTCGAGGACCTCCTGCTTCCCTGGCGACCCTTTTTCTTTTTCTGGGGAGGTAGGGGGGCCGAGGCCCTAGGGGGCCTCGTCACTTCGCTCCCCCTTGGCGTTGTTGTCGGGGAAGATGGCCCCGACAGCCTCTTCGCCCGAGGCGAAGTTGGTGGTGATGTCGAGGAGTGCGGTCTGCCAGTGGTCGGTATGTTCCGACCTAACTCTCGAACCAGGTCTCGGCAGGAGGTGCCAGGAGAGGAACGCCTAGACAATTTCCGAGTTGCCGACGTGGGGCAACTCGGTGCATTGCTTGGAGAAGCGTTGGATGAAGTCTCAGAGAGACTCAGTCTGGCCTCTGGCGACAACTTTTGAGGTCCCAGGAGTTCTCGGGGCGCACGTATGTGCCCTAGAAATTCACAGATGAAGACCTTTACCAAGTCGCGCCAGTTGTTGATTTGCAAGGGAGGGAGGTGTTCGAGCCAGGCTCAGCGCCGAGTCTGACAGGAACAAGGTGTAACAGCCCTAAAAAAATTGTCCTCTTTTTAATAGAGTTAAAATGATTTAAGTTGGAATTTTTGTGCACATGAAATATAGGAAATAAATCTTTTCATTAAATTAAAATACATCATAAGGTAGTAACATGTGTGAGCATACATGCTGTTGCATTTTATTTATTGTGATGAATGGTGTGATCCAAACTCCAAAGTAATTTGGAATGCTTTTGAAATGAAATTAAAAATGGCTTTGAAATAAAAGAAAAGAAAGAAAAGAAAATTAGAAAATAAAAGTATTTTTAAAGTTGTAAAGTTTATCTTGGAAAGCCTAATAGAATTGTCCATTTTTATTGAATGGGAAAGTATATTTGAAACCATACTCGAATTGGATTTGAATTTAGCTTAGAATTGGAAGATTAGAAATAGAAAAGAATTTAAATTGGAAAAACTTCATCTTCTTTCAGCCCACCCAGGAATCGGCCCAGCCTTCCTCCCCTCTCTCTTTTGGCCCGAAGGCCTAGTTCCCCAGCCACTCTTTTCTTCATCCCGGCCTCGGCCCAGCTGCCCCTTCCATGACCTGCTCCATTTCCCTTCCCGGCGTCAGGCCCGATGCTGGCAGGCCCAGCCGCACTCCCCTCCCTTCTCTCCTTCCCCCCCCCCCTCGCTTCGGCCTGTCTCGCGCAAGCGCCCGGCCTGCTCCGCGGCACAGCCCACCTAGCGCGGCCCGCATCGGCACCGCGGCCCGCAACGCCCACTGCCCGCCGCTCTCTCCCTTCTCTCTCTCGCTGCGCAGCTGGCCCCGCACGTCAGCCACCCGCGCCCACAGCGCCGCACGTGTCGCGCCCCTTTCCCCTCTCGCTGCCCTGCCATCCCCACTCGTCAGCGCCCTTGTTCCCTTCCATTTCCTTCTTCCCCGCGCCCCCTACCTTTCCTTGCCCCGTCAATGGCATGCCACGGATGGCAAGTCGCCGGTCCACCGCGCCACATGGAAAGCGCCCGTATGCAAGGCAAGCACCCCATCTCGCCTACGCGTGCCCCTGCTCCCCTTCCTTCTATGCCCATAGCTGCCTGCCTATAAAGCTCCAGCCGGACCCCCCTCCATCTCTCCCTTTTTCCAGGTCACGAATCGAAGCTTGCCACTACCGCCGGCGAAACTCCCCCTCCCGAGCACTATCCTCAGTTGCCGAAGCCACCCTGAAGCACCGCCGTACTCCTCCGCGCCCGTTGGTAACTCCCAATTCGTGTTTTGGTTTCATTTTTCTCGGATTCTGTTCACCCTGCACCTCTCTCTCTCAGCCATCGCCGCCGACGGTGACCCACCCCATCGAAGCCTCTCGGACGCCGCGACCACCACCGTTGGACTCACGATGAGCTCCTCCGCCTTCCCGTGCCATCCATTCGTTGTTTAGCGCACTAGGACACCGTAGCAGCGAGCATCAGAGCCGCCGTTCATGGCACCGCTTGTGGATTCAGTACCCCACCGCTTTCCCTCGCCTCGGCAGCGCCCCCAACGTATTCGCACTCGCCTGTAGACCATCCCCGTGCCTCTTGATTCGATCGGGGAAGTCCAGAACGCCCCCGCCGACGCCCGCCGCCAAGCTCGGTTCACCGCCGGCCATGGTGCCCTCACCGATGGGGCTGTGTAGCCACCGGGATCACCCGCGCACACACCTGCGCCGTTGGTTTCATGATGAAGGGCCACGATTAGATACCCCTTCGAGTTAAGTAACCGGTCCACCGGGACTCGTGGACTCGGTCCACCCCGCCAAGTCAGCAGCGTCCACTGCATGCGTGGCACACCGCGCCAACAGCGTGCTGCCATGTGGCTACCTGGTCAGCAGCCGGGTCAACATCCAGTCAAAGCCACGCCGTTTTATAGTTTAGCCCCCGGATTTCCATGTAATCAACCCGCAGTCCGATTTAGTTCAAAATGATTTCTTTTAAGCCCTGTTTTTATTCGGTTAGGCCCCTGTATTTTCCAGAATTATTGTGCCCAGTCCAAAATCCATTTAAATTCCAGAATTTTAATTGTTTTAATTCAAAAATGAGTCCAAATATTTACAGAAATGCCACTGAACCTTATTTCATGCGTAACTTTTACGTTTTAAGTCCGATTTGACCCATTCAAATTGCGTTAGGATCGTATTTATGTTTTCTACATGTTTATACAACTGTTAGGCATGTTTTCAACACTTGAAATTCATTAGTAGATTTAATCTATTATTTAATTAAAGTAAAACTTGTTTAAATCGTAACTTACTCATTTCAACTCTGAAATAGTCCTTTCAAGTTGCGTTTGTTTCATAACGATGAGATCTATGTATTAGTAATGATGTTTACTACATTACTATTTCATAAAAATCATAATTTAAATCATATCTTGATTAAAGATTATGCAACTAAGTTTTATACATAAAATATGATTTGTTTTACTTTTGTTTTATAATTCAAATCTAAAGTTGACTTAATATAATCTATATTATTTATAAAATATATTTTATATATGAATTCATATAGTTAACCTAAACGAAGCCTATTTCTTTTTCATGTATTAAGCAAATCTCTTGGAAGTGTAACTTTTCAACCGTAGCTTCGATTAGCGTGCCTCTTGCGACTGTGTGTTCGTAGTGATACGTAGAATCGTATAACAATCTCTTTTACTTAATTTTTCTATGATTGGTGTACTGTTCTGATATAGATGCAACTGTATGCTATGCATATATGTGTATGGATGTTTGTGTGGTGTTCTACGATTGTCCAGTCGGTGAGATATACGTGGTGATCCAGAAGAAGAAGGACATTAATGGATTAAAGCTTACTGAAGGATCGGTGTGTAAGGCAAGTATAGCATGGGACTATCCTTGTTACCTTATTCACATTTAAACACTTAATTCATATTGCATGTGTCTCCCTTGTTACCATTAAGGATATCCTAGATATTTGATATCTTGCACCTTGAAACCTTTGGGATATTGCATTTGGTAGTTTTTGCTAGTGCTTAATCAAAACCATGATCTTGTAACTTGAATAATGGTATATGCAATAAACATTAAAACATGACTTTTTAGTAACATGGAAATAGGGGGCTGGAGTGTTTATATGCTTCATATTCCTCTCCCTAAGGACTTATATGTAAGCGATCATCCAGGACTTACAGTACAGCTGTGAGGGCCATATGGCTCTGGCTTTAGCTTAGTATGAGGACCTTTTCTAGCTTGTTAGTGGTTACTTTTGAGGTGCAGGGTATGTTTCCTTTACTGCTGGGAAGTGTGTACCGTGCTACGATGCCCACGCATGCCACTCTGTCACACCCAATTTTAAGGATAAAATTGAATGCACAAAACTCATGTGTGCCTAGGGATCAATCACACACACAAGCTGACAAATTACATAAAGTATCATCATGATGTCTCATACATCAGATTCATAATATAACTAAGTCTTATACATCACAGCAGAAATAAGAGGTAACTCTCTCACGTGGAACACCATCACAGGGAAGGTCAACTGGTTGACCACAAGCCTAAAAATCCTTAGGGAAATCTTCATACCCGTTGTCATCTGTTACCCATCCGGGATTTTTATCCAAATAAAGAAAATAAACAAGCGTAAGTACATCCCGTACTTAACAAGTTATCATGGGGTTATGAAGCTCAAAAAGGTTGACTCTGGCTTACTGTAGTTAGCATTTTTAGTAAGTCAAGCTTTTTATTATCAGGTATTATCGAATTATGCTTAAGCTCCCATTTAACCCCATATGAACAGATATCAAGGTCAAGTGTATCATATAACATCATAGAACATCTTAAATGATCATCAACAAGTAACCTAGTTATTCTGTGAGTTTTTCCGAGCCGCTCGTGACCGTGAGCATGGCTGTTATAACAGTTTGTTATCCTCTGCAGAGGTGGTGCACATTCACCACGAGTCATGATCCCCATGTGCCCGGGTTAATTACTCCCATGTCACTGCCAAGGTGAGCGGGCAGGGTATACTATAAAGCCATTTCATAGGTTTCTCTAACAAGTTAGGGCCGCTAGGTTTCCTTGGAAGGCAGATGTAGGAACCCCCCCTTTCCTATGGCACATATCCATCGCTGGCTATACTCATAGGAACAAAGGCAGCCCTATACCCAACGTGGCAAGCCCCATTTGCTGCCAAAAAGGTAACCTCTAACTAGCTAGAAAAGGTCCTATTACTGAGCTAAAGTTAGAGCCATATGACTCTCCCTGTTGCACTGTCAGTCCCTAGCTTTTCGCCGACAGATAAGTCCTTATGGAGGGCTGGGAGCAACATGATCAAAGGTCATTTGCACCTTCGCCCTATGGAACGGTTGTTATAAATCATGTTAAACTCTTAGTTCCATAGAATCATTCATCATCATGTAGATCAAGTTCAGTTAGAGCACTAGCAATCTACCCATATGCAATTAACCCATAGGAGACAAGGAGCATGATAATCAATCACTATGATGTCCTTACGGGTATCAAATTTAGACACATGCAAATGAGTAATTGATTAAAGTGAAATAGGACATCAAGGTAGGCCCAATGCTATACTTGCCTTGGTTCACAAACTCTTGCTAGGTCCTACTGGTCGTCGAAGAATTCTTGGTCTCCAACGTTCTCCTCACCTGTCTGAACGCGACCAACACGGCAACATACGACATTCCCAAAAGCATTCATGCAAAGCAAACATTCCTATCATTAGAACAGTACGCCAACAGTATATAAAACAAGATAAAATGTTTGTGAAATAATCTACATCTCGCTACGATCACGTCAACACGAAGTTCACGAAAAACGGAGCTAAAATGCGAAAGTTATGATTTAAATGAGATTTCCTATAGCAATATATTTAATTAAATCTAACCATGAAATTAAAAAGTTCCAAACTTGACTATCAGTGATTTCTAACATGTAGATCATGAAATTACGAAGCTAACAGCGATTTGAACGGATCAATTCGGAGCTAAAACGACAATTTTATAATCTAAACAGTTCAAATGGCATTTCTGTAAATACTGAATACGTATTTTAGACTAAAGCAGTGAACTTTACGCTTTCAAAATGAGAATGCGTATTCGGGGATTTACGCTATGGATTGCGGGTTTAAATAGATGAAAACCGAGGGGCTCTTAAGCTAATTGACCTCCGAAGAGGTATCTTCTAATCTTGATCGCAGATCGGAAAATGGACGGCTAGAATCAAATCTGGGGGAGAGAAGAGAAGGGAGACCCGGCCGGCACAATGACGTCGGTGGCAAACTCCATGGCCGGCGGCGTGGAGGTCACTGACGCGCACGGATAGAGGCCTATAGGCCACGGTTCGAAGAACCGAAGGCACTGAGAGAGCGAGGGGGTGAAGGGGACCTCGAACATGCCGATACGGTGGTCAGAGGACACGGGTGGCGCGGTGGCCGCCATGGTCGGCGGCCGAAGCTCGCGAGCGCATGTAGTAATGGCCAAATAGGCTGCCAAAAGCCAAGGGAAAAGGTCGGGAAGAAGGAGAGCGAGGGGAGGCTCACAGCGGGGAAAATGATGATGGAGACGGCTCAGGGAAGACGGCGACACAGACGGCGATCTTTGGTCTACGGTGCTCCTCCGTGCAAGGTTGCTGGGGCTTCTGAGGCAAGAGCGAGCGAAAATGGAGCGGGGAATAGCAGGGGGCGCGCGGGGGGGCTCGGCTCCTTTTTATCGAGGCCGAGGAGCGGGGGAGAGGCGCTCCCACGATCAAAGGCGTGGGTGCGGCGGCGGTTGCGCCAGGCGCGCGCGGGGCGGGAGGTTGGGGGCGACACTGACACACGGGCCTGAGCCGTTAGCTACAGGGCATGGGGAGCAGGCGTGTGGTGCGGTTAAGTGCGCAGTGCTGGGCCAGCGGTTGCTCGAAAGTTGGGCTGGCGTGGCTTGCTGGGTGGAGCGGCCGAGGTGGTTGGGCTGGCGGCTGGCGCGGAGGAAAGGACCAGCGGGCCGAAGGAGCTAGGCCAACGGGCCAAAATGAGAGAGGGGAGAGAGTGAGACAGATTTTCTTTTTTTCTTTTTTCTAAATAGATTCCCAAAAACATTTTCAAATAGGTTTTGAATTCATTTGAACTTTGAATCAAGATCAATCATCACAAAATTAGATATGCAGCAGCATGTATGCATCAAAAAGTTTCTAACCTTATTTTTAATTTTAATTCCACAAAATTTATTATTTTCCTATATTTTAATGCACACATATTTGCATAAATAAATCATATTTACTAATTTTAAAAGAATGTAATTTTTAGGGTGTTACACACTCCTAGAGATGGGCCACATACGCCTAGCGGCCCTAACTTGTTAGACGAATCCTTTGAAAGGCTTCATAGTGAACCTTACCGACCTTCCTTGGAAGTGGGTCAAGAGAATAGCTACCTTGGGCGAAAGGGTAAATCACAACTCATAGTGAACGTGTATAAACTCTGTAGAGTATAAAAACTATTATAACAGCCGTGCTCATGGACATGAGCGGCCTTGGACCCTTATGGAATAGAGATGATCATTAATGGATAATGATGATGCTAATAATTGATTGTTTATGCTATACATTAATCATGTTTACCTGATCATGTGTTTATGGGAATGATAAATTCTTTGCTACCCAACTGCTTAAAAAGATGATCCATTAAAGCTAATTGTAGTAAACCAGTGTCAGCCCTTTTGAGCCTCATGAACCCCATGATATAATTGTTAAGTACGACATGTACTTACGCTTGCTTTATTTTTCTATACATTGGATAAAAATCCCGAATGGATACTAGATTGCTGGTTTAGAGGAGTTAGGCTTGTGGTCAACCAGTCAGTCGTCCCTGTAGATTTGGAGTCTTCGCCAGAAGATCGGAGTCAACTTTCCACTGTCTTTACTCTGAGATTATTTTCTTTTTACTAATACGTTATGTAATAAGTATTGTCTCTTGATATTACCCTGATTTGTGGCTATATGTGAGATTTGACTTCCTGGGCTCACATATAGTGTGTATCTGGTTTTGTCTTTAAAACCGGGTGCTACAAAGTGGTATCAGAGCAATACTTACTATAGGACGCAAGCCTAGATAGAACTGGATGTTTTAGCATGCTTTTATCTTGCTTAGTTCTTGTTTTCTCTCCAACCTTGTTAATTGCTAAAATTTATGCTCACTTCAGCCTCTGTCTATTATGAAAACTTTGTCTCTATTCTCAATCCTCTATCCTTATCTATATAGATGGATCGAAATGAGGAGACCACCAGCATCAGAGATCAAGAGGACCAAACTACGTTGTCCTTGACTGCATTCAACAAGGAGAAGTTTGTAGCTGTGCAACAACAAGCACCAAAAGGAATGCCTCAACCTAGGAGTTTTCAATAGTGCTTACCACAAGGTCAAACCAACATACCAAAGGGACCAGTGAAGAGACAAGTAGCAGAAGCTTGGAAGAATATGAAGTTCAATGAAGATATTGGAAGAATGGCACATGAATGCCAAGATCACCCACAACAGAAGCAAGAACAGAAGGTCTAGAAGAAACAGGAGCAAGGAAATAAAGCAAAGAGAAACTACATCCAAGGAAGATTGAATAATGTGGATATGACTACCGCTTATGGAGCAAAGGAGGTTGTGTATGGTTTCATTCTAGTAAACTCAGCTTCCGCCACAGTGCTGTTTGACCCTAGAGCTTCACATTCATTTATCTCTAGTGCATACGTAAAGGAACATAAGATAGCTATGCTTCCAATGAGGAAACCAGTGATAGTTAAGTCCCCAAGAGGAGAAATGAAGGCAAACCTCATATGCCCAAGAGTTAGTCGTCTTAACATCAAAGGAGTAAAATTTGAAGCAAACCTTATTGTATTAGAGTTAGTGGATATTGATGTCATTCTTAGAATAGGATGGCTATCTGCTTGTAAAGGAGTGATCAAGTATGCCCAACGTTTAGTGCTTCTAACAACACCGTCAGGAGAAAGAATTGAGTATGAAGGTGTTCAGCCTGTACCTGAGGACAATGTGGATAAGAAGAGAAAGGAGATCTCACCAGAGTCAGAATTAGGAGGCAATCAACATTTGAGTTCTATTACATCGTCACATCCAACTCCAATCCCTAGTCAGTTAAACTCAGACTCTAAAGAATTAGAAGTTTCTCAAGCTAAGGTTACTCCACTCTTTCCACATGAGGTATGCATAGATGGGTGGACAATCACCTACATGGAGTTTCAACCCCGAAAGATCAAGCGAGCTAAAAAGTGGTCTAGTCAAACAAAGATGAACTTACAGAGTCAGCAAGCTGACAATACTCTAAGCAACAATTCTGTGGAGTATGACATCACTAAAGATCTAGCTAAGAGAAAGTGTTATCATTGTCAGTAGGAAGGACATTATGTTAAATCTTGCCTATAGAAGGATCAACAATTATGCCATGGAGGTAGCCAGAGTTAGGTCAATACAGGACTACCACCAGCAAGCGATGGTGACACATAATACAAAGGAAGCCCATGATGAAATTGATGTAGTGGATGACGTGTCACTCCCATGCGAGAGATGTCCCTATAATCATGCCATTTTTAAGAATTAGGAATTGGTGCCCCTTATGTAATAAAAACGATAGTATCAGCAAGTTGAGTCAATAATTGAGTTGTGTATCTTTATTGTCTTGTTGAATTATCATTATGCTCATGATTGTTTTGCATCTTTGTAATGATTGCAATGATTTTGTTGGGTGTTCCCGCAATTTCATTTAGTCTATAGGTTTAAGGTATAAGGATTAATAAAATAAATAGTTGGGTTACGGTTTTCTTTTGTTTTCCCTATCTTGTCTTCAAAGCAGCCTATCTTTATCGGTTCATATCTCTAATTTTAGATGGTAAAAAAATCCTAAGGAAATTATGGACAACAGTAGACTTCAATCACAAGATGATGCAAGCTATGCTTTGGTATCCCCTACTTTACCTTAAGGGGGTAGCCAAAGTTGAAGAATGGGTAAGATGAAGCATCATACGTTTGAGTTTGCACAACAGAAATTAGAGTGCGCAGCGGAAGCGTGGTGGTACCCAAAGATTCAAGAGAAACTCAGAGTTTCAATGAGGTTTGGTTAGAAGTCCAAGAAAGGTTTATCCAAGACCAGCAAGATGTTGATAAAGTTACCGGAGAAGCTTTTAAGTTAGTTGGGTCAAGAAACCTCAGGCAAGTGTTTGAAGAAATCCAATAAGAGGTTGACGTAAAATCTAGGTATTAGCTTTGTCAGATCAGGACAAGAGCTTTGTATCTACGATAATGCATCTTGTGAAGGTGTATGATGTGTCCTTATAAGCGTGAGTTGAACTAACCTATTATCTGGAGTTATCCATTGTGAAGCATGGAAGTACCATCTTCTTGAAGGTAAAAGTAATATCTAGGAGGATCACAAGAATATATAGGACATCTTCACCAAGTTGGTCATTAGCTTGTGATAACCTCATTGGAATGAGATTGATTAGGACTTGGCAAAGTGCTATCACTTCGAGAAGCAAAGTCATGGTCGATACCCTTAGCAACGGAGAATCATGCTAAGAAGGTTTGGATGACACTAAGGATTAAGAGTTGTTTTCCCAGTTCGAGCAACTTCACCAGGATCATTAATGTTTTGAAGATTGGTGGTAGATTCTCCTTAGGACCAAGAACATAAGGAAGCTTTGTCGGATGGTGAACATATGAGGAAAGAGAACTATGGCCTAGTGATTAGGGTTACCTAAGAGTTGTTCAAGGTACCTGTCAAAATTTTGGAATTAGTTAGGCAAAATACTTGGAGTAAGGGCAACAGGTATGCAAGTAAAGTGGATCTTTATAAACACGATGGAACTACCCGAGAAAGTAAAGAAGAATCCAAGAATGGAGTATTCCCATCTCTTAGTCGACGTCTTCTGAATCTCGAGGACGAGATTCATCTTAAGGGGGTAGAATTGTAACACCCTAAAAAATTGTCTCTTTTTAAATAGAGTTAAAATGATTTAAGTTGGAATTTTTGTGCACATGAAATATAGGAAATAAATCTTTTCATTAAATTAAAATACATCATAAGGTAGTAACATGTGTGAGCATACATGCTGTTGCATTTTATTTATTGTGATGAATGGTGTGATCCAAACTCCAAAGTAATTTGGAATGCTTTTGAAATGAAATTAAAAATGGCTTTGAAATAAAAGAAAAGAAAGAAAAGAAAATTAGAAAATAAAAGTATTTTTAAAGTTGTAAAGTTTATCTTGGAAAGCCTAATAGAATTGTCCATTTTTATTGAATGGGAAAGTATATTTGAAACTATACTCGAATTGGATTTGAATTTAGCTTAGAATTGAAAGATTAGAAATAGAAAAGAATTTAATTTGGAAAAACTTCATCTTCTTTCAGCCCACCCAGGAATCGGCCCAGCCTTCCTCCCCTCTCTCTTTTGGCCCGAAGGCCCAGTTCCCCAGCCACTCTTTTCTTCATCTCGGCCTCGGCCCAGCTGCCCCTTCCATGGCCTGCTCTGTTTCCCTTCCCGGCGTCGGTCCGATGCTGGTGGCCCAGCCGCACTCCCCTCCCTTCTCTCCTTTCCCCCCCACCCGCTCTGGCCTGTCTCGTGCAAGCGCCCGGCCTGCTCCACGGCACAACCCTCCAGCGCGGCTCGCATCAGCACCGCGGCCCGCAACGCCCATGCCCGCCACTCTCTCCCTTCTCTCTCTTGCTGTGTAGCTGGCCCCGCATGTTAGCCACCCGCGCCCACAGCGCCGCATGCGTCGCGCCCCTTTCCCCTCTCGCTGCCCCGCCATCCCCACTCGTCAGCGCCCTTGTTCCCTTCCATTTCCTTCTTCCCTGTGCCCCCTACCTTTCCTTGCCCCGTCAATGGTGCGCCATGGATGGCAAGTCGCCGGTCCACCGCGCCACATGGAAAGCACCCGTATGCAAGGCAAGCACCCCATCTCGCCCGTGCGCCCCGCTCCCCTTCCTTCTACCCCGCAGCCGCCTGCCTATAAAGCTCTAGTCGGACCCCCCTCCATCTCTCCCTTTTTCCAGTCACGATCGAAGCTTGCCACTGCCGCCGGCGAACTCCCCCTCCCTGAGCACTATCCTCATTGCCGAAGCCACCCAAAGCACCGCCGTACTCCTCCGCACCCGTTGGTAACTCCCAATTCGTGTTTTGGTTTCATTTTTCTCGGATTCTGTTCACCTGCACCTCTCTCTCTAGCCATCACCGCCGACGGTGACCCACCCCATCGAAGCCTCTCGGACGCCGCGACCACCACCATTGGACTCACGATGAGCTCCTCCGCTTTCCCGTGCCATCCATTCATTGTTTAGTGCACTAGGACACCGTAGCAGCGAGCATCAGAGCCGCCGTTCATGGCACCGCTGTGGATTCAGTACCCTGCCACGTTCCCTCACCTCGGTAGTGCCCCCAACGTATCCGCACTCGCCTGTAGATCATCCCCGTGCCTCTTGATTCGATCGAGGAAGTCCAGAACGCCACCTCCGACGCCCGCCACCAAGCTCGGTTCACCGCCGGCCATGGTGCCCTCGCCGGTGGGGCTATGCAGCCGCCAGGATCACCCGCGCACACACCTGCACCGTTGGTTTCGCGATGAAGGGCCACGATTAGATACCCCTTTGGGTTAAGTAACCGGTCCACCAGGACTCGTGGACTCGGTCCACCCCGCCAAGTCAGCAGCGTCCACCGCATGCGTGGCACACCGCACCAACAACGTGCTACCACGTGGCTGCCTGGTCAGCAGCCAGGGTCAACATCCAGTCAAAGCCGCGCCGTTTTATAGTTCAACCCCCGGATTTCCATGTAATCAACCCGCAGTCCGAGTTAGTTCAAAATAATTTCTTTTAAGCCCTGTTTTTATTCAGTTAGGCCCCTGTATTTTCCAGAATTAGTGTGCCTAGTCCAAAATCCATTTAAATTCAGAATTTTAATTATTTTAATTCAAAAATGAGTTCAAATATTTACAGAAATGCCACTGAACCTTATTTCATGCGTAACTTTTGCGTTTTAAGTCCGATTTGACCTATTCAAATTGCGTTAGGATCATATTTATGTTTTCTACATGTTTATACAACTGTTAAGCATGTTTTCAACACTTGAAATTCATGAGTAGATTTAATCTATTATTTAATTAAAGTAAAACTTGTTTAAATCATAACTTACTCATTTCAACTCCTGAAATAGTCCGTTCAAGTTGCGTTTGTTTCATAACGATGAGATCTACGTATTAGTAATGATGTTTACTACATTACTATTTCATAAAAATCATAGTTTAAATCATATCTTGATTAAAGATTATGCAACTGAGTTTTATACATAAAATATGATTTGTTTTACTTTTGTTTTATAATTCAAATCTAAAGTTGACTTAATATAATCTATATTATTTATAAAATATCTTTTATATATGAATTTATATAGTTAACCTAAACGAAGCCTATTTCTTTTTCACGTATTAAGCAAATCTCTCGGTAGTGTAACTTTTCAACCATAGCTTCGATTAGCGTGCCTCTCGCGACTGTGTGTTCGTAGTGATACGTAGAATTGTATAACAATCTATTTTACTTAATTTTTCTATGATTGGTGTACTGTTCTGATATAGATGCAACTGTATGCTATGCATGTATGTGTATGGATGTTTGTGTGGTGTTCTACGATTGTCCAGTCGGTGAGATACACATGGTGATCCTAGAAGAAGAAGGACATTAAGGATTAAAGCTAACCGAAGGATCGGTGTGTAAGGCAAGTATAGCATGGGACTATCCTTGTTACTTATTCACATTTAAACACTTAATTCATATTGCATGTGTCTCCCTTGTTACCATTAAGGATATCCTAGATATTTGATATCTTGCACCTTGAAACCTTTGGGATATTGCATTTGGTAGTTTTTGCTAGTGCTTAATCAAAACCATGATCTTGTAACTTGACTAATGGTATATGCAATAAACATTAAAACATGACTTTTTAGTAACATGGAAACAGGGGGCTGGAGTGTTTATATGCTTTAGATTCCTCTCCCTAAGGACTTATCTATAAGTGATCATCCGGGACTTACAGTACAGCTGTGAGGGCCATATGGCTCTGGCTTTAGCTCAGTATGAGGATCTTTTCTAGCTTGTTAGTGGTTACCTTTGAGGCACAGGGTATGTTTCCTTTGCTGCTGGGAAGTGTGTACCGTGCTGCGATGCCCACGCGTGCCACTCCTAGATATGGGCCATATACGCCTAGCGGCCCTAACTTGTTAAATGAATCCTTTGAAAGGCTTCATAGTGAACCCTACCGACCTTCCTTGGAAGTGGGTCAAGAGAATAGCTACCTCAGGCGAAAGGGTAATTCACAACTTACAGTGAACGTGTACAAACTTCGTAGAGTATAAAAACTGTTATAACAGCCGTGCTCACGGACACGAGCAGGCCTTGGACCCTTATGGAATAGAGATGATCACTAATGGATAATGATGATGCTAAGAATTGATTGTTTATGCTATACATTAATCATGTTTACCTGATCATGTGTTTATGGGAATGATAAATTCTTTGCTACCCAACTGCTTAAAAAGATGATCCTATTAAAGCTAATCGCAGTAAACTAGTGTCAGCCCTTTTGAGCCTCATGAACCCCATGATATAATTATTAAGTACGACATGTACTTACGCTTGCTTTATTTTTCTATACATTGGATAAAAATCCCTATCTGGGTACCAGATTGCTAGTTTAGAGGAGTTAGGCTTGTGGTCAACCAGTCAGTCATCCCTATGGATTTGGAGTCTTCGCCAGAAGATCGGAGTCAACTTTCCACTGTCTTTACTCTGAGGTTATTTTCTTTTTACTAATATGTTATGTAATAAGTATTGTCTCTTGATATTACCCTGATTTGTGGCTATATGTGAGATTTGACTTTCTGGGCTCACATATAGTGTGTATCTGGTTTTGTCTTTAAAACCGGGTGCTACACAAGGGGAGGTTGCGGATGATGAGCAGGTCATCGTCCACGCCGCCTAGCTGACAAGCCAGGCGGTAATCAGCCAGCCATGGCTCGGGGTTGGTCTCACCGCTGTACTTTGCGAGGTTGGCCGGTTGCCGAAACTGAGCTGGGAAGTGAGCGCTGCGGATGGCCTTACTGAAGACTCGAGGGCCAGGTGGCCCAGGAGAAGGACTACGGTCCTCCTCACTGTCATAGTGACCACCTCGGTGCGGGTGGTAGCCTTGGGCGGGTCCATTGTTGTCATGGCGCCATCGCCTGCTGACCACATCGTGGTCGCCTTGTGCCTCACGTCGGTCGCCAAGGCGGTCGTGCACCGACGGGGCCCTATTGGCTATCAGTGCCCGAGCGGGCTTGGGACGAACCGAGGCCTCTCTATTCCGCCAAGGCGGTGCTGTGGGTAGTTTTGAGGCGCCTCCACGCCATCGAGAGGCGAAACTTTTGGCCTGCTGTACTACGGCGGTCTTGAGAAGGTCTCAGAGCTCACCGTGGACCCGTCACCCCTCTGAGGTAGAGGACTCGTGCATCGTTCAAAGTAGCATCGTCGCTGCCATGATGTTCTGGCTAGCATGATGGAAGATAGGGGGTTGATCGTCCCCTTCATCGTTGTTGATGCAGCGGTTGATGTCGCGAGCCCTCCACCGAGCTGCTCCACCATCACCGCGACCCTGCTACTCTTGCTCAAGAGTGTCTCGGAGCTGCTATAGAAGGAGTCAGTCTTGTTCGACCTTGGCCTAAAGCTCATGGAGCTACTCCAGGTCTAGGTGTCGAAGTTCCTAGGGGCCAAGGTTCTCGTTCCACGCTGCCCAGGGCTCGATGCGTGGAGGTACGGCGACGCCTGCCCCCTCATCCTCATCACCCGTGCTTGGCATCCCGAGCTCGACATTGAAGCACTCACGAGTGGGATCGTAAGTGCCTTCGTCATCAGAGTCGGAGTAGCCGAAGCAGTAGTCGCTTGTGGCCATGAAGCAGCGCATGGCTTCAGGGTCGCGAAGTCCGGAGAAGTCCGCTCTAGCCCACGCCTTGTCCTCCTCCGAGGAGTCAGCGTGGGTATGGATCAGGGTTGTGGCAATGAGGTTGAGGGCAAAACATTGGTAGGCGACAGCATTGCCCAACCCGAAGGGGTATGGGGATGGTGTCGTTGCTAGGCTCTGCTCCACCGAAGGTGACTCCTCAGGAGGTGGCGGGGCAGAGCTTGATGACAGGGTGTCACCGCGCACCACCGGCGTCTTTCCCTTGCCCAGGCTCAGGCTAGATAGGTCCCCAACCAGGGACTCTGTACCAACAGCCGGGCATAGGATACTGGCGGAGTGCGGCGCATTGCCTTGAGCTTGCACGGGGTCGAGGTGGTCCCGCCCGCGTCGTGCCTAGCGAGCACGACGAGAGCGGCGGCCTGGGCGCCGCCTACGCCTAGGCTGCTGGTGCGTGATGTCGTCGTCGGTCGATGGGGTTCTGGGTGGGAGGAGTACCATATCGTACTCATGTCCTAGAGACATGAACTCTAGGCTCCCAAACCAGATCACCATGCCATGATGCAATGGTCGCACGGGGTCTGCCATCTAGAACTTGTTGGGATGACGAGGCTGACACATAGTAGAGCCCCTACCTGGCGCGCCAACTATCGATGTTTTGGGTCCGACGGATCCTCAACCGACTAGTGAAAGTGTACTGCGTGCCCCTAATCTCGGATGGTGATGCAAAGAGACACAAGGTTTATACTGGTTTAGGCAATGGGTGTCCTATGTCCAGTCTGAGAGAGCGATCTTGTATTCCTTGCACCGAGGTGCTTGTAGTAGGGGCTTACAAGCTAGGCGAGAGAGGGAGCTGGTCCCAGGTCTCTGCATGGAGTGGCATGGGTTGCTTGAGATGTTGATCTCTTGCAGTGAGGAAGCATGTGCGTTACAGAGCATTGTGCGTAGCTTGCGTGTGTGTCCGTGTGTCTATGTTTGTCTCTGTGTATCCCTCCCTAGAAGCGGCCCCGGTCACTCCCTTTTATAGTCGAAGGGAGGCAAGGGGCGGTACATGGGTTTGCTATGTGGCGTTGTGTGAGCAGAGGCGGCATGTCCGAGCCCTGTAGCTTGTCACTGTGGCGGCATGGTCGGTGGAGCGGCCTTGTCCTCGGTGCACTAGAGCGACGCGCCGGTCACGCCTGATCCTGTGCAACATGGGAGCTCTTGCGACTTGGCGCGGGGTATGGTGCGTACTGTGGACGATGTGCCGATCACTGTGTGTTGAAAACATGTAGAGAGATGAGGCCCAGTCGGTGCCGAGGCTGAACCATTGTGGGGGTCTCTGGCTGGGCGCGAGTCCTGAGGCTATAGGGACCCCTAAAGCGGATAGCCAAGGCTCAGATGGAGCAGTTGGTCTTTATACGTCGATTCCAAGGCTACAGGGACCCAGACATGACTCTCCACGCCAGCGCTATCCTTAGAGCAGGGGTTAGGACAGCACAGTATAGCATGGGTGTCAGTCGTGGGCACAGCGCCGAGCACAAGCGGCCGGTAACCCCTGCCCCGTCCTGTCTCGGGCGGCATGGCATCGATGTGACTCACGTCTCGTCGGCCACTCCGCTGTATCGAGCCATTATTAGGACTGACAGTCGCGGGTGTGGTTGGACATGTTGGTTGGACGTGACGTCCTGTCAGAGAAGTCGGTCAAGGCGGAGGCGACTGGGGTTGTTGCCGAGCCGGCCTCGAGCGAGTCGGAGAATCGGTACCTCGTTCGAGGCCTTACGTGCGGGCCTCGATGAGCGAGGCGGAGAATCGGTACCTCGTTCGAGGCCTATTGCGGGGGCCTCGAGCGAGGCAGAATCGGTACCCGTCGTCGAACTGAGGCCTAAGTGGGGGGCCTCGAGCGAGGCGGAGAATCGGTACCTGTCGAGGCTCGTGCGGGCCTCGGGAGCGGAGAATCTACGCCTTCGAGGCTTACGGCGGTGGCCGTCGGCGAGGCGGAGAAATCGTACCTCGTTCCGAGGCCGTACCTGTCCAAGGCTTACGGTTTCATTTGGGGTCGAGCCCGCTTCGGGTGAGCTTGGGTATTGTTTGAGGTGGGAGGGCGGCCCAGCCGAGTCTCGGATAAGGTAAGGTTTTGCCGGTGGTTGTCTCTTAGCTTCGACTTTTACATGGTCTAAGCGATTTTTCGGTTCTTGCTTAGGGGACCTCTTTTTATGGCACCCGACAAAAATAATGCTAAAAGGGTACTGGGCTGTGATGGAAAAGGAGATTTTTCTTGCTTGTGGTGAAGGTACTGGGCTTGCAGATATCACATCCTTTACTGCTTTTGTTTAAAATCTATGTAATTTTGTCTTTCCAGCTTAAGGGTATGTTTGGAACGAAGGAATCCAAAACGCAGGAATAAAAAAAACGTAGGAATAAGGTATGATGAAAAGTTAAAAACTATGGGATTTCAAAACATAGGAACAGAAAATTTAGGCTGTTTAGAACACAGGAATTTATAACATAGGAATTGATGGCGAGCAGAATGCTTTTCTCCTCACTGGCCTCGGACTTCTGCAAAACCATGGCTCGGAGTGGATGCTTTTTTTCTCGTGTTTTGTGAAGCACGTGATTCCTTTCCTCTGGAACGGCTGGCTGCTTTCCTCCGTTCCAAACGGTGTATGATGTTTGAAATTCCTGTGAAAATCCTTCAATCCAAACAGGCCCTAATTCTTCACTTCTTTAGTGCAGTTCATGGTTTAGTTGCGCTATACTTCAGTTTTTGTTGAAGTCAAGAAGCAAGATTGACTCCTGGCAAAAGGATAGGAAAGAGAAGAAAAAAGATCAAGTAATTTGATAATATTTACTGTATTTGTATAGAATTCAGGATCCATACTTTCTATCAACTTTTTGTTTAAAATGGGTGATGTAACAATAATGCAGAAAGGAAAAGGCTGATGTCATCAGTGATGTAACGATAATGAATCTTATATGCTTCCATTTTATTCTTAATTATTCTAAACTATGGAAACAAAATTGTCATTTGGTTAGTTTTTTTTTTCTCCAATACGCAGGGAAGCTACTTATCATTTCATTGAAAGGAGTCATTTCATTAGTTTTGTTGTGTATGTACGAAATGTTTCCGTAACGTTAGCACGAACAATATACTAGTTAAATGAAAGATGCCAGAAGTAGCATAAGGACCTATGCAACTACAGTATGAAACCAGATATATATAAGAAGACCAAGAATACAGGTCAGAGTACTATTGATGCATGTTCCTTACTGCATATGCGTAACGATAGGAGCTGCAAACACTATGCGATTTTAGCACGATTGAATTGAGATCCTTTCATCACCTACTCACGTGCCAGCTTAGGTCCCGTTTGGCCGGGCTCCAGCGGCTCCGGCTTCAGCCTGTCAGCCCCTAAGCGGCCGACACCTTCTACTGTTCATCGGAGCTATTTTTTTCTCTCCTCATTTCCTCTCTCACAGAAACCGCCGGAGCCGGAGAAGCTCGTTTTTCGGGCTCCGCGGCTCCGGCTCCCCTGGCACCTATCGGCCTCTGAGCGGCCGACAGATACGGGAGCCGGAGCCGCCGGAGCCCTGCGAAACGGGACCTTACTCCTCTAGCCTGGAAAGGAAAGCAATGGAAGTAGGGAAAATGGACTATTGCTGGTTCTCCTAGAGGTGTGCCCCTTAGGAAAAACAAAACTCCAATGAGAGAATATTCTCAGATATGACATGTATATATATTACTTACCATTGCAGAAATATTTACTGTCACAAGATTCCTTAAAGGTTAATCTCATTTTGTCAAGAACTTAAAAGGTTTTCCTGCAGGAAACACAAATAAAAAAATAAAGGAGAAAAGGTGCTCAACTCAGAGGCGATGACTGAGGAGGGTACCGTAGCGAGCCAAGGGAAACTTTTCAGAGAACATTTCCTCTTTGTGAGCGACGTGGGTCAGGGTGCAGTGCATTAAGGGAGACCTGATTAAAGTCAGTGCTCATAAAGGAGGAGAAAAGATGTGAATTTACCACCACCACTCTTTTTGCAAACTCTTTACACACGCCACAGGTCACATGTGCATGACCTCTCTGTGTCTCATACTGCCATGATGCTGCTGTAGCCTGAAGGATAGATAAATACAGAGAGAAACAGGAATGCCTCTGGCACTAGATTTAGATGTTTCTGTGCATTAATAAACAAAGGACATCATCTTCTGTATGAGGGGCCGTGCAGATGAACCAATAGGCCTGTTCGATACTCTTATAATCCCTTTTTCGGTTTGGTTTTTAGTTGAATCTGTATTTTTCTCTCACAACAAATTAGTCGGAACAATGTTTTAACTTATTTTATCAACGAAGCGAATGGGGCCTATAGTGCTGCCACACTGCAGCCAACCCGTTCGTCTCAGCACAGATAGAGATTTGTGGAACCTCGGGCCTCCCTATCAACACACATCCAATGACCAAAGCACCTATTGAAGACATCAACCACTACATGTATCATAGCGATTCCAGTGAGGAACAATGGTTTAAAAACCAAATCCAGTGAGAAGCTGAATGTGACCATATCCTGAAAAAAATCTCTGATCAAAATAAGGGAACAAAGTGAGTGATTTATGCTGAATGACTGAATATGCTAGGAGCAATGGACAGAAGCTATATGACTACTGCTTTGGAAAGGACTAGTAGAAAAGAACTATGGGGGTGTTTGGTTCCTATAGGAAAATTTTAGTCCCTGTCTCATCGGATATTTGGACACATGCATGAAGTATTAAATATAGACGAAAAAAATAACTAATTGCACAGATTATGGCTAATTTGCGAGACGAATTTTTTAAATCTAATTAGTCCATGATTTGACAATGTTGTGCTACAGTAAATATGTGCTAATGGCGGATTAATTAGGCTTAATAAATTTATCTCGTAAATTAGCCTACATCTATGTAATTAGTTTTATAATTAACTCATATTTAGTTCTCCTAAATAGCATCCGAACGTCCGATATGACATGGACTAAAATTTAGTCCAGGAAACCAAACACCCCCTATAATTTGCTGACTGGGCAGCTGCAGCCCAATGGATTGAAGACTGTTGTAACCTGCAAGCAATAATTAACACTACCACAAGTATGACATCACAGAAGAAAGCATTCCGAAACAAAAGCGTAGCAAATTAAAAAAACTGGACCTACGAGTGTATGACCACCTCAGGTATTGCATTAAGAAGAAGATTTTCTTACGTAGGTCTAGAAAACTCCTGAACCCCTGCCCCACCTTTACACAGCGGCACCGTCGCTCTATGAGACTGGGCCAATCCTTAGACCTGTGCTTTGGCGTGGGATAGACGAGAAGATTTTTTAACCCCAGCCTAAAATTTGCTTCCACGGGGAGTCGAACCCCAGGATCTGAGGAGTGCCGCGGGACGCTTTAACTACTTGAACTAGAGACCCTTTGGCAAGCGTGGAAAATTAGCATTAGCAAAAATGATAAAACTGATGCTTACAGCTTACCACCAGGAGATACATCATAACTTTAGATAAGAGAATTAAGATTTTACCAAAGTAACCGCCTTTTCCATTCGTTTAAAGACAACATCTTTTCTAAGCTTGTATACACAACAATACAGAAATTATTATATGTTACTAGCTGAGTATGTTATAATCAGCCTGTTATGTTTGTTGGTTTCAGCGAGGGCATATTAGTTAGCCAATAATATTTTTCTCTCACAACAAACTAGCACCAGCCGAGCTTATCAGCCCAGAAATCAATCAGCGAACAGGCTCAATATCAACGAGCTAGCATGTGCGACGTCAACTATGGGCGTGATTGGTTGTAGACCAAGCCTTGAATCAGGATGGTCAGGCTATGCAAGACCAAAGAAGCTGGTTTGAACTTCTGCAAGTGATCGTGTTTAGTTGTCTTTGTTGTTGGTCTAGTACGAGACGGGATTGTGCTTGGTTACATGCATGCATCAGTTTTTTAGATGTCTGACGCATGGATTCCTATATCCTAGGTGAATTAAGTCATCCTGCACCATGAAAGGAGAAATCCAGAAGATAAAGACGTGAGGAATGAAGGAGGGTAAATAAATAAAAAGATACAGATAAAAAAAATGGGAAACCAAACATGACCGTAAGTGCATGGAGGACGCAGGATGCCCCCATGTTCACGCAACAAATCACCCCCTATCAGTTTTCCATACAGAGACAGAAATGTAGCAGGCGTACAGCTGAGCCTGAGCAGCAGAACAAGCGCATGCATGCGCCACTGCCGGCACACTAATTATTTCTGCCTACATATGGGTGCTGCTGGGGGCAGTCCATCAGGCATGAGTGATGAGTCCAAGCTCGTGCACTGCACACGTGAGTTGACAGTTGACACCAGGCTCATGAGGCTTCCAACACGCCTTGTTTAGATGTCATCTAAATTCCAAGTTTTTTCACTTTTTCTCTATCACATTAATTTTTAGCTATTTGCATGAAGTATTAAATATAGGTAAAAAAATAACTAATTACATAGTTTAGTTGGAAATCACGAGATGAATCTTTTGAGCCTAGTTGGTCCACGATTGAACAATATTTACCAAATAAGACGAAAGTAGTACTATTTATCGAATTCATTTTTTTTTAAGTGAACGAGGCCACACTCTGCCACACACCCCATTCTCTCTCTCTCACGCACAACTGCATTGCGAGATCTCCAGTGCTAGTCTGTCCGGTCTTCTGTAACGAGTCACATGCTGACTTAGGGGTGTTTGGTTCCTTAGTTCAGATTTTAGTTCATATCTCATTGAATATTTGGACACATGTATGGAGTATTAAATATAGATTAAAAAATAACTAATTACATAGATTGCGACTAATTTGCGAGACGAATTTTTTAAACCTATTTAGTCTATGATTTGATAATGTTGTGCTACAGTAAATATGTGCTAATGATGGCTTAGTTAGGCTTAATAGATTCATCTCGTAAATTAGTCTACTGCTGTGTAATTAGTTTTTTAATTAGCTCATATTTAGTCCTCCTAATTAGTATCCGAACATTCGATGTGACACAGACTAAACTTTAGTCCCTGAAACCAAACACCCCCTTAGATTTTGTTCGGATGCTGCTACTAAAATTTAAGAGGTACATCCCAAGGATATTACATAGAGTGTTCGAATACTAATAAAAAAATAAATTATATAATCCATCCATACTCTACGAGACGAATTTTTAAGTCTAATTAATCCGTCATTAACATATATTTACCGTAGCAAAACATTGTCAAATCATGAACTAATTAGACTTAAAAGATTCATTTCACAAATTAGTCGTAAACTATGTAATTAGTTTCGTAATTAGTCTATATTTAATACTCCATATATGTGTCCAAACATTTAATAGGACAACAACTAAAATTTAGGAGGGACAACCAAACACCCCCTTAAATAGCCTGATTTCTCTTCTATTAATAATAAGCCAAGCAGGCCTCCTCCCCTAGTCATTTAAAAAATATACAACCATGATATTGCAAGGGAACAAATTTACATGTTTCTAGCCTATGTTTGAAGTCACTATTTCAACAAAACAACAAAGTCTTTAAGTCCCAAACAAGTTAGAGTATGCTAGAGTTAAAATCTAGCGGAAACAATCAAGGTTCAGGCACGTGAATAACTGTTTTTCAAACACTCCTATCTAAGGCTAAGTCTTTAGGTATATTTCATCCTTAAGTCTCATTTTATTATCTCTACCCAAGTCAACTTCGGTATTCCTCTGTCTCTCTTCATGTTACTATCTTGGCTTAGAATTCCACTACGCACCGGTGTCTCTAGAGGTCTCCGTTGGACATGTCCAAACCATCTCAACTGGTGTTAGACAAGCTTTTCTTCAATTGGTGCTACCCCTAATCCATCATGTATATCATCGTTTCGAACTCGATCCCTTCTTGTATGACCGTAAATCCAACGCAACATACATATTTTCACGACACTTATCTGTTGAACATGTTATCTTTTCGTAGACCAACATTCTGCACCATACAATATAGCAGGTCTAATCGCCATCCTATAAAACTTGTCTTTTAGCCTCTGTGGTACCCTTTTGTCACATTAGACACCAGATGCTTGGTGCCACTTCATCCATCCTGCTTTGATTCTATGGCTAACATCTTCATCAATATTCCCGTCTCTCTATAGCATTGATCCTAAATATCGAAAGGTATCCTTCCTAGGCACTACTTGACCTTCTAAACTAATATCTTCCTCCTCCCGAGTAGTAGTGCCGAAGTCACATCTCATATACTCAGTTTTAGTTCTACTGAGTCTAAAACCTTTGGACTCTAAAGTCTCTCGCCATAACTCTAGTTTCTGATTCACTCATGTCCGGCTTTCATCAACTAGCACTACATCGTCCACGAAAAGCATACACCAAGAGATGTCCCCTTGTATGTCTCTTGTGACCTCATCCATCACTAAGGCAAACAGATAAGGGCTCAAAGCTAATCCTTGATGTAGTCCTATCCTAATTGGAAAGTCATACGTGTCTCCATCACTTGCTCGAACACTAGTCACTACATTGTTGTACATGTCCTTAATGAGGCCGACGTACTCTGTTGGGACTTTATGTTTGTCCAAATTCCATCACATAACATTCCTTGCTATTTTATCATAAGGCTTCTCTAAGTCAATAAAAACTATGTGTAGGTCCTTCTTCTTCTCCCTATACCGCTCCATAACTTGTCTTATTAAGAAAATGGCTTCCATGGTTGACCTTCCGAGCATGAAACCAAATTGGTTCATAGAGACCTGCGTTATTGCTCTCAAGCGATGCTCAATAAGTCTCTCCCATAGCTTCATAATATGGCTCATCAACTTAATTCCCCAGTAATTATTATAACTTTGAATATCTCCTTTATTCTTGTAGATCGGTACCAATATACTTCTCCTCCACTCGTCAGGCATCTTGTTCGATCGAAAAAGATGGTTGAACAACTTGGTTAGCCATACTATAGCTATGTCCCCAAGGCATCTCCACACCTCGATTGGGATACCATCCGATTCCATTGCCTTACCTCCTTTCATCCTTTTCAATGCCTCTCTAACCTCAGATTCTTGGATTCTCCGCACAAAGCGTCTATTCGTGTTATCAAAAGAGTCATCCAACTAAAAGGTTGTGTCCGTATTCTCACCATTGAACAATTTGTCAATGTACTCTTGCCATCGATGTCGGATCTCATCCTCCTTTACCAAGAGATGCTCCCTTTCATCCTTAATGCACTTAACTTGGTTGAAGTCCCTTGTCTTTCTCTCACGAACCCTAACCATCCTATAAATATCCTTCTCTCCTTCCTTCATACTCAAATGTTGGTAAAGATCCTCGTATGCTCTACCCTTTGCCACACTTATAGCTCGCTTTGCAGTCTTCTTTGCCACCTTGTACTTCTCTATATTGTCCACACTCCTATCATGGTACAATCATCTTGTAAGGAAAATGGACCCTAGGCCCATTTACTTTGAATTTTGATGTTTGATGACCAACATAAACAAATTGGACTAATGAATTTGCAAGTGATTCTTTTATAGTTCAATATGATGCAAGACGTGACTTGGACAAAGGTGACGTGATGATCCGATGATCAACACCTCAAGCAAGATTTTAGGAGCACAAGAGAAGACCCAAGATATCAAGCAAAGTACAAGCATGAAGATAAGAACCAAGTCACATGCAAGATCGTGAAGAAACAAGCTCACAGAAGAGACCGGACGCTGGGCCGGACACTGGAAGAAAGTAACCGGATGCTCCGATCAGTGGCTCGGCAACAGCAGGCGTCAGCGGCAGCGATTGGACGCTGAACAAGTGAATCGATCGGACGCACCGATGGCACTGTTCATCAGTCCGGCAACACACTCAGCAAGTGACCGGACGTTGGCGGCAAACCGACCGAACGTAGGATAGCAGCGTCCGATCGAGTATAGAGAGGTTCTAGAGCGGCGAACTTGTGACCAAACGCGTCCAGTGGCAAGTGACCGGATGCTGGCAGTGTCCGATCAGTTGTTCATGGCTCCAACGGCCGAGACGACCGGACACGTCTAATCAGGACAACTCTAGCGTCCGATCAGTAGCAGAAAAGCGAGATTTCGTCCCCAATGGCTACTTTCTCAGTGGGGCTTATAAATACAACCCCCAACCGGCCATTTGACAAGTGTGGAGCTGAGGAAACATATCAAGGGTATTAATACACTATTTTAGTGATCTCCACTTGCATAGTGCTTAGTGTTTTATTAGGTGATTATCGTAGGTACTTTACAAAGTGCTTAGATTGATTAGACCATCGCTTATGCACTTGCTCTAGGTTTAGGCCTAGTGTTTAGTGAGGTTTGCATACCTCTTACCACTCAGTGCTTGCGCGCACCATTGTTGTACATCGGAGGGGCTTGTAGTCTTATGAGATCACACCAACTGAGTTTATGGTGTGGCTACCACCGTGTACCGGAGGGAACAAGGCCCATGGTGTTTCGACCAGAAGCTTGATAGTGAAGACGGCGGGGAGCATCCCAGAGATGCTTACCAGAAGGCACGTCGGAGACCCACTTGCACGTGGGGAAGGCCCGAGGCTATCCACGGAGTTACCTGGCTAGGAGCTTGGCCCTTGCAAGGGATTCCTTGCGAGGGGCTCCAACGAGGACTAGGAGGAAGCTTGCATGCTTCTCGATACCATGGTAAAAATACCAAAGTCATCGATGGGAGTTTACATATCTCTACTTTGCTCTTTAGCTTCCACATTTACATTGATTGTATTACTCCTTTTGTGGTAGAGATAGCAAAACCATAGTTGCACATTTAGATAGTTTATCTATTACATAAGTTTTGCTAGGGTTAGAAAAAGAGACCATAGTTTAGAGTTAGTTTTTTAAGTTGCCTAATTCACCCCCTTCTTAGGTGTCATGGTTCCTTCAATTGGTATCAGAGCTGGTTGGCTTAATTTGGACCTTTGGCTTAACCGCCATTGAGCCAACACTATTTAGAGTGGTTGGGATGGATACCTCTAGGCCTCCGCACTTTGACGACACTAACTTCCCTTATTATAGAGATAGAATAGCTTGCTACCTTGAGGCGGTTGATTTGGGAGTTTGGAGAGTCACTCAAGATGGGATGAAACCCATTAAGAATTCCGAGAAACCCACGAAGAGTGATGAAAAAGAAATTCATTTCAATGCTAAAGCTAAAAATTGCTTGTTTGAATCTTTTAGCATGGATGTATTTAACCAAGTATTCACTTTAAATATAACACATGAAATATGGTTAAAACTCTAAGAGCTCCATGACGACATAAGTAATGTCCACGAGCAAAAACATTGTCTAGCTAAACAAAACTATGATTCCTTTGAAATGAATGATGATGAATTTGTTCGTGATATATATTCTCATTTGAATCTAATTATTAATGAGCTCCATTCTATAGGATTAACAAAGCTAGATGATGCGTACATCGTGAGGAAGATCATCTCCGTGCTACCACAAAAGAAATATGCAAGCATCATCACCATCCTTCACAACATGGAGGACTTGAGCATCATGACCCCGGCCATAGTCATTGGCAAGATAGTGGCATTTGAAATGTCATGCAAGATGGGTCAAGAAGAAGCCTCTTCATTAGACAAAGGCAAAGCTCTCACATGTGGCGAGAAAAAGAAGATGAAGAGCAAGCAAGTTGAGACAAGCTCAAGCTCAAGCTCCTCAAGTGAAGATAAAGAAGAAGATGAGGATGATGATGATGAAGATTCAAGTGATGATCAATCTTCCTCCTCCACCTCCGACCTTGATGAAGAATCAATGAAACTAATCAACAAGGTGGAGAAGATGATCCAAAAGCTCGATGTCAAGGGTGTGCCCATCCAAATCCAAGATCTGATTTTCACCAATCAAAGAAATGAGCAAAGAAAGAGAGGAAGCTATGGATGCGGCGAGTTGGGGCACTTTGTGGAAGTTTATCCAAACAAACCCACACCTAAGACAAAGAAGAAGACATGCAAGAACCAAGTCCTCACATCAATACGGTCATGGGATGATTCTTCAAGTGAAGAACACTATCACAAGAGGCAAGGGCGCAAGCACTCATCATCAAGCTCTTCTCATGTGTGCCTTATGGCACGAGGTAACGAAAGCTCATCCTCTAGTGAGAGTGATAGTGATGATAAAATGTCTTCTTATGAAGAAATTGTGCAACGAAATCTTAATTATGCTAAAGTTTGCACTAGTCAACAAAAGAAGCTTAGAAAAATAAAAGAAAAGCTAAATTGTTCACAAGAAGCATATAAAACTTTGCTTGAACAATATGAGAACTTTGCAAATCTAAATGTTGAACTATCTACTAAAATTGAGCGACTTGAGGCTAATGCAACAACAAATGCATGCATGATCAATGATGAGCAACTTGTAAAGAAAAATGAAAAATTAAAAGAAAAGTTAGCTAGCTCACAAGATGCTTATAAAAATTTACTTGCTAAAATGGAAACCATGTGCAAATATTGTGATGAGCTAACTAATAAAGTTGCTAATCTTGAAGCCGTTAGTACAACCCTCACCAAGGCATCTAAAAAGAAAAGTTCTAACATGCCTAAAAGGATGTCTCTACTTCTTGTAATGATTTATGTTTAGACTCATCCTTGCGCAACCAAGTTTGTGTTGAGAAAGTTGTTGTAGATACATGCACACAAGAGGTTGCAAAGGAGAATGAGCAACTCAAGCAAGAAGTAGCTCACCTCACCAAGGACTTGACTCAAGTGAAAGGTAAGGTGAAGCAAGCCCAACTTCATCAAGATAACACCGTCAAGAGAGTGAAGAAGCTTGATGAAGGACAAACTGTGGTTTGCTACGTGTGCCACAAGGAAGGTCACAAAGGTGAAGAATGGGGGTGAAGCAAAGAAGAAAGAGAAGAAGCAAACAAGCAAGCTCTCTAACACCTACACCAACAAGGTGGACAAGAAGGCCTCCACTCCTTATCTCTTGAAGAAGAAGAAAAATGATAAGGTGGTGGCCATCAAGGTGAACAAGCAAGCCAACAATGGGGTCAAACGCTTTTGGGTGCCAAAGGAAATCATTTTCAACATGAAGAGCACCAAAAAGGTTTGGATCCTGAAAGGGAAGTGAGAAGTCCTATGGACTTCGGGGAATTTGGAGACTTGGCAAAGTGTGGATGCAATTCATGGGGTGCATCATGATGGTCAAAATCATTGCCAAGTGGGTTAGTGAATACTATGGACCCAAAATCCCCTTTCCATATTAGGTAACTAGATTCAATTTACTTCAATTGGTATTAGATCTAAATTTTCCTACAATTGGTATCTTTTAGCATCTACTTACTCTTCAAGCCTAGGTTTGCATTTGCATTATTATGTATTTTGTCTTGCATACACTAGGTATTTCATATGGTAGGCTTGCTCGGTTTCATTCTTATTCCTTAGAGCAATCCTACATGGTTTAAAATTGTTTAGGAGCATGGCACATAGCTTTTCCTTCAATTGTTCATCTAATATGTGCCAAAGTCCAAATTGTAGATAATTTCTCTCAAATATCTCCTTCAAAAATGACTCTCACATTCATGTAATGTCATCTTTCAAGTGGTATTTTTTATTCTAAAATCAATGTGCATGTTTCCTACAAGTATTCCATACTTGTGTGCACAAATTTAGGGGGAGGTTACTCTACAAGTTGGATGCTTTGAGACTAACACCTTTTCAAGCTTATCATGGGTGTAGTAGTCTCATTGCAAGGAAAATGAAGTCTCTAGAGTTAAGCATCATACTTCAAATATCCACCATCGATTGCAAGTGGTAGAAATCAAATCATGTGGTATTCTAAACCAATATCATCATGTTGATTTCAATTTGTTATTCATATGCTTTCTCCATGCATTATATAGATTAAATTCCCTTAAGCAATACTTTACCAATTATGCATATGCTTTGACTTATATCATATGTATACATATATTTTGGGGGAGCTTAGTCTATATAATGTAAAAGTCAAATTTTGTGATCTACTTCACTCTACACTCAAAGGATCACAAAGTTTGACCCTCCCGTGTGCTACTAATGTCTTCCTTTTTGGTGTTTGATTCCAAAGGGGGAGAATTTAGAGGACCAAAAGCAAGCATTAATTTGTAGTAATGGTCCGCGAAAGGGAGGATAGTGGATTATGGATTAGCCTATGTAATGGGGAGAATTTATAGGAAGCAAGGCATAAATTCATAATACCACATGTGGACATTTGCAAGGGCAAGATGAGTTTTTATGTAATCTTAAAAGTAGTATCTTTTAGCATCATATAATCTTGCCCCTTGCATTGCATCCTAGCAAGTAAGTAGTTTTTAAAAATTCAACATTATATTATTTGTTTGCTTTGGTCGTGTTGTCATAAATCACCAAAAAGGGGGGAGATTATAAGGAAAATGAACCCTAGGCCCATTTACTTTGAATTTTGGTGTTTGATGACCAACACAACCAAATTGGACTAATGAATTTGCAAGTGATTGTTTTGTAGTTCAATAGGATGCAAGACGTGACTTGGACAAAGGTGACGTGATGATCCGATAATCAACACCTCAAGTAAAACCTTCAGAGCATAAGAGAAGACCCAAGATATTAAGCAAAGTCCAAGTATGAAGATAGGAACCAAGCCACACGCAAGATCACGAAAAAACAAGCTCATAGAAGAGACCGAACGCTAGACTAGACGCTAGAAGAAAGTAACCGAACGCTCCGATCAGTGGCTCGGCAACATCAGGCGTCAACAGCAGCGACCGGACGCTGAACAAGTGAATCGATCGAACACACCGATGGCACTGTTCATCAATCCGGCAACACACTCAGCAAGTGACCGGACACTGGCGGCAAATCGATCGAACGTAGGACAGCAGCGTCTAATCGAGTACAAAGAGGTTCCAGAGCGGCGAACTTGTGACTGGACGCGTCCGGTGGCAAGTGTGAAAGCTCTAGTTTGGTTTTAGTGGATTGATGAAACCCTAAGTGCTAACCTAGTTTATTAAGTGATCATAAGATAGGTAGTACATTCCAAGTGGCGAAGCAAATGAAGATCATGACATAAAGATGGCGATGCCATGGTGATGATCAAGTGCTTGGAATTGAAAAGAAGAAAGAGAAAAACAAAAGGCTCAAGGCAAAGGTATAAATGGTAGGAGCCATTTTGTTTTGGTGATCGAGACACTTAGTGAGTGTGATCACATTTAGGATCGATAGCCGTACTATTAAGAGGGGTGAAACTTGTATCAAAATGCAGTTGTCAAAGTGCTACTAGATGCTCTAACTCATTGCATATGCATTGAGGATCTAGTGGAGTGCTAACACCCTTGAAAATGTTTGTGAAAATATGCTAACACATGTGCATAAGGTGATACACTTGGTGGTTGGCCCATTTGAGTAAGGGTGAAGAAGATAGAGTTAAAAAGGAGTTAGTCACGCTGGTCATGAAGTGACCGGACGCTGGTCTTAGTGGGACCGGTGCGTCCAGTCAATGATACAACAAAGATGCTAGTGTCGGTCTTCGACCGGATGCTAGGTCACTTGGTGACTGAATAATGACAGGGTGCGTCCGGTCCAACTGATGTGGTAGCGCACAAAAGAGTCTCCGTGTGACCTAACACTAGGTGAGTCTAGTCGAGCATGACCGAACGCGTCTGTTCATGAAAAGTCATCTTTGGATGCTTACTGGAAACGACCGGACGCTGGGGCTCAGCGTCCAATCACTTTGAGCTTTTGCATCCGGTCATCACTTGACCATTGAGATCGAACACTCAGTATTTGACGAGAGGGGACACGTGGCGTACATCGCACGACCGGACGCTGGGGTCCAGCGTTTGGTCAATCTGACCGAAGCATCCAGTCACTCCGTGTTGTGCCCAGTGAAGGGATGCAATGGCTCTATTTCGTGGGGGCTTCTATTTAAGCCACATGGCTAGCTCAAGCTCACTCTCTTAGCTATTTGCATTGACATAGCAACCTTATGAGCTTAGCCAAAGCCCTCCCACTCATCTCCATCATAGATTAAACATCTTTGTGAGATTGGGATAGAATCCAAGTGCATTGCTTGAGTGTTTGCATCTAGAGGCACTTGGTGTTCTTGTTTCACTACGGGATTCACTTGTTACTCTTGGTGGTTGCCACCACCTAGATGGCTTGGAGCAGCGAGGATCATCGAGTGGAGGTTGGTGATTGTCTCTGGCTCTGATTATGGTGATTGTGAGGGGTTCTTGACCTTTCCCAGAGCCAAAATGTACTCTAGTGGATTGCTCGTGGCTTGTGTGATCCTCATCTTGTGTTGGTTGTGCGTCACCCTATTGAGTGTTTGGCGTGTGATGCCAATTAGCACGTGAACCTCCAAGTGAGTGAATCACCACAACGAGGACTAGCTTGCCGGCAAGCAAGTGAACCTCAGTAAAAAAAATCATTGTGTCATCATTTGATTCCGAGGTGATTGGTCTTCATTGTTATTCATTCTTGTGATTGATTGGCTCCTTTCTCGACACGGTGGTATAACCTTCTTGCTCACTCTCTTTACATTACCACAAACTAGTTGTCAAGCTCTTTGGTATAGCTAGTTGTGAGAGCTTGTTAGTTTGGTTAGTGTGGCTCTTTGGTTAGCCTTTGAGAGCACACTAACTTAGTGTAGTGTCATAGCTTGTGTGGATAGAAACTATATAAACTAGAATTGTGGTAGGTGGCTTGCTATTTTAGTAGGCTAGTGCAACACTTACTTCGCCTTAAAATTGTCTAACCGGTTTGTTAAGTGTTGTTGTAGAAATTTTTAATAGGCTATTCACCCCCCTCTAGCCATTAGGACCTTTCAAGTGGTATCAGAGCCGAGGTCACCGTGATTTGAGGCTTAACAACCTTCGGTGTAAAAATGGCTCAAATCAACAACACCAAGAAGCCACCCCAATTTGATGGCACAAACTATTCGTATTGGAAATCAAAGATGACCACACATATCAAGTCAATGAATAGAAAAGTATGGAAGGTGTTAGAAACCAAAATTAAGATTAGTGATCCGGAGAATCCCACCACGGCCAAAGAAGTGCTTCTCCAAAACAATGACATTGCTCTAAGTGCCATTCATGATGCAATTGATGAGAGAACATTTGAGCAAATCAAGAATATTGAGATGGCACATGAGGCTTGGAAAAAGTTGGAAGAATCATTTGAGGGCACTCAAGCCATGAAGGGTGCAAAGGCATACATTCTTAAAGAGAAGTTTGCAAGCTTCAAGATGAAGGAGGATGAGAGTGTGTCGGAGATGTTTCATAGGCTTCAAGTGCTTGTCAATGATCTCAAAGCACTTGGAGAAGAAGTGAAGGACAAGGACTTCTCCCACAAGTTCTTGAGATATTTGCCATCAAGATTTGGCACATTGGTCACTATTCTAGTGAGGAGTGGTTTGGACACCATGACACCAACCCAAGTGTTGGAAGATATTATGACCGATGATACATATAGAGATGATGATGAGAAGGAAGAAAAGAAGGAGAAGAAAGATGAGAAGAAGAAGAGTGTGGCATTCAAGGCCACATCATCCAAGGGCAAGGCAAAGCAAGAAACATCAAGTGAAGATGATGGCTCATGGGATGATGATGATGATTAGAAGATGGCTCTCTTTGTAAAGAAATTTGGCAAGTTCATGTTGAAGAAGGGCTACCGTGCTAGAAGAAAGAAGTCTTCATCCAAGAACAAAGAAGAGTCGAGAAGGTGCTTCAAGTGTGTAATAAAAGATCATCTTGTTGCTCAATGTCCATACAATAGCAACAATGATGATGACAACAAGGACAAGAAGAAGGACAAGAAGGAAAATAAAAAGAAGAAGGACAAGATGACCTTCAAGAATAAGAATGGTGGTTCATATATGGTCACTTGGGATAGTGATGCTTCCTCAAGTGATGATGATGATAGTGATGATGACAAGACCACCAAGAAAAAGGCACTTGCAAGCATTGCTATCAATGAGAAGCCTTCTCTCTTCGACACTCCATCATGCTTCATGGCTAAGGCCACTAAGGTACATATTTGTGATGATAGAAGTGATGAAGAGCATGATAACAAAAATGAAAATGAAAATGAAAATGATAGCGATTGTGATGATGATGAACCTACTATGGATGAACTATTTGACATGCTAGAAGATGCTAAGGAACACTTTGACATCAAGAGAAGGGAATGCAAAAGCTCGCATAAGGAACTAAAAGCCCTTAAGCAAGCCTTTGATGAGCTCAATACATCTCATGAGAGGTTAGAGGAAGCCTATGAGAAGCTTGGCAAGGCTCACAAAAAGCTTGACAAGGCTCATTCCTCTTTGCTTGATGAGCAAAATAAAAAGAAGCATGTTGAAACTTGCAATGTAGGTTTGACTTGTGATATAATTGATGAATCATTATCTATGCCTATCATTGTTGCTCCCACTAACCCTTCTTGTAGTACTTCTACTTCCACCTCATCTAGTAGTGATGGTTTCACTTGTGATGCTTCGCTAATGGTGGAGAATGAGAACCTCAAGAAGGAGGTCAATAAGTTCAATCATACCTTGGCTAAGGCCTATGGTGGTGAGGACCGCTTGCTTATGTGCTTGGGTAGCCAAAGAGCTTCTCTTTACATAGAGGGATTGGGCTATACCCCCAAGAAAGGCAAGGTGGCTTTTACTCCTCATAAAACTAGTTTTGTGAAAAACAATAATCTGTTTTGCACTAGTTGCAAGCAAGTTGGTCGTGTAGAGCAAAAGTGCATGAACAAGAAGTCACAAGCTAATGTATCCTCCATTAAGCTTGATTCCTTCTATGTGCTTACCAAAGGTGCAAATGGTGTCAAGGCTAAGTTCATTGGTAAACCATGGATGGGCTCAAAGAAGAAAGCCATTTGGGTGCCAAAGAGCTTGGTCACTAACCTTCAAGGACCCAAGCAAGTTTGAGTACCTAAAAAGAATTGATCTTCTTTTGTAGGTAAATTACAAAGCCGGAGGAAGGCATTGGGTTCTTGATAGTGGGTGCACTCAACACATGACTAGTGATGCAAGAATGTTCAACTCAATCAATACCAATGGCAATGATGGTTATGATAGTATCATATTTGGTGATAATGGTAAAGGCAAGGTCAAAGGGCTTGGTAAGATTTCAACATCCAATGATATGAGCATATCCAATGTGTTGCTAGTAGAGAGCTTAAACTTTAATTTACTATCCGTGGCTCAATTGTGTGATCTTGGATTCAAATGCATATTTGGGGTAGATGATGTAGAGATCATAAGTGTAGATGGCTCTAACTTGATCTTCAAAGGCTTTAGAGATGAGAATCTATACTTGGTTGATTTCAATGCTAGTAAAGCTAAATTATCTACATGCTTGTTCACTAAGTCTAGCATGGGTTGGTTATGGCATAGAAGGCTTGGTCATGTTGAAATGAAACAATTGAATAGATTGGTTAAGTATGACTTGGTTAGAGGCTTGAAAGATGTTGTGTTTGAAAAGGATAAGCTTTGTAGCTCTTGTCAAGCCAACAAACAAGTTGGAAACATCTATCCTAAGAAAAGCATGATGAGCACTAGTTAAGCATTTGTGTTTATGCACATGGATTTATTTGGGCCAACTCAATATACTAGCATTGGTAGAAACAAATATGGCTTTATGATAGTAGATGATTACACTAGATACACATGGATATTCTTTCTAGTGGACAAAAGTGATGTGTTTGCAACATTCAAATCATTTATCAAGGGCATTCACAATGAGTTTGAAACAACCATCAAGAGAGTTAGAAGTGACAATGGTAGAGAGTTTAAGAACACTAAAGTTGATGAGTTGTGTGATGAATTTGGAATTAGACATCAATTCTTGGCCAAGTACACTCCACAATCAAATGGTCTTGTTGAAAGGAAGAATAGAACACTCATTGATATGGCAGGTCTATGCTTAGTGAGTACAATGTGGGTCAATCCTTTTGGGCCGAAGCTATCAACATGGCTTACTATTGTAGCAACTACCTTTATTGTCGCCCATTGAAAGAGAAGACACCATATGAGCTCTTGAATGGTAGAAAGCCCAACATTACATATTTTTGGGTCTTTGGTTGCAAATGCTATATCTTGAAGAAAGGCACTAGATTAGGCAAGTTTGATAAGAAATATGATGAAGGATTCCTACTTGGATACTCAACCACTAGCAAAGCATATAGAGTTTGGAATTTGGATAGTGGTACTCTTGAGGAAGTTCATGATGTTGAATTTGATGAAACCAAGGGTTCACAAGAAGAGAATGAGAACTTGGAAGATATTAGAGGCATTCAACTTTCAAATGCCATGAAGAACATCAATGTTGGTAAATTGAGGCCTAGACAAGTAAATGATGATGAAGATGGTCAAGTGCAAGTGCTCTCTAACTCAAATGTGTAAGATGATATAAATCAAGCTAGTACAAGTGGTTCTCATGACAATGAACAAGATCAAGTGGCTAGTACATCATCTCAACCTAATGATCAAGCAAGTGCAATAAATCAAGTTCCAATCCTCCAACCAACCAATGTTGCAAGGGATCATCCATTAGATACTATAATTGGTGATATTTCTAGAGGTATACAAACAAGATCAAGATTGGCTTTATTTTATGAGAATTTCTCATTTGTGTCATCCATTGAACCAAAGAAGATAGATGAAGTATTGAAGGATATTGATTGGGTGAATGCTATGCATGAAGAATTAAATAACTTTACAAGAAATCAAGTATGGAAATTAGTAGAGAGACCAAAGGGACTCAATGTGATTAGAACCAAATGGGTCTTTAGAAACAAGCAAGATCAAGATGGAATAGTAGTAAGGAACAAAGCAAGATTGGTAGCACAAGGCTATACACAAGTTGAAGGTCTTGACTTTGCAGAAACATATGCCCCGGTTGCTAGATTAGAAGCAATTAGAATCTTGCTAGCCTATGCTTGTGCCCACAACATCAAACTCTATCAAATGGATGTCAAGAGTGTATTTCTCAATGGTTACATCAATGAAGAAGTATATGTTGAGCAACCTCCCGGTTTTGAAGATAACAAGAAGCCCAACCATGTGTACAAGTTAAAGAAGGAATTGTATGGCTTGAAGCAAGCACCTAGAGCATGATGTTTACACCAAAATTTGGAAGGAGTCTCGTAGAGACTTAAAAGCTCCTAAGATCGTGTAATCAAAGAAGCAATTGCGTGCAGATCAGAATTAGCTGATTCGAATGCAGCACTAGAATTGGCTTTCTTCAGGCGACACTGGTAGATAATGACAAAGGCTATGATCAATGCCAGGACAAAACATGATGGACTCTACAAAAAGGGGAAAGATTAGGGTCCAAGTTATCTTAAATTAGGAATATTTTCTTTTATGCCAAAAAATTGTAACGAATTATGCTCAAGTAGGATTTATGTTTATACTCTGGATTCATGCCAATCTCACCTCATACGTCGGAGACACTGGTTCATTGGCATGTCTTTTGTCAGGATCTCCTCTGCCGTGCGCTTACCTTGATTATCTTCGCTGGCCATGAGGAATGATTGGATCTATGGAAGAAAGGAAGAAAACTGCTATAGGGTTTTGGCAGGCAGAAGAGAGCAAAGGAACAGTTGTGAATAGAGATGTGTTTAAGGCCGAAGCCCTCGGCTGGTATTTGAAGACATGAAGCGAAGAGGCGGATGCCTCGGGACGCGTAAAAGGCAAACACTATTAATAGAAGACGAAACGCCACTTCACCAATGTCAAAGAGAATGCGGTGCCAGATGACTAAGGATGGAAGATCAAAGGGCTCTCTTAATAAAGGCCATGTTTTTAGACCTAGATAGAATTAAAACCGAGAGTCTAGAATTGGCTATTTTCAAAATTGGTTCTTCTGCCAGAACAAAGGACCTGATCTTCAAAAATGGAAAAGGGACACAAAACTATGGAGATGGCAAGGAATAGATTGCCCTTGATGACCAAGAGTAAAGGAGCTGATCGCCTTATGAACTTGTGCATAGACATGATGCAGTCTTTCCTTGGGAAGTTCAAACTGGATCAAGGCGTATTATGTTGCAGAGTGATTTAAAAGCCGAAGTCTACCAGAATCTTGTGATGAATAACTTAAAAGACTTGAGTTGACTTCGGCTGCATGCTGTTGAAAAACACTGAAGACAATAAACCAAGGGTTGTAAAATATAAAAGGTTGCGATTAAGCAATTCTCTAAAGGAGACTTGGTCTGGAAAGTGAAATTGCCGATCGGGTCAAAAGGCAGTAAATCCGGCACATGGTCACCTAAATGGGAAGAACCTCATCGGATCAAGCGATGTGCACCAGGTAATACTTATATTTTGAAAACACTAAGAGGAAAAGAAGGATTCGGCAGAGCAATCTAATGGGGAATATTTAAAGGAACATTACCCTAATGTTTGGAGTAATACTTAACAGCCAATTTGCTCAGCTGTCAGTTCTAATAACCAATGCCAGAAAGGTATCGCTTCTAGTGCAAAGATAAACCCTGAAGGGTAAAAGCCAATACAATATGTGTCGCTAGTAGGAGCAAGGCAAACACAGACAAAGTGGTGCATGAAGTAAAAGGAAAATCATTGGAGACGATGGAATTATTTGCTTGATGTCACTTATTACAAGCTATAGACCAGAAAACACTTTGTTCACTATATCATCGGCCTGGGAGGTCAGGACTATAGTGTTGGCGGTGTCGGAGAAATCCTTCACCAGGCGCTCATAATCTCCAAGGTATTCGGTGGCTGGAGCTACACAGGGAAGAAGCCGAAGATCGTGGCTAGAGTGAACTTTTGCAGCAGCCAGCGCCATGGTAGCACCATGATGAACGCCATGAAGAGCAACTTCTCTAACGTGGTTTGGGATGTCGTACAAGCGAACTACCAGAATGGCGCCCCTAACATTGATGAATCCTACCACATGGTCTATAGCTAAATGGAGGCTTTCCAGCTGAGCCGATAGATCTAAAGGATTTAAGGAAGAGGTGATCAGGGTATTGGAGGCAAAAGTTAAGAAGAAACAAAAAATTATGGTAAATGTCTTACCAGTGATTCTGGCTTCAGCCTTAGCTAGCCTCTCCCACACCAGGTTAGCCTCAGGGGGTGATCAGCCCTAAACTATGGCCAGAGCCAACTCCGCAATAGCGAGACAGTCGACAAGTTTCTCACTGATCCGGTCAATGGAAGCGATCAAGTCGTTGTTATCTCTTGGCCTCCTCAGATAGCGGGGAAGCTGGTGACAAATTGGTGCTGAGGATGACCCAAAGGCTAAGCAGAGTTAGACCTCTGCTCTAAAACGACAGGAGCATCACAAGGTGCACCCTCTTGATGATGGATGCGCTGGTGCAATGATGCAGATCCATCAAGAGCCTCCTCAGCAGATCTATTGCTATTCTCCATGATCTTAAGCCTACGAAAAAAGTAGAAACTATACTAAGGATGTAGGAGGTTTGAGACGAAGTGGGTGGTTTTTCAATCCAGAGCCATGGCCCGTATATATAGCGCGAGAAGGCAAGAAGATAGACTTCGTCGGGGGTGTAAAACTAAAATCAGAAATAGAAACAGATCAATACTCCAGAAATTAAGGGGACAGATAACGAAGAAATAACAAATTTGGACTTATTACTTCCCCCAAATTACAAAATATCGTGGGGCGGATATGAAGAATTTACATTGACCAGAGACTGACCCACCAGGACTTCTTTGGATTAAAGGTAGTCTAGATCCCCACAAGGCCAAAGGTCATCATGAACCGAGTCACGTCAGCCCGTTGATAGAATTGTGCCAGAAAAAGGGGAAAGGCCACCCAACAGATGCCCAGCTGATTCCCAATGGCTGAGAAACTATGGGAAAGAAGCCTGTGGCTTTCCCGGTGGGCATTTGGTGGAACGAACAAGGGGAAGGTGTCCACACATTTTAGCCCTTGCAAGCACTAGGGCGCTCTGCGAGCATGGTGAGAAGACATAGGTTATATCATAAGACTTCTTCTAGCTGCAGTAGCTGATCCTCTTGCTCAACAAGGCGCTAGAATAAGCAACACAATCACCCTATGCACAAGGATTCTTCTAACCACTTAAGATCTTCATAGTAAAAGAATGGACCATGGAGGGTTCAGTGGAGCTAGAAGCACTCGAGGGAGCAGATGAAAGAAAAACATGGCTGGATTGTTGAGTTTCTCTCACCAAGGTCGGATAAACATTTTATAGCCGGCCCGGAACGATTAATCCAAGTGCCCATGAAAGCAGTGGTGCTCTTGTAAAAGTTTTGAGGCATAGGCTCATGAGCTGCAGACGGCGACAAACAGTAGACCCTAGATCAAGATTCTCTGATCGTGACTGCGGACGAATCACGGATACAAACATGATAATTTTAGAATAAAATTACTTTTATCCCAAAACAGGGGGGCATGTGTTTACACCAAAATTTGGAAGGAGTCTCGCAGAGACTTAAAAGCTCCTAAGATCATGTCATCAAGGAAGCAATTGCGTGTAGATCAAAATTAGCTGATTCGAATGTAGCACCAAAATCGGCTTTCTTCAGGCAGCGCTGGCAGATAATGACAAAGGCTACGATCGGTGCCAGGACGAAACATGATGGACTCTACAAAAAGGGAAAAGATTAGGGTCCAAGTTATCTTAAATTAGGAATGTTTTCTTTTATGCTAGAAAATTATAACGAGTCGTGCTCGAGTAGGATTCATGTTTAGACTCTGGGTATAAATACCAAACCCCGGCTACTGTAAAGGACAACAATCAATCCAATATACAAGTCATTTACTTTTTTGGCTCTGGCCACCCCTTAGGAGTAGGAGTAGAGTAGATCTCAGTGAGTTCTTCAGCAAGTACGGCTGCATCGATCTGGTCAACCTCCACTGCTTGTTGTAAGTTCTGTCATGGCTTATACCTCTATTCGTACGGCTGCATCGATTCGGTCGACCTCCACTATGACTCTGGTATAAGTTAGTTATTGATTCTTGCCTAGTTCAAGTACGGCTGCATCGATCCGATCGACCCCCACTGCATGAACTAGATCAAGGTCAAGTTATCAGCTCTACCTTAGAATGGTAGTCTTTGGTAGATTCATTAAGTTATCGATATTGCTTATTGCTTTCATTATTTATCAAAATTACAGCAATATCACTCTGCCCGATTTGGATTGATCTAGATCGGCCTTATATATTGTTTAGCACATTGTTTATTAATCTAAAACTAATCTAATATGTGCATTAAACAATGAGTTGCGTTTTATCGGCTGTTTTACATCAATATTGATCATGCATAGTGCGCAGTTAGAGCATGTTAAGTCTTGAGTAGATTTATTGGCTAGCAAAAATCGTTTCATGGCCTGTTATCATGGCCTGTGTGATTCTACCTCACACCCCACTGTTAGCACCATGGAGTGGGGATCATTATTTGGTAGATCTATTTCTGATAAGGCATGACTTTAATTGTGCGCTATGCCTGAATCGGCTATTTTAGCCGATATCGAGTGCTTTCACTTACAGTTCATATCACGAGACCGTTGAAGTAAAGATAGGTTGAAAGATGTGTTAGCCCCATGATCTTATTATTGTATTATGGCCTGCATGATTCTACATCATGCCCCACTGATATTAGTAATGAGTTAGGGTCGTTGAGTCTATTGTTATTTCTACAGCCTGCATGATTCTGCCTTATGCCCCAATGGTCATAGCGATAGATGAGATCTAACATGTTCATTATATTTGTCTTTATTAAATGGTTAAATGGTGTTGAATTGTTTCTTTATATAAAAAATGGGTTCGGTTGCTTATAATCATTGGCTCAGCATAAACCAATTATTATTGACATCTTATTGCCATTGATTAATATCTGCTCAAATAATGACATTTAGCTTGAATGATAACTGATTCTTCTTATACAACCCAATGAGCTTTAACCGATTTATTCTCATGAATATGCTAGAATCGACTATTTAGTCGATCTCCTTTCATATCGGCTCTCAGAGCCGCATATTTGGGACTGTCTGGCAACATCGACAAGTTCCGCCCTTGATTACTGATAAGCTTTCTCTCCTTGTCAATTATAGGGTCAAATTGACTGGCATGTCTTGGGAGGAGTGCGTAGGATCGACCATCCCTGCACTAAAGCTAGGCGGATCTACAACTCCATCGAGCATACCCTTCTGGCTTGCTGCGTGTGTCCTCAGCACGGGACAAAAATTCTTTATTGACACATGTTTCTGGCACGCTCGGTGGGACAACACAATCGTCATGGTGGTTCATGACAACAATGATATCCTTATGCTGTATTATGAAGATCTACCTGATGGGGATAAGGGTAGCATCAACAAAGCTACAGAAGAGTTTCAGAACAAGTGTTTGTTGTCCTACACCAAAACATGTGACAACACAGTTATTCAAAAATTTCTGCTACCAAGAGTTCTACTACATGGGCAGACAGATACAACTGAAGATGAAGACATGCGTTTCTTTAAGGAAGCTGTAGACAAATCTATTTGTGATGCCATAATGAAGCTTTCATGGATATATTCCACAATGCCATGAGAGGTGATTCATGGATTTCTAGTTGGTCAAGGCGGACCGGCTTATTACAACATTCTAGATCTGTTGACCCAAGGGACTAATCAAGTCGGTACCAGCCATCAAGAAGCAGCACTAGCTGGTAATGGTGATGTCCAGATGGTTCAAGGTTCATCTGAATAGGCTCAAGGAACTACTACGAATCAGATACAGTATAATCCTGGACCATTAGTACAACATGTGCAACAGGTGATGGGGCAAAGTTAGAACCAGGTGATCAATTTTGGCACATCAAGCCACATACCATCGTCGGCTTAAAAAATAGCACCATCAATTCAAAGGATCCGTAAGGATATAGATCCTTATGTCTACAATCTGAGACTTCAAGCAGCAAGCCAGCAAAGGACCCAGCAGATCGAGATTCCACAAGGGTATTACTATGGCATGGATTATAACACCCTTCACTTGATTCCAAATCTAGGATACTAAGGCACACGGGATTTCAATCCATAGATGGGTCAGCAGGTGCAAAGAAATCCAAATCTGCAAGCTGATGAATTATTGGTGAGGGTGACCAAGATGATGATGAATCAGTCCAGTCTAAAGCCAAAAGGGCTGACCTTTTTGTACAAACGCCCATATCCAGAATGGTATAATTTGGTCGCTCTTCCCATAAATTACAGGCTCCTAGAGTTTGCTAAGTTTACTAGCCAAAACAGTATAAGCACGATAGAACATGTTAGTCGATATCTTACACAATTGAGCGAAACATCAGTTGAGGATGCCCATCGAGTTTGTTTCTTCTCCTTGTCCTTATCGGGGCCAGCCTTTACTTGGTTTTCATCATTTCCAGTCAATTTCATTGCTAATTGGGCTGACCTGGGGAAGAAATTTAATACATATTTTTAAACTGGGACTAGAGAAAAGAAGATTATCGATCTGACAACTATAAGACAGAAGACTAATGAATCAGGCACTGAATTTCTTCAGAGGTTTTGAGAAACCAAGAACTTGTGCTTTTCCTTAAACTTTGCTGATGATCAACTAGCTACTTTAGCTGTTCAAGGAATGCTGCCGATGTGGAAAGAAAAGCTACTGGGACAAGAATTTGATAACTTGGGTCAATTGGCTCAACGAGTAGCAACACTCAATAGCCAATTCCAGAGTATGTGCAGAGATACCCGGTTCTACAAGAGTACCATAGTAGCCGAAGCTTATGATCCATACTCAGTCGATGATGGCTATGAAGATGAAGAAGAAGAGGTTGCTATGGCTGAATGGAATTAGGGCAAGAAGACAGTGGTGGTGCCAAATCCTTGGAGAAGAGGAGTTGAGGAGAGCTATGACTTTGATGTCACCAAATCAGACAAGCTCTTCGATTTCTTACTTGAGAAAGGGCAGATCAAGTTGCCCGATGATCATGTCATGTTGCCCCCTAATCAATTAAAGAATAAGAAATTATGCAAGTTCCATAATGCTACTTCTCATTCCACCAACGAATGCAGAATTTTTCGACAGCATATACAAAGGGCTATTCAGTAGGGGAGGCTCAAATTTGATACGTCTCGAAAGATGAAAGTTGACGATAATCCTTTCCTAGGAGATCTGAACATGATTGATGCTGGGCTATTCAAAGGAAAAACTAAGGTCCTAACATCAACCAAATCAAAAGAAACTAGAACAGTCGATCCCAAGATGCAAATATTGGCTAACGAATACAGAGAGATTAGAAGCGTCGTGCGGAGCAAAAGAGCCGATACGAGCAGGGGGAGACGTCAAAAGCAGAGATGACAAAGCCGTGGGTTACATCTCGGATTCTATTGAATAAGTGGCAGCGGCAGAAAGAAAAGGATTATCAACGTTGGTTAAAGGATCAAGTGTACCAGCATCAACTGAAAGAAGAGAGGTATGAAATGAAACAAGCCAAATTATATTGGAATTGTCCTTTCTTTAGACATTGCTGGAATGAAGGTTTGAAGTTGCCTACCAGACATGACTGTCTAGAATGTAGCAATCAATATCGGAAGTATAGGCAGTCTCAAACCAGCCGCCGGTCTATCCATGCTCAAGATGCATATCATCATAATAACATGGATCGGCGCTTAAAAAATAAAAGTGTTTATGATCAGCTTAGAAAAAGAGTTGTTGACCAGGACTAGGCTGATCATGAAGAGAAAGGCAATGAAAGAAAATATGTTTGGCAGGAAGGTTAATAGTGTCCAAGAGGTTTAACAAGAAGCCAAAAGATAAGGGTGCAACACCTAAGGAATAAAGAGATGGAACATGCTCAGGCATCTGGTAAACCTCAAGTATGGTGTACCAAGCAGACAGTCGATAGAAATCAACCATTGGCTAATATACAAATGGCTTTTCTGTTGCCATCAGAATTTAGAGCTCTGGTAGATCAAGAAGTTTATTCGGATTTCGATGAATCAGAGTATGAGGAGATAGTAGCCAATTTAACGGTTGTACAATAAGCAATATTTGACAAACTAGTCAAACATCGGCACTTAAAAGCTTTATATATGAAAGGTCTTGTTGATGGGAAGCCGATGAACAAGATGTTGGTGGACGGAGGTGCTTCTGTCAATCTTATGCCTTACACTACTTTTTGTAAACTTGGCAAAGGACTAGAAGATCTGATGGAGACTGACATGACGCTTAAAGACTTTGGTGGTAATACATCTAAGACTTGGGGGCAATAAACGTTGAATGAACAATTGGAAGCAAGACTCTGCTCACAACATTCTTCGTCATCGATGGAAAAGGGTCATACAGTTTGCTCCTCGGTCATGATTATATTCATGTAAACTATTGTATACCATCGATCATGCATCAGTGTTTGATTCAATGGCATGGAGATGATGTTGAACTGGTTCGTGCTGATGAGTCCATGAGCATCACAATAGTCGATCCATTCTTTTGGGAACTAGGAGACTTTGAATGTTTTTTTGGCTAGTCATGGGAAGGAGGCTTCATTAAGATCAGCAATGAAAGCCAACAACCGATGCAAGCGATCGGCTCTGAGAGTTTGTTTTAGTAGAAAAGTCACGGCTTCACGTCGGCCGTTGGATTAAAGGAAAAATAAACATTGAGTCTTGGAGATAGATTTAGGCCAACGTATATGAATGTTGAGTCAAAGTGCAAGCGTGATTCAGAGTTAATGGATTTCTTAAAGAAGTTCTATTTCGCTTAATAGGACGCTTGACCTGGGTTGATTAATCATTTGACCTTTGATATGAAAAGTTTTGCAGGGTGTTATCCTAATATTTGATCAACACTTGATAGCTAATTTGTTCTCGGCTCTAATAGTCGGTGCCAGGAGGGTATCGTCTCTAGTTCAAAAAATGAAAATCTTCAAAGACAATGAAAGCCGATATGATATGTATCGCCTATAGAGCAAAAATAAAAAGCAAAAACAAACATACACAAGGGCATTGTACTAAGGTGCATTCATGAAAGAGAAGCCTTTGTTCATTGGTTCCCCTAAGTACAATCTAGTCAAAGACTTTGTTCACCACATCCTGAGCAGATGTGATGTCCACGATGGCCTCCGCCGCTGCGGTGAAATCTTCTATCAAATCTTCATGTCCCTCAAGGCCATCGCCAATCGGGAAGCCAACCTCCATGGCATGGAGATCATGCCTAGTTTGGACCTACGCCGCAGTTAGCACCACCGACATGCCATAACAAACTCCGTGAATGGCAATCTCCTGGACGCAGGTTGAGATGTCTTGGAGACAAGCATCAATGAGGGAACCCCTAGCATTGACGACGTCCGTGGCCATGTTTGCCGCCAATTAGAGAGACTCCAATTGTACCATTTGAGCTAGCGATCGCAGAAGAATATCAAGACAAACACAATGGAAACTAGAATAGAAACATTCATGGAACTCATCTTACCTACTACCATGGTATCAGACTCAGCCAGCCGCGCTCAAAGAGTGTTGGCCTCCTCCTCAGCCGCATTAAGGGCCGCTTGGAAGACCCCTAGACTAATCTCAAGCTGGCCATTGTTTTGAATCACCTTGGAATAGCGGTCCTCGGCCACCTACCATTCTCAAAAGAAGCGCCGGGCATCATCGCCGTCATATAAGTTGGAAGAACCCGATGATGAAGCCGGCACAGAAGATGCAGCATCAGTGGGTTTACCAGTCCTAGGGAAAGGATGAAGGCTGTCATTCACAACGAACCTATAGGCGAGTCAGAATAGGTCACCATCATGAATAGAGGTTGCCAATCTCACCTCATACATCGAAGACGCTGGTTCATCGGCATGTCTTTTGTCGAGATCTCCTCTGTCGTGTGCTTACCTTGATTATCTTCACCGGCCATGAGGAATGATTGGATCTATGGAAGAAAGGAAGAAAACCGCTATAGGGTTTTGGCAGGTGGAAGAGAGCGAAGGAATAGTTGTGAATAGAGATGTGTTTAAGGCCGAAGCCCTCGGCTGGTATTTGAAGACATGAAGCGAAGAGGCAGATGCCTCGGGACGTGCAAAAGGCAACCACCATTAATAGAAGGTGAAATGCCACTTCACCAATGTCGAAGAGAATGCAGCGCCAGATGACTAAGGATGGAAGATCAAAGGGCTCTCTTAATAAAGGCCGTGTTTTTAGACCTAGATAGAATTAAAACCGAGAGTCTAGAATCGACTATTTTCAAAATTAGTTCTTCAGCCGGAACAAAGGACCTGATCTTCAAAAATGGAAAAGGGACACAAAACTATGGAGATGGCTGGGAATAGATTGCCCTTGATGACCAAGAGTAAAGGAGCTGATCGCCTTATGAACTTGTGCATAGACACGATGCAGTCTTTCCTTGGGAAGTTCAAACTGGATCAAGGCGTGTTATGTTGCAAAGTGATTTAAAAGCCAAAGTCTACTAGAATCTTGTGATGAATAACTTAAAAGACTTGAGTTGACTTCGGCTGCATGCTATTGAAAAACATTGAAGACAATAAACCAAGGGTTGTAAAATATAAAAGGTTGCGATTAAGCAATTCTCTGAAGGAGACTTGGTCTGGAAAGTGAAATTGTCGATCGGGTCAAAAGGCAGTAAATCCGGCAAATGGTCACCTAAATGGGAAGAATCTCATTGGATCAAGCGATGTGCGCTAGGTAATACTTATATTTTGAAAACACTAAGAGGAAAAGAAGGATTCGGCGGAGCAATCAAATGGGGAATATTTAAAGGAATATTACCCTAATGTTTGGAGTAATACTTGATAGCCAATTTGCTTAGCTACCAGTTCTAATAACCGATACCAAAAAGGTATCGCTTCTAGTGTGAAGATAAACCCAGAAGGGTAAAAGCCAATACAATACGTGTCACTCATAGGAGCGAGGCAAACACGGACAAAGTGGTGCATGAAGTAAAAGGAAAATCATTGGAGACGATGGAATTGTTTGCTTGATGTCACTTGTTATAAGCTATAGACCAGAAAACACTTTGTTCACTATATCATCGGCCTAGGAGGTTAGGACTATAGTGTTGGCGGTGTCGGAGAAATCCTTGACCAGGCGCTCATAATCTCCAAGGTATTCGATGGCTGGAGCTACACGGGGAAGAAGCTAAAGATCGTGGCTAGAGTGAACTTGTGCAGCAGCCAGCGCCATGGTAGCGCCATGATGAATGCCATGAAGAGCAACTTCTCTAACGTGGTTTGGGATGTCATACAAGCAAACTACCGGAATGGCGCCCCTGACATTGACGAATCCTGCCACATGGTCTGTAGTTAAACGGAGGCTTTCTAGCTGAGCTGATAGATCTAAAGGATTTAAGGAAGAGGTGATTAGGGTATTGGAGGCAAAAGTTAAGAAGAAACAAAAAATTATGGTAAATGTCTGACCAGTGATTCTGGCTTCAGCCTTGGCTAGCCTCTCCCACACCGGGTTAGCCTCAGGGGGTGATCGGCCCTGAACTATGGCTAGAGCCAACTCCGCAATAGCGAGATAGTGGGCAAGTTTCTCACCGGTCCGATCAATGAAAGTGATCAAGTCATTGTTATCTCTTGGCCTCCTCAGATAGCAGGGAAGCTGGTGACAAATTGGTGCTGAGGATGACCCCAAAGGCTAAGCAGAGTCAGACCTCTGCTCTGAAATGACAGGAGCATCACAAGGTGCACCCTCTTGACGATGGATGCACTGGCGTGATGATGCAGATCCATCAAGAGCCTCCTCAGCAGATCTATTGCTGTTCTCCATGATCTTAAGCCTATGAAAAAAGCATATACTATACTAAAGATGAAGGAGGTTTGAGACAAAGCGGGTGGTTTTTCGATCCAGAGCCATGGCCCGTATATATAGCCCAAGAAGGCAAGAAGATAGACTTCGTTGGGGGTGTAAAACTGAAATCAGGAACAGAAACAGATCAACACTCCGGAAATTAAGGGGACAGATAACGAAGAAATAACAAATTTGGACTTATTACTTCCCCAAATTACAAAATATCGTGGGGCGGATATGAGGAATTTACATTGACCAGAGACCGACCCACCAGGACTTCTTTGGATTGAAGGTAGTCCAAATCCCCACAAGGCCAAAGGTCATCATGAACCAAGTCACATCGGCCCATTGATAGAATTGTGCCAGGAAAAGGGGAATGGCCACCCAAAGGATGCCCAGCTGATTCCCGATGGCTGAGAAACTATGGGAAAGAAGCCTGTGGCTTTCCCGGTGGGCATTTGGTGGAACGAACAAGAGGAAGGTGTCCACACATTTTAGCCCTTGCAAGCACTAGGGCAGCTCTGCGAACATGGTGAGAAGACATAGGTTATATCATAAGACTTCTTCTAGCCACAGTAGGTGATCCTCTTGCTCGACAAGGCGCTAGAATAAGCGACACAATCACCCTATGCACAAGGATTCTTCTAACCACTCAAGATCTTCATAGTAAAAGAATGGACCATGGAGGGTTCGGTGGAGCTAGAAGCACTCAAGGGAGCAGATGAAAGAAAAACATGGCTAGATTGTTGAGTTGCTCTCACCAAGGTTGGATAAACATTTTATAGCTGGCCCGGAATGATGAATCCAAGTGCCCATGAAAGCAGTGGCGCTCTTGTAAAAGTTTTGAGGCATAGGCTCATGAGCTGCAGACGGTGACAAACAGTAGACCCTAGATCAAGATTCTCTGACCGTGACTATGGACGAATCAGGGATACAAACATGATAATTTTAGAATAAAATTACTTTTATCCCAAAACAGGGGGGCATGTGTTTACACCAAAATTTGGAAGGAGTCTCACAGAGACTTAAAAGCTCCTATGATCATGTCATCAAGGAAGCAATTGCGTGTAGATCAAAATTAGCTGATTCGAATGTAGCACCGAAATCGGCTTTCTTCAGGCAGCGCTGGCAGATAATGACAAAGGCTACGATCGGTGCCAGGACGAAACATGATGGACTCTACAAAAAGGGGAAAGATTAGAGTCCAAGTTATCTTAAATTAGGAATGTTTTCTTTTATGCTAGAAAATTATAACGAGTCATGCTCGAGTAGGATTCATGTTTAGACTTTGGGTATAAATACCAAACCCCGGCTACTGTAAAGGACAACAATCAATCCAATATACAAGTCATTTACTTTTTTGGCTCTAGCCACCCCTTAGGAGTAGGAGTAGAGTAGATCTCGGCGAGTTCTTCAGCAAGTACGACTGCATCAATCTGGTCAACCTCCACTGCTTGTTGTAAGTACCGTCATGGCTTATACCTCTGTTCGTACGGCTGCATCGATTCGGTAGACCTCCACTACGACTCTGGTATAAGTTAGTTATTGATTCTTGCCTAGTTCAAGTATGGCTGCATCGATCCGATTGACCCCCACTGCATGAACTAGATCAAGGTCAAGTTATCAGCTCTACCTTAGAATGGTAGTCTTTGGTAGATTCATTAAGTTATCGATATTGCTTATTGCTTTCATTATTTATCAAAATTACAGCAATATCACTCTGCCCAATTTGGATTGATCTAGATCGGCCTTATATATTGTTTAGCACATTGTTTATTAATCTAAAACTAATCTAATATGTGCATTAAATAATGAGTTACGTTTTATCGGCTGTTTTACATCAATATTGATCGTGCATAGTGCGCAGTTAGAGCATGTTAAGTCTTGAGTAGATTTATTGGCTAGCAAAAATCAGTTCCATGGCTCGTTATCACGGCCTGTGTGATTCTGCCTCACACCCCACTATTAGCACCATGGAGTGGGGATCGTTATTTGGTAGATCTATTTCTGATAAGGCATGACTTTAATTATACGCTATGCCTGAATCGGCTATTTTAGCCGATATCGAGTGCTTTCACGAACAGTTTGTATCACGAGACCATTGAAGTAAAGATAGGTTGAAAGATGTGTTAGCCCCATGATCTTATTATTATATTACGACCTGCATAATTTTGCCTCATGCTCCACTGATATTAGTAATGAGTTAGGGTCATCGAGTCTATTGTTATTTCTACGGCCAACATGATTTTGCCTCATGCCCCACTGGTCATAGCGATAGATGAGATCTAACATGTTCATTAGATTTGTTTTTATTAAACGGTAAAATGGTGTTGAATTGTTTCTTTATATAAAAAAGGGGTTCGGTTGCTTGTAATCATTGGCTCAGCATAAACCAATCATTGTTGATATCTTATTGCCATTGATTAATATCTACTCAAATAATGACATTTATCTTGAATGATAACCGATTCTTCTTATACAACCCAATGAGCTTTAACCAATTTATTCTCATGAATATGTTGGAATCAACTATTTAGTCGATCTCCTTTCATATCGGCTCTCAAAGCTGCACATTCAGGATTGTCTGGCAACACCAGCAAGTTCTGCCCTTAATTACTGATATGCTTTCTCTCCTTATCAATTACAGGGTTAAATTGACTGGCACGTCTCCGGAGGAGTGCACAGGATCGACCATCCCTACGCTGAAGCTTGGTGGATCTACAGCTCGATCAAGCAAACCCTTCCGGCTTGCTACGTGTGTCCTCGACACAGGACAAAAATTCTTTGTCGACACATGGTATGAGAGATTGAGGGACTTCCTACTCTCTAAAGGGTTCATAATGGGCAAGATTGACACCACTCTTTTCATCAAAAAGATTGGAGAGATTTGTTTGTGTTGCAAATCTATATTGATGACATCATATTTGGATCGACCAATCAAGACTTTTGTGATGAGTTTGGAAAAATGATGGCTAATGAGTTTGAGATGTCCATGATTGGAGAATTAAGTTACTTCCTTGGTCTTCAAATCAAGCAATTGAAGAATGGTACATTTATGAGTCAAGACAAATATATCAATGAGATGATCAAGAAGTTTAGCATGAGTGATAGTAAAGCCATTAGTACACCAATGGGAACAAATGGCAACTTGGATAGTGATGCAAGTGGCAATATGGTGGATCAAAAATTGTATCGGTCTATGATTGGAAGCCTACTCTATGTGACCGCATCAAGGCCTGATGTCATACTTAGTGTATGCATGTGTGCAAGATTTCAAGCCTCACCAAGAGAAAGTCATTTGAAGGCTACAAAGAGAATATTGAGGTACTTGAAGCATACACTAAATGTTGGTTAGTGGTATCCCAAAGGAGCAAAGTTTGAGCTAGTTGGTTACTCTGACTCGGATTATGCGGGATGCAAGGTTGAAAGGAAGAGCACCTTGGGCACATGTCAATTATTGGAAAGATCACTTGTGTCATTAAAGAAGCAAAATAGTGTTGCATTATCAACTGCCGAATACATATCCGCCGGTAGTTGTTGTGCACAAGTACTTTGGATGAAGGCCACTTTGAGTGACTTTGGAATTAAGTTCAAGAAAGTGCCATTGCTATATGACAATGAGAGTGCAATCAAGTTGACCAACACCGGTTCAACATGCAAGAACAAAGTACATTGATGCCCGCCACCATTTCATAAGAGATCACCAACAAAAAAGGGACATTTGCATTAAGAGTGTAGGCATCAAAGATCAACTTGCCGATATATTCACCAAGCCATTGGATGAGAAAAGGTATTGCAAGCTAAGGAATAAGTTGAACATATTGGATTTTTCAAATATGTGTTGATGCCCCCCCCCCATTTATATGGCATGCCTCTCCTTCGAGCAATCCAAGGTAAAAGTTGATTGGCATGTCATACATACTTGCTAAGGACATGTTTAGTGTATCTAGACATCTTTCACATTGAATAGGCTCATTCATAAAAATTAAATAACTTTCATGATTGTGTGGTACCACTATAGCTTCTATGCTTAATTTGGTCTAGTGGTAGCATATGACATGTTTGTGGGCTTGTAAGCCTAGTGTTTAATCTAGAAAATGAGCTCTAAGTGTTTAACTCAATATGGTACTAGAAAATCCTTATTTGGAGGTGTGAAGAAGGTTGTCCTTGGATCAAACCGAGTTAAACATCTTTGGCAAGTATTTTAGATTGAACCAAATTTGGGAATATGATCTTCACCCCATTGATTGACATTAATAATCTCAACCTATCTACTTTTTGAACCTTTGTGGTCATTGATGATAAAGGGGGAGAAAAACAAAGATATTAGTATATGGGAAAAACAAAGATATTAGTGTACTAAGATAGTGAAAAGACAACAAAGGGGAGAATTTGACACAGGGGGAGAGATATGACAAAGGAAAAAGATCAATTAAAATTTTGAGCACACAAGTAGGGAGAGCAAGCTCATGAACTTGTATGGTGCATTTGAATGTGCATTTCATATGTTTGCTTGCATGGCACAAGTTTAAATTTCAATATCTATGCTTGTGTGGTGTATGCTAGTTGTAGGTTTGAATGATGAAATGAAAATCTAGCATGCATAGGTTATCTAGTGATTTCATTTCCAAGTGTTTTCAAGTAGTATCGAGCTAACTATGGTGCTAAGGATGGTATAATGGTGCACTCCGATTGGTATCACGCTTCAAAGGTCCATCTTTTATACCTTAGCACCATTTGGCAGACATTATCTCCTATATTTCCTAACTAAGCATATGTGCAAGCTTCAATCCAAACTCTTAGCACATATGTAGGGGGAGCAATTGTTACCAATTGGGGTTCATGAAACTTGTCCATATCCTTTACACATGGTAAATATGCTTGGACAAGCAACATGGATTCAATTAAATTTTAAATTCATATTGTCGGTGTTTTGGACCGGGGGGTCCTCAACCGACTAGTGAATTTGAACTGCGTGCCCCTAATCCCGGATGGTGATGCAAAGAGACATAAGGTTTATACTGGTTCAGGCGATCGATGCCCTACGTCCAGTCTGAGAGATCGATCTTGTATTCCTTGCACCGAAATGCTTGTAGTAGGGGGTTACAAGCTAGGTGAGAGAGGGAGCTAGTCCCCGGTCTCGGCAAGGTGTCGTGTGGGCCGCTTGAGACGTTGCTCTTAGGCGGCTAGGATGTGCGCATGTGTGTGTTACAAGGTGTTCTCCTCTTCCAGTCCCTGTGCCATCCCCCTCCCTAGAAATGGCCCTGGCTGCTTCCTTTTATAGCCGCAAGGAGGAAGCCAGGAGTACATGAGAGAGCTACATGTGGAGCCTTAGCGAGGAAGGAAGATCTAGTACTGTGGCCTATTCCTATAGCAGCACAGTGTCAGGGATGGCAATTGGTACTTGATCACTGGTGCGTCATGCCGGCCATGCCCGAGGCTGTTGAAGTCATAGGGGTCCTCGTTGACGTCTAGTCAGCATAGCCTCCGCTGTAGGTGACATGCCGTGCCTTGTGAATTTTTGACTTGGTGGCGCGCTAAGGCCTGGCAGGTGTTTGTGGCTGACTGCGCAGAGGCCTGGGAGGTGACCTGAGTATGATGCGGGGGCCTCGGTGGTCAGCGTCATACCCAGTTTAGGTGGAAAAGTGCAGGGCATGTGGCCGCAGGGCATGGTAACCCCTGCACCGTTAGTAAGGGATGGTAAAAAGGAGATTTGACTATTGTCCCATCGCTCCTGTTGCTGTACCATGCTAGTCGTGGCTGACATAGTGGGTGCATTCAGGCACATTAAATGGATGGGACAGCCTGCTAGAGGGACGACCTCGGTGAGAGGGCCTTGGCGAGACGGCCTTGGCGGGCGGAATCGGCCTCGGCGAGAGGGCCTCGACGAGAGGGCCTCGGCGAGGGGCCTCGGCGAGGCAAATCAGAGAATTGGCCTCGGCGAGAGAGCCTCGGTGAGAGGGCCTTGGCGAGGCGAATCGGAGAATCGGCCTCGGCGGGAGGGCCTCGGTGAGAGGGCCTCGGCGGGGCGAATCAGAAAATCGGCTGAGGCCTCGTGGTTGTCCTTCGGCTTTGATATTTGTAAGGTCTAAGCAATCTTTTCGGTTCTTGCTTAGGGTACCCCTTTTTATGGTATCCGACAGTAGCCCCCGAGCCTCGGGGGGAGTGCGAGCACTCTCCCTAAGGGTTTGTCGAGACTTGGCTTGCAGCTGCTCTCGTTAGGATTATGTTTTGTTTTTTGAGGTTTCGGTGGGTGCGCACGAGCGCACCCGCCGAGTGTAGCCCCCGAGGCCCTAGAGGAGTGGAGTCACTCCTCCAGAGGCTTTTTTCGTGTTTTGAGTAAGGAGTTTTTATCGTATTTGTTGAGCCCACAAGTGTGAGTTCGGGTCGCGGGGTTTCGGCAAGGTCGCAGGGAGAGCCCCCGAGCCTCTGCACGAAGCGAGAGGGCGATCAGGAGTTCCCCTGGCTTTTTATGCGCCCCTTGGACCTCCCTGCTGGTCTCGGACATGATTTACGTCATGGCAGAGGATGATGAGAAGGCCGAGGAGGAGGTGATGAAGCTTGGTGGAGGCGGCTGAGGCCCCTAGCACGTCGCTGGCCTAGCTATTCGAAGAGGAGGTGGCTCCTCCTACGCCGTCCGTCGACGCTGGCGACCCCATATTCTGACCTAGGCCAAAGGGGTCATGTAATAGATTAGGACGTACATCATTGTACCATAACATTTGTGGCCATCGAGGCCTTTTTAGTACTTGTGTATATATGCTTTTTAATCGTTTTCTATTATGTTTCCCAGCCCTTGCCCTCTGCCCCGTTTCTGAACATATCACTTGCAAAAAACTTCCTCGGAGCCCAAGCTGCCCCTCTGGCGAAAGGTGGTGAGGGAGTTGCCATAGCCCAGAGGCGTAGGCAGTCTCGTGGCTCGGCCAGCCTTTTGGCCTCGAGGCATACTTTCGGTCCTTAGGTTTTTTACAATTGATTTGTCAGAGTACGTGAGAGAGTTTGGCGTAGGAAATTTTCGAAAAGATGACTAAAAAACGGTTTCCCCTGTCTCATTTTTAGACAAGTCCTTTGCAAAAACTTCCTTGGAGCCTAAGCTGCCCCTCGGGTGAAAGGTGGTGAGGGAGTTGCCGTAGCCCAGAGGCGTAGGCTGTCTCGCGGCTCAGCCGGCCTTTTGGCCTCAAGGCAAACTTTTGGTCCTTAGGTTTTTGCAAGCGATTTGTCAGAGTTCGTGACATAGTTTGGGATTAGGGGGGTAGGTTCCCCCTAGCCCCTGAGAGAGGCTTGGTTCTACAGAGGTAGAGTCGAGTCTCCCCCTAGCGTTATCGTAACGCCGAACCCGTATCGATGGGCTCAGGGGGTTCCTCGAAAATTTAGAACAATTAAAGAATGCTTCTTTATTGTATTTTGAGGAAAATTGTATGACGCTTGGGAATTTAAGGGTAGAAGCAACATATCTGTTCTATGTTCCAAGTGTTGGTGAGAATTTTGCCCTTCTCGTAGGCTAGCTTGTAGGTCCCGGGCTTTAGTACTTGGGTGGGCCACCAACTTCCAAGTCGTCGATGAGGTCACTGGCCTTCCTGGACTTGTCCTCGATGTTGTCCACACCGGCCTCAATGGTTCACCCGATGTGCTCGCCAAAGACCTAGGTGGTGCACCGCTGGTATGTGGCCCCTACATTTCTGAGGCTGAATGGCATAGTCACATAGCAGTACGTGTCGAATGGGGTGATGAAAGAAGTCGGCTCCTCAGGAGGTGGCAGGGTAGAGCTTGATGATGAGGCGTCGTTGCGCGCCACCGGCATCTTTCCCTTGCCCAGGCTCAGGCTAGACAGGCCCCCGACCAGGGACCTTGTGCCAACAGCTGGGCATGGGATACTGGCGGAGTGCGGTGCGTTGCCCTATGCTTACGCGGTGCTGGGGTGGTCTCGCTCGTGCCGTGCCTGGCGAGCGTGATGGGAGCGGCGGCCCGGGCACCGCCCGCGCCTAGGTTATTGGTGCGTGATGTCACCGTCGGTTGATGGGACTTTGGGTGGGAGGAGTACCATGTCGTACTCGTATCCTAGAGACATGAACTCTAGGCTCCCGAACCAGATCATCGTGCTAAAATGAAGTGCTTGTAGTGGTCGTATGGGGTCTGCCATCCAGAACTTGTTGGGATAACGAAACTGACACGCAGAGGCCCCTACCTAGTGCGCCAACTGTCGGTGTTTTGGACCGAGAGGTCCTCAACCGACTAGTGAATTTGAACTGTGTGCCCCTAATCCCGGATGGTGATGCAAAGAGACACAAGGTTTATACTAGTTCAGGCGATCGATGCCCTACGTCCAGTCTAAGAGATCGATCTTGTATTTCTTGCACCAAAATACTTGTAGTAGGGGGTTACAAGCTAGGTGAGAGAAGGAGCTAGTCCCTGGTCTCAGCGAGGTGTCGTGTGGGCCGCTTGAGACGTTGCTCTCAGGCGGCTGGGATGTGCGCGTGTGTGTGTTACAAGGTGTTCTCCTCTTCTAGTCCCTGTGCCGTCCCCCTCCCTAGAAATGGCCCTAGCTGCTTCCTTTTATAGCCGCAAGGAGGGAGCCAGGAGTACATGAGAGAGCTACATGTGGAGCCTTAGCGAGGAAGGAAGATCTAATACTGTGGCCTATTCCTGTAGCAGCACAGTGTCAGGGATGGCAATTGGTACTTGATCACTGGTGCGTCATGTCGGCCATGCTCAAGGCTGTTGAAGTCATAGGGGTCCTCGTTGACGTCTAGTCAGCATGGCCTCCGCTGTAGGTGACATGCCGTGCCTTGTGAATTTTTGACTTGGTGGCATGCCGAGGCCTGGCAGGTGTTTGTGGCTGACTACGCAGAGGCCTAGGAGGTGACCTGAGTATGATGCGGGGGCCTCAGTGGTCAGCGTCGTACCCGGTTTAGGTGGAAAAGTGCAGGGCATATGGCCGCAGGGCATGGTAACCCCTGCACCATCAGTAAGGGATGGTAAAAAGGAGATTTGACCGTTGTCCCATCGCTCCTGTTGCTGTACCATGCCAGTCATGGCTGACATAGTGGGTGCATTTAGGCGCATTAAATGGATGGGACAGCCTGCCAGAGGGACGGCCTCGGCGAGAGGGCCTCGGTGAGACGGCCTTGGCGGGCGGAATCGGCCTTGGCGAGAGGGCCTCGGCGAGGCGAATTGAAGAATCGGCCTCGGTGAGAGAGCCTCGGTGAGAGGGCCTCGGCGAGGCGAATCAGAGAATCGGCCTCGGCGGGAGGGCCTCGGCGAGAGGGCCTCGGCGGGGCGAATCAGAAAATCGGCCTCGGCAGGAGGGCCTCGGCGAGAGGGCCTCGGCGGGGCGAATCAAAAAATCGGCTGAGGCCTCGTGGTTGTCCTTCGGCTTTGATATTTGTAAGGTCTAAGCAATCTTTTCGGTTCTTACTTAGGGTACCCCTTTTTATTGTATCCGACACATATCTTTGTGAAAGGGTTATCTTCAATTACCAAAAAGGGAGAGATTGAAAGCTCTAGTTTGGTTTTGGTGAATTGATGAAACCCTAAGTGCTAACCTAGTTTATCAAGTGATCATGAGATAGGTAGCACATTCCAAGTGGTGAAGCAAATGAAGATCATGACATGAAGATGGCGATGCCATGGTGATGATCAAGTGCTTGGAATTGAAAAGAAGAAAGAGAAAAACAAAAGGCTCAAGGCAAAGGTATAAATGGTAGGCGTCATTTTGTTTTGGTGATCGAGACATTTAGTGAGTGTGATCACATTTAGGATCGATAGTCATACCATTAAGAGGGGTGAAACTCGTATCAAAATGCGGTTGTCAAAGTACCACCAGATGCTCTAACTCATTGCATATGCATTTAGGATCTAGTGGAGTGCTAACACCCTTGAAAATGTTTGTGAAAATATGCTAACACATGTGCATAATTTGATACACTTGGTGGTTGGCACATTTGAGTAAGGATGAAGAAGATAGAGTTAAAAAGGAGTTAGTCACGCTGATCACAAAGTGACCAGACGCTGGTCTCAGTGGGACCGGTGCGTTCAGTCAAGGATACAGCAAAGACGCTGGCATCAATCTTTGACCAGACACTAGGTCACTTGATGACTGGACATTGACAGGGTGCGTTCGGTCTGGCTGATGTTGCAGCGCACAGAAGAGTCACCGTGTGACCGGATGCTGGGTGAGTCCGGTCAAGCATGACTGGACACGTCCGGTCGTGAAAAGTCATCTCTGGATGCTTACTGGAAATGACCGGACACTGGGGCTCAGCGTCCAATCACTTTAAGTTGCTGCATCCAGTCATCACTTGACCGTTGAGATCGAACGCTCAGTATTTGAAGAGAGGGGACACATGTGTGCATTGCACGACCGAACGCTAGGATCCAGCGTTCGGTCAATCTGATCGGAGCATCTGATCACCTCATGTTGTGCCCAGTGAAGGGATGCAACAACTCTATTTCGTGGGAGCTTCTATTTAAGCCCCATGGCCGGCTCAAGCTCACTCTCTTGGCCATTTGCATTGACATAGCAACCTTGTGAGCTTAGCTAAAGCCCTCCCACTCATCTCCATTATAGATTAAACATCTTTGTGGGATTGGGAGAGAATCCAAGTGCATTGCTTGAGTGTTTGCATCTAGAGGCACTTGGTGTTCGTGTTTTGCTGCAGGATTTGCTTATTACTCTTGGTGGTTACCACCACCTAGATGGCTTAGAGCAGTAAGGATCATCGAGCGGAGGTTGGTGATTGTCGTCGGCTCCCATTGTGGTGATTGTGAGGGGTTCTTGACCTTTTCCCAATGAAGAGCCAAAAGATACTCTAGTGGATTGCTCGTGGCTTGTGTGATCCTCATCTTGTGTTGGTTGTGCGGCACCCTATTGAGGGTTTAGCGTGTGATGCCAATTAGCGCGTGAACCTCCAAGTGAGTAAATTGCCACAATGAGGACTAGCTTGCAGGCAAGCAAGTGAACCTCGGTAAAAAATCATTGTGTCATCATTTGATTCCGAGGTGATTGGTCTTCATTGTTATTCATTTTTGTGATCGATTGGCTCCTTTCTCGACACGGCGGTATAACCTTCTTGCTCACTCTCTTTATATTACCGCAAACTAGTTGTCAAGCTCTTTAGTGCAGCTAGTTATAAGAGCTTGTTAGTTTGGTTAGTGTGGCTCTTTAGTTAGACTTTGAGAGCACACTAACTTAGTGTAGTGTCATAGCTTGTGTGGATAGAAACTATATAAACTAGAATTGTGGTAGGTGGCTTGCTATTTTAGTAGGCTAGCACAATACTTGCTTCGCCTTATAATTGTCTAACCGGTTTGTTAAGTGTTGTTGTAGAAATTTTTAATAGGCTATTCACCCCCTCTAGCCATTAGGACCTTTCAAAGTGACTAGACACTGGCAGCGTCCGATTAGTTGTTTGCGGCTCCAACGGTCGGGGCGACTGGACATGTCCAATGAGGACGGCTCCATCGTTCGGTCAGTAGCAGAAAAGCAGGATTTCGTCCCCAACAACTACTTTCTCAGTGGAGCTTATAAATACAACCCCCAACCGGCCATTTGACAAGTGTAGAGCTAAGAAAACATATTAAGGGTGTTGATACACCATTTTAGTGATCTCCACTTACATAGTGCTTAGTGTTTTATTAGGTGATTTGCGTAGGTGCTTTTGCGAAGTGCTTAGGTTAATTAGACCACCGCTTATGCGCTTGCTCTAGGTTTAGGCCTAGTGTTTAGTGAGGTTTGCATACCTCTTACTACTCGGTGCTTGTGTGCACCATTGTTGTACATCGAAGGGGCTTGTAGTCTTGCAAGATCACACCAACCGAGTTTGTGGTGTAGCCGCCACCGTGTACCGGAGGGAACAAGGCCCATGGCATTTCGGCCGGAAGCTTGATAGTGAAGACGGCGGGGAGCATCTGGGAGAGGCTTGCCAAAAGGCACGTCAGAGACCCACTTGCGCGTGGGGAAGGCCCGAGGCTATCTACGGAGCTACCCGACTAGGAGATTGACCCTTGCGAGGGGCTCCAACGAGGACTAGGGGGAAGCTCGCGCGCTTCTCGATACCTCAGTAAAAATACCAGAGTCATCGATAAGAGTTTGCATATCTCTACCTTGCTCTTTAGATTCTGCATTTACATTGATTGTATTACACCTTTTGAGGTAGAGATAACAACACACTAGTAAAACCGTAGTTGCACATTTAGATAGTTTATCTATTGCATAAGTTTTGCTAGAGTTAGAAAAAGAGGCTATAGTTTAGAGTTAGTTTTTTTAAAGTTGCCTAATTCACCCCCTTTTAGGCATCACGGTCCCTTCACGTCTATAGCATTCTTTCTTCTCCTTAATAGCCCTTTGGACTTCCTCGTTCCACCACCAAGTATCTTTAGCCCCGCCTCCACTTTCTTTGGTTACTCCACACACCTCTGAGGCCACCTTTCGAATGTTGGCTGTCATCTTCTCTCACATGTTGTTTATGTCATCTTCTTCCTTCCAAGAGCCCTCTTTGATAACCCTTTTTTCTGAATACCTCTGACGTCTCCCCTTTCAGTTTTCACCACTTTGTTCTTTCAATCTTAGCTTGTTTATCCCTACGGGCACGCACCTAAAAATAAAAGTCTGCCACCGGAAGCTTATGTTGAGAAACAACACACTCATCCGGTATCACCTTGCAACCCAAGCATGCTCGTTTGTCCTTTCTTCTTACGAGGACAAAGTCAATCTAGCTAGAGTGTTGTCCGCTACTTAAGGTCACTAGATGAGATTCTCTCTTTCTAAAGAAAGTGTTGGCTATCATCAGATCAAAAGCTACCGTGAAGTCCATAACTTCTTCCCCCTCCTGATTCCTACTACCATATCCAAAATCTCCATGAACTGCCTCGAAACCTGCGCTTGTAGTACCTATATGCCCATTAAGATCTTCTCCTATAAAAAGCTTCTCACTACTAGGTACAGCTCTAATCAGGCTATCTAAGTCTTTCTAGAACTGTCTCTTAGCACTCTCGTTGAGGCCTACTTGGGGGTATACGTACTAATTACGTTCAAGACCATATCACCAACGATAAACTTGACTAAGATAATCTATCTCCTTGCCTTCTCACTCCCACCACACCATTCTTGAGGCTCTTATCAATCAAAACTCCTACTCCATTTCTATTCACGACTGTCCCAATGTACCAAAGCTTGAAACCTGTATTGTCCACCTCCATCGCCTTCTGACCATTCCATTTAGTCTCTTGAACGCATAATATATTTACACATCTCCTAGTCACGGTATCAACTAATTCTCTTAACTTACCTGTAAGTGACCCTACATTCCAACTATCTAAACAGATCTTAGTTGGTTCGACTAGCTTCCTTACCCTTCGCACCTGTTGACTTAGATGTGAAGACCCTTGCATATTTTTTACTACACCTGGGCGCCGATGTAGCGCGCCACTAATGAAGCGACGACCTGATCCTTGCTCACTTGACACCATGCCCAGATCGCAACACGGCGCGTCACCAAGGAGGGTGCCAACCCGGCCCTTGCCCATTTAACACGTCACTATTTCCTTTTTCTAATTTTATTACTGGCCAGGTGTGCTGCAGAATGTGGATGGCTTTGAATAGAGCCATTCGAGTCCTTATAAATCTAATCATGTTCATGTTTTCAGTTTTGGTCTCTTTTCTTCGGACTAAACAAGACATACTGATCTAAAACAATGACTGGATCCACTCGCATTAAATTCTGTAGTTTGTTCTGAAAGGAGGGTCTTCTGTTGATACATCCATTTTAGATACCGGCGGTTAGATATTCCTAGGGTGAACGGTACATTTCACTGACATGGTTCCACTGAAGAAGATTAAGCAAGGTTACAAGTGAAAGAAACAACAAAATTATGTTTCATAGCTCATGAACTTAAATAGTTTCTCAACTATTTCAAAATAAAAGTTTCTCAACTGTAGTACATACTGAATACAAGTTAGACAGTAGGGGACCAAGAAAGACTCTGGATTCCACAATTTAGAATATAAGAGAAGTACAAGGGGACACTTCAGGTTTTCTACTGCGTTTTTTGGAGGATTAGCAACAAAAACATAATTGTGAAAGTAAAACATCTTAATAACACTTTTTAACAAGATAGTTACTAGATTTAAACGTGGTCACAAAAGGAAACTAAAGAACAAAGTTATCTGAACTTACTGTGATATATAACTGGCAACCTCGTCTTGAACAGATCTCTCATTTAGCTTTCAGGATTCCTGCTTATCCAAAGATCCAGCGATTTTTTATTGATGCCCTGGGTAAAAATAATAATGACATACAAAATGTGTACCCTTTGGAGCTTATTTCCAATCCTGAAATCTCCTATCTCTTGCAACTAAAAAGAATAAAGTGTGGACACCGTTTTGGTGCGACAATTGCCTTGGTTCGTCCGTCTACCACCCCCTGCGATCGATCCCACCTCCCACGCTGTCCAACGGGCGAGCGAGAAAAGGAAAGGCGCGATAGAAAAAGAAACTGTCATCCCCACGATCCCCGCTTGTTTTGAAGGAAACAAATCGATCACCTGAGGCCACATGTATGGAAGGAAACAATAATCATGCATGGAAGGAAACAATAATCATGCATGGAAGGAAACATCAGTGGTGCCAAATAAAAGATGTGCAGGTTACACATGGTGAGACTGGTGAACCTTCTGCAATTTCCTAAACGAATATTCCCACCATTAGTATATAGGTCCATTCCCCTACGCTTCTTCGTGCTCCCATTAGCATATAATCTCCTACAACTAAAAAGAACAATGTGTGGACACCGTTTTGGTGCGACAATTGCCTTGGTTCGTCCGTCTGCCACCCCATGCGATTGATTCCACCTCCCACGCTGTCCAACGGGCGAGCGAGAAAAGGAAAGACGCGATAGAAAAAGAAACTGTCATCCCTGCGATCTCCACCTGCTTTGAAGGAAACAAATCGATCACCTAAGGCCACATGCATGAAAGGAAACAATAATCATGCATGAAACAATAATCATGCATGGAAGGAAACAATAATCATGCATGAAAGGAAACATCAGTGGTGCCAAATAAAAGATGTGCAAGTTATACATGGTGAGACTGATGAATCTTCTGTAATTTCCTAAACAAATATTCCCACCATTAGTATATAAGTCTATTCCCATGCGTTTATTCGTGCTTCCATTAGCATATAATATGAAAGTATTGTTGTGTTCATCACCACTTCCAGTTGACTACTTCCATTAGCATATACTTCCTCTACCCAAAATATAAGTTGTTATGTGATGCGTGCAGGTCAAACTTTCTCAACTTTGACTAGGTTTGTAAAAAATACGTGCAACATTTATATTTCCAAATAAGTTTATTATAAAAATATATTCAATGTTCTATGTAATGATACTAATTATGTATTATAAATATTAATATTCTTTTATATATAATTGGTCAAAGTTAAAAAAAAAGTTAACTTCTCGGAAAGCGAGAATGGATTCTATTTTAGGACAGGGGAGTATATGAAAGTAATGTTGAAAATATTTTAACAATCAAGTTCGTCTCTGTCTGATTGGTAAGCTTAGACATCATAATGACATCAAAAATTTCGACTCTCATGGACACCCTCATGGATCAGTGCAAAGCATCCTAATCCTACAACATATACAAATGGCAACCTTAAAGTTATGATATTTTCAAAGGGTGGACAATAAAGACCATCTTAAACGTTCTGACATTAGAGTATATACGTGCAGACACATAGGCATGATGGTGCAAGTGAGCAGCCAATAGGAGTCGAGAGTCAGGGGTATTTGGATCCTATGACTAAACTTTAGTTCCAGTCACATTGATTTTTTAGATATCAATTAGGATGACTAAACATAAGCTAATTATAAAACTAATTACATAAGTTATGGCTAATTCGCTTGCCAGCGTCGTGTACAGGATAATATGGAGATGTAGTGGAACTTATTCGTGGATTTATTGGCGCACGAAAGAAATGGATATCGGAAATCTCTTCCTGCCGGTATAAAAAATGATCTTAGCCGCATCACGAAAAGATTACGCAGTAGAGTTTGTGAGCCGCGACGCCACGCTCTCTGTGACTGTGTAAATTTCACGAACTTAGCTTTTTAGATTAAATATCGCTTTAACGTCGGTCATATACTTTTACAGTATTGTTATCTTATCGTGCGATCTGTGTGTTTTTAGTATAAAAGTTTAGCTGTCCCGTAGCAACGCACGGACACGAACCTATTTGCATATATACTCAAACCTGTGTGTACATGATTATATGGAGATGCAACGGAACTTATTCATGGATTTATTGGCGCATGAAAGAAATGGATATCGTAGAATCCTTTTTGCCGATATAAAATATTATCTTAGCCGTATCACGAAAAAGTCTATACAGTAGAGTTTGTGAGCCTGCGACGTCGCGCTCTCCGTGACTATGTTAATTTCACGAACTTTGCTTTTTGAATTAAATGTCACTTTGACGTCGGTATTTAATTTTATAATATTATTATCTTATCATGCGATCCGTGTGTTTTTAGTATAAAAGATTTAGTTATTCTGTAGCAATGGACAGACACGCTACCTAGTTACATATAAAATGTAAACAAACATGGTATTGTTTACGGTACACCAAACACATTATAGCTCAACCTCCTCATTCATGCACATTCCACCAAAGGACATGGGTCAGGCGTACATATACAGACACAAATATCAAACAGAAAAATATTCTAATATTCATTTTGAGACTAAGCCCCCGTTCGCTTCTTATAATTCGTACTTTTCAGCTTGTTTTTTTGAGCCAGAACAATGTTTCGGTTTGTTTTTTCAGCGAAGCGAACGGGCCAGAATTCCATTTTGCATATGCGATTATAAGCATGCATGATGACAACCTAACATATTGTGAACATAAGCGATCTGCCATCAATGTATCCAAAAGCATGTGAGCAGCATACTGAAATGTTAGAAAGGACAGTGTAGAAGATTGGACAATTTACTAGCAGCACAATAACACGGGCTGTCTCTAGGGCGTGCTAGAAAGGAAGCCTGCAGGGAAGTGCATTTGCAGGGAATCAACCAAGTGACTGAAGAATGTTGCCAGCAATGATTGTACTAGTGAGCTCCTCTTTTGATATGCCTCCCTTGAGGTGGTCACAGCAGATTCTGAATTTCTGATGTAAAGATTTAGATCTCCATGGATAAAGCAGCAGAGGAGGAGAAAAAGGCAAGTGGTAATCATCAGAAGGTGCCAGCTTTCTGAACCCAATGGGTCCATTCTGGATCAAAAGTTGTCCACGACCTCTAAAGACAACGAGTTTTCTTAAAGTTATGACTATACTGTAACTTCTATCTACCAAAAGAATGTTGCCCTTGCAGAAATAAAAAAGAACGCTATCCTACAGAGGAGATGTTATAGCTAAAGATAAAATGTGTCTTTATAGGGAAGAACAATACATTACCATGAGAAGGTAGCAAATACTTTGAACAATGCAGGATTCTTCTTGCAGTTATGACAGAAATAAGAACTGAGTGCTCAAACTCAAATTGAGTGACAGATACTTTAAGGACGACATCACAATACCATGCTACTTTACATCTCTTGTTAAGTTGTGTGTGATGAAAAGCCAAGGATGTTTTAGAATTTAAACAGATTCCAACTCCGATGACATGGCTCGGAGCCTTAGTTTCTTCGTTTGGTCCAAGGGATTTCCAGACCTGCAGAAAAGCAAAAGCCACTATTAAAGTTTAACTTCAACATGAACACTGACTTGGAATGGATTGTCAGTTTGTCACCATAAGAAAAACAGAAAATGTAAGGCCTTATGGGGAAAGATGGCACTTCTTTTGGCACACAATCAAAGAAAGGGAACAGGGATCCAAAGGAGACTGTGATGGGAAATCTGCCAGCAACATTTAGCTGCTTTGCAAGATAATAGAAACTGGTATTGTAGGTCGTGTGAGTTGTGTGCGTGTGTTGTGTGGGTGGACGTGTGTACGAACAGATGCTACAGCTGTACCCAGATGAGAGGCAATAAAAAAAAGAAACTTGGTATTGTATAGTGCAAGAATATCCTCTTTTTTCTTCCATAACAAACAACATTCAAATACAGTAGCCTCTGAAAGGAAACATCGAAATATCATTAAGGGAGGATTTCAATTTATACTCGACTTGGAAACGTTGAAGTTGTTGTGCCCTTGAAGATCACAACACACAGACCCAGCAATCTATACAGGATATATAAAACCAAGAATTGGAACACTGCCGACATTGGAAACCTCAATAGAAAAAAGTGAGAAAAGCCTTTTCCTTACACGGATCAATCATAGTGTACATCACCTATTTCCACTTTCTTCATTGTTAACAAGAAGCTTGTTTCTTCTCTCTTTAAATATGCAAAGAAGAAGAAGAAGAAAGTGAGATTTTGCTGCTGCACACTTGGCTTAAGCCTTGGTAAGCTCCTCAGAAGCCATAATGCTGTCAATTATATTCCTTTAGGTGCAGGTTGAATGGTATTACCATTGCCAGAAAATATTGGCTAGGAGGAAGGAGTAAAGAATTCTAAGAACAGAAGCCACTCTTGTCCAGCAAGGCATCCATACCGAGTACTGAAGCACATAGTTCAATGAACAAAATCTGAAATATATATAGTAGTCATAGTAATGGAGACGGAGGTCCCGATCTTCCGTCAGGTGATGATAACTATCGTTGTGGCGGAGAATGACACACCGATCCGGCTTCAGATCGAAAGATCGAACCCTGCAATCTTAGCACCACAGCTCCTCTGGTTATCAACCGAGTCACGGACCAGATTGACCTCGCCAAGAAGGCTAATCCCTGCCTGCGCAACGAAGAACACAAGCAAGAACAAGAAAGATCGCAACCAAATTGCAGATGTATGATTAATCTCACGAGTTGGGGTCTCACAAACCGAAGAACGGCGAAATTGTTTCTTGACAGAATAATCTAAGCAAAACCCCAAACCCTAAGGTAAGTGGTGGCTACTGATTATATAGCCTAAGGGACGTCCAAGGATCCCTCTTCACGTCCTAAAGGTGTCCCAACACGTTACAAGGCCCAACGGCCCAAAAGAAGGTGTCGCAGCACCCTGACAGATTCTGGACGCTGACTTGTTTCGACGATTCCCGTTGATTCCGAAGAGCTTTTGATGTGAAACCACTTGGATTGGCTTCCTTATCAAATTATCTTTCCATCCATATGTGGATCATCGAAAACGGAGTTCAGATGCGTCCTGGGCGTCCGTTTTATTGCAGACTGGTCCTGATGGCCGAGGCAGACTCGAACTCGAATTGTACTGGGCCTTTGGCTTGGCTTGGACGTCCTTGCTGGCCTCCTAAGGTGGTGGCCAAGGAGGAGGACGTCCAAGGCCATCTCTTAGGTGTTCTCCATCTTCTTGGGGCGTGCTCCAACTTAGGCCTGGGTCCCAAGGATGTCTAACAAGCCCATGACGATAGTGTAGCTCCCGCCAGAAATAGCGACAGAATATATTGATGATTTAGAGGCCTTGTTGATGTGATATTGAGATGGAACCAGATATATTTGAAAGCTTATCAAACAAGCTTTCCATCAAGTGCTCATTGACCTCGATCGCACTCCGGATGGATGAGTTATGGCCTTCCCAATGAGGCACTGTCGGGCTGCCGACGAACCGAAAGTTCAACTTTGATGAACTTCCATTATGAAACACATTTGAACCTACAATCAAATAGTGACATGTACATGTGGAACCAAGTGAATTATAACCAAAGCCACTATGCAAATGTAGGAACGAGCACACCTTATAATCATTGTTCGTATCCGAAGGTGCTATGTCCTCATCATCCTCCCCTTCTTGACAACAAACCGTCCTCGGTTTGAGATTAGATGAAGAAAACATTGTTGGTAGTAGCCAACATTGCTCCCATTCTTGAAATTTAACATGTTTCTTTATAACAAAACTAGAGGAACTCGACATGACAAGATTATAGCAATTGCAATCCTTTGGTTGATCATACTTTTGCACAATATAAGGAGATTTCAGATTTGAACAAATATAGACACGATGCACCATATACTCTCCTTTACAATTATATTTTCCAATAAAATGATATGTATGTCTAGAGAACCATGGCAAATCAGCATATGCATAAAGTTTTTCCTCTAAAGAACTAAGATTACACGGAACATCAAATTCAATGTAACCCAAAGTATTTAAAGAAGACAATAATTTTAGCTCATCAACTTCACTAGCATTATGAATAACAAGTCTATTTTCAGCACAAGTACTCATTTTCAGCACACATATAGCGTGATCATTCTTCAATGACTGCATGGGTATAACATAAATATCATCATGCAAGTCATCTTCGTCACAAGAAACATCACGCAAATCATCTTGTGACAAAGGTAAATCAAGCGAAGGCTCCACTAAAATTTGCTCTATCATAGCATGATTGGTGGAAAAATTCAGCACATCAAGAGAACTCTCACCTTTCGTGAGTTTAGCATCGTGGGCTTTACCTTTGCTCTCATGATCAGTAGGAGTATTAGTTGATTGTTCTGAATTGTCATATAAGACTGTGAGCATCTTATTTTCTATCACGTCATCCTCGCTCTTTTGCATATTGTCCTGCAAAAGGTTAGGCATAGCAGGAGGAATAACAAGAGATTGATCTAGTTGATGCACCTCATCATTTGAATTAATTACAAGAGATGGGTTAACAAAGGTTTCTCGCATAAGATCTTTCATATCATTCCAAGTTTGAGGTTTATCAAAAGGATCTAAAGACTCCCACCAAGATAAAGCAAAATGTCGTAAAACACTAGCTACATTTTTTACCTTCCTCCTTGGACACATAAAGCGAGTAGCAAATATGTTATCGATGGCAATTTCCCACTCCATGTACTTATCAGCACCTATACCATCATAAGTCGGTGGATACGAACAACCTGTCATTGTAAACACAAAAACAAGGAACAAACGGTGAACGTTATCCCTACCAAATAACTACGTGGTTGCAATGGTGTCACTTTTCACAGCAAGTGGAAACGTCTTACCAAGCTCTTACAAAGTTCTTACCAACGCAAGCAGTGGCGGTACAACTGGCGACTGGTTCAAGATACCTATGAGGCAGTGGTACCGAGATTGCAAAGCCCTTTTTCTATACTGATCTGAAGAATTTGTGGAGCTTGGAAGGCAAACAAAGAGTAATATATATATCTGGCACACAAGTCAGTAACAGACAGCAATATTGAATAAATGTCCAGAGCACTTGTCCTAGTTGCTGGCCTATACGTGTTCCTATCACCAGTTGTGATAAACAAGAGAGAAAATAAGGATGAAAGGAAACAAGTATTAAAGGTAGCAACGGATATGAACAAGGCAAAAGGTACCACAAACAATAGAGCTATTGAGTGTTCCTTATGTGCTCCTTTTCGATATCTTCTATTCTCTTTTACTATTTTTTCTTTTATTTTTTTGTCCAATCTTTTTTTTCTTGCTTTTGCTCTTTTGATATTTTTTTCTCAGCAAGGAGCACACAAGAATAAACCACAAAAAATTTGAGCTCAATTGAATAAAAGATGTGGCCTATAGAAAATTAGGACTGTGCTAAAAAGCATACCAAAACTTGTGGGCCTAGAAACTTAATTTTTCTAATCGAATTTCGTAAATCTAATTTTTGCGAACCTAGCTATGCTGGGATGAAATAGATCTAAAATTTTCTGGCGTTCTCCGTAGATATAAAATTTTCCCCGTTTCGAGTTCGGATGCAAAAGTTATGACTGTTTTAAGGAAGCTGCTCGAATCAGGGATTTAGTGGACACAAGATGCAAACCGATGGTGATACGGAATAGCGGCGGGTGAAGGGATCAACACAAACTAGAAAAGAACACAATCTAAACCAGCAACAAGACTTTGACCTAGGACATAAACTCAACAAAGCGAACTCTGAAACTGAAATATTCAAAGGCTATGGCGCGGAAGGTTCTAGGATAGAAAATAAAAGTATGGCACTGGACTATAGGACGAATGCGAAACTCTCAAACTAGGAAATAAAAAGTGAACCTGATGGTATACCTTAGCTCTGATTACCACTTAATGGAGACGGAGGTCCCGATCTTCCGTCAGGTGATGATAACTATCGTTGTGGCGGAGAATGACACACCGATCCGGCTTCAGATCGAAAGATCGAACCCTGCAATCTTAGCACCACAGCTCCTCTAGTTATCAACCGAGTCACGGACCAGATTGACCTCGTCAAGAAAGATAATCCCTGCCTGCGCAACGAAGAACACAAGCAAGAACAAGAAAGATCGCAACCAAATTGCAGATGTATGATTAATTTCACGAGTTGGGGTCTCACAAACCGAAGAACGGCGAAACTGTTTCTTGACAGAATAATCTATGCAAAACCCCAAACCCTAAGGTAAGTGGTGGCTACTGATTATATAGCCTAAGGAACGTCCAAGGATCCCTCTTCACGTCCTAAAGGTGTCCCAACATGTTACAAGGCCCAACGGCCCAAAAGAAGGTGTCGCAGCACCCTGACAGATTCTGGACGCTGACTTGTTTCGACGATTCCCGTTGATTCCGAAGAGCTTTTGATGTGAAACCACTTGGATTGACTTCCTTATCAAATTATCTTTCCATCCATATGTGGATCATCGAAAACGGAGTTCAGATGCGTCCTGGGCGTCCGTTTTATTGCAGACTGGTCCTGATGGCTGAGGCAGAGTCGAACTCGGATTGGACTGGGCCTCTGGCTTGGCTTGGACGTCCTTGCTGGCCTCCTAAGGTGGTGGCCAAGGAGGAGGACGTCCAAGGCCATCTCTTAGGTGTTCTCCATCTTCTTGGGGCGTGCTCCAACTTGGGCCTGGGTCCCAAGGATGTCTAACAAGCCCATGACGATAGTGTAGCTCCCGCCAGAAATAGCGACAGAATATATTGATGATTTGGAGGCCTTGTTGATGTGATATTGAGATGGAACCAGATATATTTGAAAGCTTATCAAACAAGCTTTCCATCAAGTGCTCATTGACCTGGATCGCACTCCGGATGGATGAGTTATGGCCTTCCCAATGAGGCACTGTCGGGCTGCCGACGAACCGAAAGTTCAACTTTGATGAACTTCCATTATGAAACACATTTGAACCTACAATCAAATAGTGACATGTACATGTGGAACCAAATGAATTATAACCAAAGCCACTATGCAAATGTAGGAACGAGCGCACCTTATAATCATTGTTCGTATCCGAAGGTGCCATGTCCTCATCACATAGTGCCATTCAGAAAAATAAACACTGAAACTTATAAGTGAGAACTAAAAATAAAAGTTTGCCTTCGAACTGAAACATAAACACACAACCATCTCTGGGCACATGGATATTGTTTGGTCCCAGTGTGGAATCTTACCACTAGATGCCTCTGCACTAGACTTTTTTAACACAATTGCAATTTGTAAATAACCCTATCTAGTACTAAATCAAAGTAAATCCCCTGGAACTAATATTTTTTCTTCTCGAACACGCATGAGAGCTGCGAATCTTTGTATTAATAAAGAGAGAAAAAGGGAGGAGAATCGAGAACAAAACAACCTCCTTACCCCACTTGGAGGGTATAAGGAGGTTACGAGCTAACACCAGAAAAAAAAAATCATCTGATATACATTGAGAAACGACCTGACCACCTGCAACAAATATAAATATTTATGTATTTCACTAACAAGGCTTATAATGCACAACTTGATCACATTAGAAGAGATTGTCTCCAGCAAGTGAAGAGATGAACTTGTACATATTACATTACACATGATAAACCCCATTCAAGTGCCACCTTGAGCAGAAGGTGGTGGCAGATCATAGCACTCCTTGGCCAAGCGGACACATTGTAACCAATGTAACACCTCCGAATTCGGGTCCTTCTCCACAACCACATCTCTAACAGTAATCTGGATCGCACCGCGATATGTGGCAATCTTTCCTCGGACCCTCAAAAGAGTGCCTAGACGCACCTCCTCTGACATTTTCAACGCCATCTCCGCAGTAGGATCAAATTCTGATGGCCCAGAGGATGTGCTAGCATTCAAGTATTGGTGGTTTAACCACAGGATGCACGGTACACACCCAGTGCCATCATCGATCACGAAGCTGAGGAACTTCTCCCTGCGGTCACGCGAGACAACAATTCCAACAAGCTCCACACGAGCAACCGTACGGCCACAGCGGAGAAACGCCGGTGGCGAAGTGTGCTGTATGGTTACAGAGAGAAGGTCCGCAGCAAGAATCTTGACGTGCACAAGATGAAGAAGATGGTCCATGCTGTGAATTTAAGGAAAGTGATGTTACAGGAGCTGCAAAGCTGTTCTAAAACAGAATGAACATAAAAGAAAAATTCCACATCCCCTCGAGAACAACAGCCTCAACCTGATATTGACTTGCTATCCTAGTCTCCATATTGACTGCTATCCTAATCCCGATATTGACTTCTATCCTAATCCCTGGGAACAATCTACATTGCTGATTCCCATTTTCTGTCGAATGCCAAAGTAGGTAGCTATCACTGGGCTGTATCAATCAACGCGGCGGTTCCTGTTGATTCGGTTGGTACTTCCATCGAACAGCTAAAGTGCAGTTCAAATTTTCACAGTATATTTCCATAAACATAAAATAAACTGCCGCCTCGTGTCAACGTGATTCAGCAGACGTATACATAATAAAAGATCAATTTACTCAATGTATGCCCGATAATCAAAATAATAAAAAAAAACCTTCAAACAGGTGATTCCCAAATCTCCCAGTCGTTGGCCAAAGAGTTCTCAGGACTAACTAAAGACACGAGAGTCAACGAAGAATAAAATCCTTACTCAGAATTACATGAGAGAGGTGGAAGCGATGGAGCCGGAAAGACGTGCAACTTAGTGTCGACGTCAACGCCAAGCAGTGGCAGACCCAGCCCGAAAATAGAGATAGGGCGAACTTGAACTACAAAACTTTGGCTAAAAATGACAACATACATATCAGACTACTAAAAACCTCCTATATATGTTTTTTTTTCTTTTTTCTACCCTCTCTTCCTCTTGCGCATATACTAATAAACACTCTAATTTACTACAGTTTCACGTTAACCTTTTTTTAAATAAACTACAATCTCTTACAGGCTACATCGCTATACAGGTAGGTTGCAATCTAGGAATTCAGTTTTTCTGTGAATGACTACAATCTGAACACCACTCAATTCACGCTCCAATCTGGACAACTTTTTTTTACTCAGTCAATTCAACAAGCACCTAGAGAGCACCATCATCAACCATGTACGGGGGAGATTGGGAGCAGATGAAAGACGACGCACCTTTCTAGAAGGACCACACACCGACACACGGGCAGAAGGATGGGGGCTCCGGGGCTGAGTGGCCGCTGGGCGCCGGCCGCCGGGTGCGGGGTGTCGGGAAGCGGGAGCGAGACTCCGAGTGTCCGCGAGAGGAAGAGAGGGCTTCTGCTTGCGCTCTGGCCTCCCCAAATGTGAAACAAGGCCCATGTAATGTAATAGGCGAACAGCCCAAAAGCGAGAAGCCCACTCCGTCCGTTTATCGCAGTACCGCTGCGGTCCTGCCGCTCTCGCCTTCAACCTCTCAACTCGTCGAGCTTGGTCGCTTGGGCGTCGGCGATCTGAAAGTCCGCGGTGCAGGGGCGCCTCCGGGGTGTCAGGTCCGGTCGGAGGGGAGGTAGGGAGGCCGCCAAGCCACGTGGACGGTGGACCGCCGCCGCACGGCACAACGAGAGGCACGGTGGCGACTTGGGAGCCTGGTGGAGACGAGTCGGCGGCGCAAGGAGGCCTGAGCGAGACGTTCAACGGCCCATCTGAGATAACGGCCTGGGTATAGGCAGCCTGCAGCCCAATGGAGTCAGGTCCCATTGAAGCACGAGACCCAAGTCAAAGGAAGGTAGCAGCGACAGCGAGCGATGCTTCGTTGGACTCTCCGCCGGCGACCGGCGAGTCCACCATCCCACTCCCATGATCCCATCCACCTTCCACCCGCTCCCTCCAAACTCCAAGGCGTTGCTGGCTGCTGCTACCGCAACTGCTCCGCCTCCCGGCCATTAATGCGCAGTTACGGTCACGCAGACGCGCACGGACAGCGGCCTTGATTAGCGAAGTATTCTCTTGCCCTACCTCTCCCCCTCCCCCGTCCCGACGCGGCGGCCGGTGAGCACCAGCCCGGAATCTAGCTTCGGCCATGGCTCACGATGCCGGCGACGGCGGCGTCGAACTCCCGCCGCCCGCGAAGAAGAAGTCGCCCGCCGAGGAGGAGGCCGAGAAGAGGTCAGTTCCAGTTCGCCCCCCTCGGGATTCCGAAGCATACAGGGTCCAAATCCGGTTGTAGAAATTTTCAATTCAGGCATTCCTTCCGTTCGTTGAACTGCTGCTGTTTGCTTGTGATCATCACACCACGCCATGTTTCTGTTGCACTGCAGGAGGAAGAAGCTTACACCTGGGAGCTTGATGAAGAGCATCATACGGTCTGGGAGCGGTGATGCCACCCCTGCAGAGGGCGATCAGGTTGCAAACACTGCCTGCCCTCTCTCCCCCTTCGTATATCGCGCAATGAAATTGTGGAAGTACATACAGACAGGAACGTGTGTTTCTCTCTGCAGCCGACACTGTTTGATGTTGATTGATGATCAAAGACGTTTGGAACTTTAGTTATACTTGACTGAGTAAATCATCCAACAATTTGTGCAATTGGCAATTGATCCTTACATAGAACGATCCTATTTCTGGGGCAAGTTTTTGGTCTGATGCCGAGATCCTCCATAAACTGTCATTTTTCTACTATGTCCTGTAAATGTGCATTAACAAAAATTATCCTAATGGTTAAATGAAACTCTTCTGTTGGATTGTTCATACAGCTTACATAGCTTAGATTTTTTTTTCCCCGAGACTAGGCATTTTACTTGATGACTGCACTTTTTGCTGACTCTCATAATGGCTTTCGCACAGTCCTGTTTTTGTTACTGTGGGCATAAGGAATTTTAGGTGGTCAGATTTAATATTCTCATTGTAATAATTGTTCAGGTTATACTTCATTGCACTACTCGGACGATGGATGGTATTATTGTCAATTCTACAAGAAGGGAGCATGGAGGTGATGCAATATCTCTGAGCACATTTCACCACTATGTATACTACAGTATCTTCAAATATTGTTGCTTCCATATCCTGTCTTCATATTAATTATAGTATGGTTTTCCCCTCTGTTCCGAGATGTGGTTTCCTGCTTGCATTTCACAACTCACAATTTAAATTTTATGTTGCAAGCATCCTATTTTGGTGTTTTTGTTGGCACACATGTGTGCGATTTGGAAAACACCTGTCCTGTGATGTGCTTCCTTACATCCTCTGGAACAATATATTAGATTACTATGTCTTTTCTGTAATACTTTTTTATCTGAATCTTTTCTGTAATATTTGTATCTTACAACAAACTGTCGCATGAATTTTGTACCCCAAATGTTTGTCCCATCTATATGCCTACTCAATTCAATTACTGATTCTTCGAATCATCTTCGTTTCTATTGTTATAATTTACAGGTAAAGGAATCCCACTCAGATTTGTCTTAGGGAAGAGCAAGATGATCCTAGGTTTTGCTGAAGGCTTCCCAACAATGTTGAAGGGTGAAATTGCTATGGTATTTCTAATACAAAGACACTACTCAGTTTCATGAAGAATGCAGCAATTCAAAAATGCACATGTCAACGATAATATGCGCGCATGTTATTTAGTCATTTTTGTCTCTTTTTATTCCTCTCTTACATTTTTTTTTTCAGTTCAAAATGCAGCCTAAAATTCACTACGCTGAGGACGATTGTCCAGTTGCAGCTCCAGATGGCTTTCCAAAAGATGATGAACTTCAATTTGAGATTGAAATGTTGGATTTCTTTAAAGCCAAGGTTAATCTCTTTAAACGATGACTTGAGTATGACTTCAACTGATGTAAATTTCATTAATGTCAGAGAACTTCTGGCAAATAGTTTCTTGTCTATTTTAAATTTTTTATCTACAGCATGGTATGATTTCAAAAACATTATGCAATATATACAAAAAGTAATACCATCAATACATGTAAGACTCAGTGCGCAAGATAGCAGGGTATCTAATTTGGTTGTTTGCGTGCTGTATCACTTTTTGTTTTTACTTCTTATTAATTTAGTATATAATTTTTTTTTGTCAGTGTCTCATTAAGTGGTACAACACAACTATAGTCATCACATAAGAAACTGTAACTATTTATCAAGAGTAACGATTTGGTTTCCTATTTTATCTAGATAATATCACATGTAATATGAAAGCTGTTGAGGTTAACTATTCCATGATAACAAGCATTTTTAGTGCAATTCTGGTATTGATTCCCTTAAGCTCTGTTTTCCAAGATTGTTGTCATAACTAAGAAACACATTTTCTCTCCTGCTGTCGTCTTGATGATTTCTTGATTCCATGGCCGATGTACAACATGGCGTTCAAAGAATATATTTGCTACTTTTGATTAATTACTCCGCTTATTTTCTTTGTCAGGTTGTGGCAGAGGATTTAGGGGTTGTAAAGAAGGTGAACAACTTTCCTATCTCATTGCAGCAAAAATGCTTTTTTTTTCTCGGTTTTCTTGGAGCACCTGTTAGATATTTCTTTTACTTCATAAAATTAGTACTCTCTCCATTCCAAATTGTAAGTCATTTTGGATTTTCTAGATACATTACTATGTATCTAGACATAGCATATATCTAAGAGCATAGCAAAAGCTATGTACCTAGAAAAGCCAAAACGACTTGCAATTTGGAACGGAGAGAGTACTGGTAAAGGAATCATGCATAGTCTTTGTTTTCTTTAAACGTTATTGGTGCTGTTTTTAACTGCCATTGTAGATTCCTTTTTTGTGTGTTTGTTCCATAAGTGGTCTAGTATGTGAGGCTGGAATGCTGGATGCTTCAGCTATGTGACAAACTGTTTTTTCCATTGAATGCGGCAGATAGTTGAAGAAGGCAAGGGATGGGAAACACCTAGAGAGCCTTATGAAATAACAGCACGGTAAATATTTACGTTTCAAATTTGCAGAAAAGTACTCATCTAATCACCTATGTGTTGGCTGTATTGAGGTATTCGGGAATGTGTTTTCTTTTGTTGTGTTAGCCATTTAATCTCTGTGCTTAGAAACAGTCAACATGATTGCCCATATTGTGTATTTCTGGCAGATTGACATAGATACGTACATTTGATGATACAAACATCTAATGATTAATTTGAATGGAAAGTTAACTGGGGCGATTAATGATGAGTTGTATTTGTTGTTGCACCAGCCTGCACAAAATGCTTTTAAGGTCATGTAACTAGGGATTCAAGTTTTTCTTTCTTTGGATGAATTGGTCGATCCAAAGCTCATCCAATTGAACTAATACGGATCCTCAAAGCAAGAAGAAGAGGATGCAAATGAACTAAATTAATGAAGACCTAGAACGATCGCTAGGTATACATATGCATGATGCATCCCTACCTGTGACTAATATAGTAATATATTCTTGGACTTTAACAATTTGCTAGTAGGAGCACTATTGGAAATTAAAATTTGAACAAACCAGTATAGATGTCAGTCTTCCTGTACTTTACTGCATTCTTATCTTCATTGCCTGCTGCAATTGCCATTTCTGTTTAAATATTTATGTAAGACTAATGACTTCATACATATAATCTATGATCATAATATTTTTTCAGCTGCCTGAATATTTTCTGACCTAACATGTCCAGGATAACTGCAAGAACAGCAGATGGAAAAGAAATTATTCCGAGTAAAGAAGAGGCATATTTCTTTACTATTGGTAAATCTGAGGTCAGTGATATTCTTGTTGTATGAATAGGAACATAGGATATCTGCTTCTTATAGCAGTATAAAGATACATAGTGTTTTCATTCAGACTCTTATTGTAAAAATACTGTATACTTTGAGAACACATTGTGCTCATCATATGAGTTACTTCCTCCGTTTCAATGTATAGGTCATTTTTGTTTTGTTCTATCTTGAACTGTTTTAATTTTGACCAAGTTTGTAAAAAACTATATATATATTGACATCTAAATACTGAACAAATGTACTATCAAGATATATTTCTTAGAGGATTATGGAAGCTAATTTGATGTTGGTGTGTTTTTCTATAACTTGGTCAAAGTTAGAAAAGTTTGACTTAGGGAAAAACTAAAACAACCTACATTTTGGAACGGAGGGAATATAGTGTTATATTATCCCTTTAGGAGTACTTTACAAATTACAAAAATATGGAAATTTACTAGTTTGCTTGTAGCACATTGGATGATGTCTGTTTGGCTCGCAGGTTTTCCTTGCATATACATGAACTGTGTGCCATCTAGCATTAAATTCAGTGGAACAATCTGTAGTGCTATCTTCTTGGTTGTAATATAATTCTATACTTGGCCTGAATTGGTTTAGATGACAGTAAAAGCATATATGGTTCATTTTGATTTAAGTTCCTTTTCCCCCCCTAACTACTATTTGTTGCAATATCCTTGTTACTGTTCTAGTTTAGGTACCTAAAGGGCTTGAGATGGGCATTGGAACAATGGCACGCAAGGAAAAGGCTATTATTTTTGTCAGCAGTGCTAATTTGACAAAGTCCTCACTAATGCCACAGCTTGAAGGCCTTGAAGAAGTTCATTTTTACGTTGAACTGGTTCAGTTTATCCAGGTACAATCATAACTAACTATTCCTTTCATTTTGTTAGCCATCTTCATATTCATTCATCTGTATTAATTTTGAATTAGAATTAGGGACCGCTGTATTTTGATGACATCCCATGATTGTCTTTGGCTGTTTCTTCAAATAACAACAGACTATATTGGATATAACGAAGTCAATGGTTGTACTTTATTTTATTTCACCAGATGGTTATCCTTTGTCTACCAGAACACTGCATTGAAAATAATTTTGTGGTGTGTTATGACTGGCAAGGCACCATGCATTTATTCTTTGAACGGTGTTTTAGAAAAAGGTCCCTGAACCACACATTCACCTTCTAAATCATTCATTTAGCAGACAGTTCCATATCAAAGCCACTAACCAGCATGTCAGTATTCCTATTTAGGCCACCAAATTAGGCAAACAGAGGCCAGTCACAGTGATCATTGACCCATCCTAGTTATCTGTCATGTGGGGCCATACATATGCACGTCGCCGGCGGGCCCGAGATATCAGGAGGGCCGCGGCCCGGGCATCCGCATCAGGCGCGAGCAGCGCGCAGGAGGAAGGCAGGGCCGGTGAAAGTGGCTAGATTTGCATGGCCTTGATTTTAGGAGAGTTTATTTCTAAATTAGTTTATTTCCAAAATGGTTGTTGCCAAGTTTGTTAGGCCACCGGCCTACTTATCCTGTAAGGGTCTGACATTTGAGATTAAGCAAGTTATTATCTCCTAAACTATCTCTCTCTCTCAACAAAACCAAGCCTGCGGCGGAGGGGAAAACCTCGCCGGAGAAGACGGATCGCGGCTACGAACTACGTAGCCGAGGTCTAGCTATCCGAGGACCCGAGGTCCTTGACAACCTGGTATCACTATCCCGGCGATCCTCGTCGTCTCGGTCCACCTCACCACGCCCAGCCGCCGATCCACCATCAGCCGCTGCCGCCGCCCCCCTTTCATCTGCTTCCTCGTCCTCCGTTGCGTCCTGCCTGGGCAGCATGGGTGACGACCTCAAAGCCTCCATTGAGGCACTCACCAAGTCCATGACGTTGATGCACAGGTCGATCGAGGCTAACGCCAAGGCGATCGCCGACATCACCACCACCAGCTCGTCCGCATCGGGCGCACGGCCTGGCACCGGAGAGCATCACCAAGACCGCCCGCCCAAGCATTGGCGGCCGGATTTTCCGCACTATGACGGCAAGAGCGACCCACTGGTTTTCATCAACCGGTGTGAGTCCTTTACCCAACAGCGAATCATACCAGAGGAGCGCGTGTGGATGGCGTCCTACAACCTCACTGATGGGGCGCAGATGTGGTACATGCAAGTTCAGGCGGACGAGGGTACCCCGTCATGGATGCGTTTCAAGGAGCTCCTCAACCTCCGCTACGGGCTGCCGCTCCGATCGGCCCCTCTCTTTGAGCTCGCGTCGTGTCGTCGCACGGGCACGGTCGAAGAGTATCAAGATCGCTTCCAGAGCCTCCTTCCCCGCGCCGGACGCCTTGATGAGGACCAGCGCGTCCAGCTGTTCACGGGGGGTCTCCTACCACCGCTGAGCATCGCCGTCCAAACCCAAAACCCACAATCCCTCGCCGCCGCAATGAGTCTCGCGCGGCAGTTCGAGCTCATGGAACAGTACACTACTGCCTCGGCCAAGGCTCCCGCACGGGGCGTCTTACCCACACCGGGGACGCGCCACATCCAGCCCCAACCTCTAGCAGCCAAGGCGGCTGCGACCACTACCACGGTCGAGGGACGGCCCGTGCGGCGGCTCAGCCAGGCCGAACAGGAGGAACGGCGTCGCCTCGGCTTGTGCTTCAATTGCGACGAGAAGTACAGCCGCAGTCACAACAAGGTCTGCAAACGCCTCTTCCTCTTGGACTGCGCCGTGGACGACGACGACGACACCACTGCGGCTGAGGACGCGGCGGACACGGAGTCCCCGGTGTTCTCCCTCCACGCGGTCGCGGGCGTGCCGGTCGCCGACACGATCCAAGTCACGGTGTCTGTAGGGGGCGCGTCCTTCCTCGCCCTACTGGACAGCGGCTCCACCCACAGCTTCATCAGCGAGGACGCGGCGCGACGTTCCGGGCTGGCCGTCCAACCCCGCCCTCGCATGACGGCGACAGTTGCTAATGGCGAACGGGTGGCCTGCCCTGGCGTCATCCGGAACGCCCTGTTCTCCATCGACGACACAGCGTTCAACACCGATTTCTTTGTTATGCCTCTCGCAGGGTATGATCTGGTGCTGGGCACACGGTGGCTGGGAACGCTGGGGTCTGTCGTGTGGGACTTCGCAACGCGGTCCATGTCGTTCCAGCGTCACGGGCGCACCATCTGCTGGTCGGGGGTGCCATCGGCAACTACCGCCCGTCTGCACACCATCGCCGCGACCAGTGGGACGCTCTTGGACGAGCTCCTGGCCGCCTACGGGGACATCTTCACCGAGCTGAAGGGCCTTCCGCCTCAGCGGTCCCGCGACCACGCCATCGTCCTCAAGCCCGGCTCCGCCCCCATCGCCGTTCGCCCGTACCGGTACCTGGTGGCCCACAAGGATGAGCTGGAACGCCAGTGCGCGGCGATGATTGAGCAGGGCGTCGTCCGCCGCAGCGACTCGCCCTTTTCCTCCCCAGTCCTTCTCGTGAAGAAGGCGGATGGCTCATGGCGGTTTTTGCGTCGACTACCGCGCCCTCAACGCCCTCACCGTCAAGGACGCGTTTCCTATCCCCGTCGTCGATGAGCTCCTCGACGAGCTTCACGGCGCGCGCTTCTTCACCAAGCTGGACCTACGTTCTGGGTACCACCAGGTGCGGATGCGACTGGATGACATCCACAAGACGGCGTTCCGCACCCATGATGGCCTCTACGAGTTTTTGGTGATGCCGTTCGGGCTGTGCAACGCTCCGGCCACGTTCCAGGTGTTGATGAACGACATACTACGCGCCTACCTCCGCCGGTTCGTCCTTGTCTTTTTTGACGATATCTTGATCTACAGCACCGCGTGGGCGGACCATCTTCGCCACCTCCGAGTCGTCTTCGACCTGCTACGCCAGCACCGCTTGTTCGTGAAGAGGTCCAAGTGCTCACCTCCGAGTCGTCTTCGACCTGCTACGCCAGCACCGCTTGTTCGTGAAGAGGTCCAAGTGCTCGTTCGGCGTCGACTCCGTCGCCTACCTCGGCCACATCATCTCGGCGTCGGGCGTTGCCATGGATCCCGCCAAGGTCCAGGCCATCCACGACTGGCCGCGTCCCCGCTCGGCGCGCGCGGTGCGCGGCTTCCTCGGGTTGGCCGGCTACTACAGGAAATTCGTCCACAACTACGGCGCCATCGCGGCCCCCCCTCACGGCCCTCCTCAAAAAAGAGGGGTTCGCGTGGAATCCCGACGCCGAGACAGCCTTCAGCGCACTCAAGGCGGCCGTGACTTTAGCTCTGGTCTTGGCCTTGCCGGACTTCACCAAGCCCTTCCTCGTCGAGTGCGATGCTTCTACTTATGGCTTTGGGGCTGTACTGCTACAGGAGGGCCATCCGATCGCGTACTTCAGCCGGCCCGTGGCGCCCCGGAATCGCTCCCTCGCCGCGTATGAGCGGGAGCTCATCGGCCTGGTGCTCGCGGTGAGGCACTGGAGGCCGTACCTGTGGGGACGGCGTTTCCTCGTGAAGACGGACCATTACAGCCTCAAGTATCTTCTCGACCAGCGTCTCGCCACCATTCCGCAGCACCACTGGGTCGGGAAGTTACTCGGCTTCGACTTCACCGTCGAGGACAAGTCGGGGGCGTCCAATACGGTGGCGGACGCGCTTTCACGCCGCGACGATGAGGAAGGCACGAGCGGTCTCCGTGCGATCTCAGCACCCCGCTTCGACTTCATCGGGCGGCTTCGCCACGCTCAGGCCCTCGACCCCGCGTTGGTGGCCATCCACGACGAAGTCCGCGCTGGGTAACGCACGACTCCCTGGACCGTGGCAGACGGCATGGTGCTCTACGATGGGCGCCTCTACATACCACCGTCCTCCCCTCTCCTGCTGGAGATCATCGCGACGGTCCACGACGACGGCCATGAGGGCGTCCAGCGTACTCTGCACCGCCTTCGACGTGACTTTCATTTTCCGAACATGCGTCGTCTTGTGCAGGACTTTGTACGAGTGTGCGTCACTTGTCAGCGGTACAAGTCGGAGCACCTCAATCCGGCAGGGCTCCTCATGCCGCTGCCCATCCCCACAGTCGTCTGGGCGGATATCGGGCTCGACTTCATCGAAGCGCTGCCCCGTGTTAACGGGAAGTCGGTGATCCTCTCCGTCGTCGATCGCTTCAGCAAGTACTGCCACTTCATCGCCCTCGCTCATCCATACACCGCCGAGTCCGTGGCACAGGCGTTCTTCACCGACATTGTACGCCTTCACGGCGTGCCGCAGTCCATGGTGTCCGACCGCGACCCGGTGTTCACCTCAACGTTCTGGCGCGAGCTCATGCGCCTCATCGGGACCAAGCAGCGCATGTCATCCGCTTTCCATCCCCAGACCGATGGGCAGACGGAGGCCGCGAACCGCGTCATCGTCATGTACCTGCGCTGTTTCACCGGCGATCGTCCCCGTCAATGGCTCCGCTGGCTGCCGTGGGCCGAGTACATCTACAACACCGCCTACCAGTCGTCCCTGCACGAGACGCCGTTCCGCGTGGTGTATGGCCGGGACCCGCCCACCATCCGCTCATATGAGCCTGGCGAGACGCGGGTCGCGGCAGTCGCTCGGGACATGGAGGCGCGTGAGGCCTTCCTCTCCGACGTCCGTCACCGGCTAGAACAAGCGCAGGCAGCGCAGAAGCTCCACTACGACAAGCGTCACCGGCCGGTTTCATATACAGTGGGTGACTGGGCGCTTCTTCGTCTTCGTCAGCGCGCCCCGTCCTCTCTGCCCCAATCTACGACAGGCAAGCTCAAACCTCGCTACCTGGGGCCCTACCGTGTGGTGCAACTCATCAACGACGTCGCCGTGCGCCTCGAGCTACCCCCGCAAGCTCGCATCCATGACGTGTTTCATGTGAGCACCCTCAAGAAGTTCGTCGGCACGCCTCCATTCGCTCCACCACCACTACCAGACATCCACCATGGCGTGGTGGTCCCAGAGCCGGCACGGGTCGAGCAAGCTCGCTTGGCGCGCGGTGTCCGTCAGGTCTTGGTTCACTGGCGCGGTGAACCGGCTTCCTCGGCTACCTGGGAGGATCTCGATGATTTCCGCAGCAAGTATCCAACGTTTCAGCTCGAGGACGAGCTGGATCTCGAGGGGGGGAGAGATGTCATGTGGGGCCATACATATGCACGTCGCCGGCGGGCCCGAGATATCAGGAGAGCCGCGGCCCGGGCATCCGCAGCAGGCGCGAGCAGTGCGCAGGAGGAAGGCAGGGCCGGTGAAAGTGGCTAGATTTGCATGGCCTTGATTTTAGGAGAGTTTATTTCTAAATTAGTTTATTTCCAAAATGGTTGTTGCCAAGTTTGTTAGGCCGCCGGCCTACTTATCCTGTAAGGGTCTGACATTTGAGATTAAGCAAGTTATTATCTCCTAAACTATCTCTCTCTCTCAACAAAACCAAGCCTGCGGCGGAGGGGAAAACCTCGCCGGAGAAGACGGATCGCGGCTACGAACTACGTAGCCGAGGTCCAGCTATCCGAGGACCCGAGGTCCTTGACATTATCCCTTTACTAACTTGACAACCAATTGACTGTTATATGTTGTGGATCCACCTGTTGCTTCCATTCACCAATCTGCATAAGTATTTGAAGATAGGGTCTAGGTTGACCACCTGCCAACCACATCCACTAAGAAACTGTCATGCAGTCTTCCATGGTCATGAATGGTGTTATTTGTAGGTCTACTCAATTTTTTGGCTTCTTCCATGGTTTTGTAGATACATTCAACAAAATGCATTTACCCAAGGAATTTTGAATCATATTGCTTGAGACTTGGAATTAGAGTGTATTTCAACTTTTGACTAGATAGATTAAAATCAGCAGCAGAGAACTGGGTGCTAATACTGGAACAAGTTTATGACATCTAAATTTCCAGATATGCTTCATCAATACTTGAGTTACCAAAATCACTTGCTGTGCTCACTGGTCAGGTATGGAGGGGTTCATGACATATTAGATTATGCTGGTTCTCCTAGCTAAATATGTAGATGAAAGAGATTTGGGGATTCTAAGTATTTTGATTCATTTGAATTATCTGCTTAAGAACACAATCTTTCTTTTAGATGTACCTTTTATTCTGTTCTTAAGAAAGGTGTGACCTTTCCATGCTAAACTACATAAAAAGGTTGTGTGTTGATTGCATTAACAGGTGAGAGACATGCTTGGTGATGGTCGCCTAATAAAACGACGTGTGGTTGATGGAAAAGGTAGATAGTCTTACACTTTGTTTCACATTCATAATTCATAATTGTATGGTTTTTTGTGGGGATGGCTTGCCACTGACACCCTTCCCCAGACCCCGCACAGAGCGGGAGCTCTCTGCACTGGGTACGCCCATGGTTTTTGTGGGGATGCAAGTTTCTTTCCGTGTCTCCTATGACCTTCCATGTGCACATTTCTCTAGTACAATTTATCATTCACAAAACAATGCTATCAATGGTCACTTTTTCTTTCCAAATTCACCTACTGCCTAACTCGAACATTTTTAGTTCCCAAAGTTCACACTTCTGTCATTTGTGTGGGGGTGCGAGATAACTTCTTTTAGTTTTATTGGCAGAAAGATTAACTCTTGTAGATAATTTAAAGACTAGGGAAGTGAATGAATTCTAAAGGATCCATCCTCAACAGCTTTTCTACTTTAACTAGAACAAAGTTATTTATATATAGCTGTCAGGTTTGTATCCAGGGGTAGTGGTATTCCCATTTGTGAATGCAACATATTGCAATGTTTCAAGAAAAAATCGTCAAAATATCATGTATGTACTATGTACTACACATACAGTAAGCCAGCAATGAAACTCAGTCAAGAAACAATATAGAAGCAACCCATCCAGCATTATCCATCATGTGCTAATTTTGAGTCTATATCAAAGATGAATTTGATATTGAACTTTTTGCAGGTTTGGTTAGCTTGTACTACATACAAGATTTTTTTTTCTTGTGTGTGTGTGTGTTTGAAACACTGCAACTTGTATTAATCACTTTTTCGCCAATATGGACGACAGAACTTCTGATCACCAACCAGTTTCCCAATAATGGACAGTTTCTTCGTGTGTTATAGTGTGTGTGTGCGTGCTTGTTTGGGCACTCTTCTCCCCTTGTACTCAATGTAATCTTTTCTTCTTAATGAAATGATGTGCAGTTCTCCTGCGTGTTCGATAAAAAAAAATGATCTATCTATTGACCGTGCTGTCAATCTGAGTAATAGCGCTATAAACATCCAAAATTCAGATGTGCTCTGTCAGTGATGACGTGAGGTCATATTCAGGGAAGCATTAAGAATGTAATATTAGGCAAACTAGTCCATTATTTATTATTTTCTTTTATTAGAAATCTCCAAATTCTTCACTAAATAAAACTTGTAGATGGAATGTAATTATTTAATATTGATTGTGTATGTTCTTTGTCTTGATTATGTCATTTGATAGTTATACTTATTATGCTTCTTTGCCTTCCTTACAAATATCAGGTGAATTTCCAATGGACTGTCCTCTTCATGATAGCTTATTAAGAGTGCATTATAAGGGCATGCTCCTTGATGAACTAAAGTCAGTGTTTTATGATACACGTGCCGATAATGATGGTAAACCATTGGAATTCTGTTCCGGAGAAGGCTTGGTAAATATTAGCACATTAATCTTTCACATTATACAACGATTTTACTGAATGAAGTTTTGCTGTTAAATTTACAAATCAGCAAAGCATTTTGTAGGTTCCAGAGGGATTTGAAATGTGTGTTCGGCTAATGCTTCCTGGTGAAAAATCTATTGTCACCTGCCCACCAGATTTTGCATATGATAAGTTCCCAAGGTTGTGCCAACCATTATATTAGAATTAGAGTCCCTTTTTGTAATGGGGCTTTCAGAATAATATATTTTGGTTGCAACAGGCCAGCAAATGTTCCTGAAGGAGCTCATGTTCAGTGGGAAATTGAACTACTTGGATTCGAAATGCCCAAGGTAACAGACCTTATTTCACTTTGAGATGAGAGCAATCATTACTCCACATTCTTCTCCTGTGCAATGTTTGCCATTGATCAATAGTTTTTCCGACTTCGGTGAGTTTTGCAGTTCTTGGCACATGTATCATGTATCCGTTTATTGTGATTAGTGATGGTTTTGCCCCTTGTGTTACATGTATCCGTTTATTGTGCTAAATAGCAAAAGAATGTATAGCTAGTGGCCTTGTGCTACTTGGAATAGACCACAAAGACAGAGTACATGCCTTTCCCTTTTACCCTACTTTTAATGTTTCTTTTCTGTTGGAAGCATTTCATAGCCTGGTACTGAACTATACTTTTTTTTTAGGAAACATCTGCATTTACACCTAATGTTTATATTTTGTATTTTCCCACTCTGTTTTCCTTCTGCTATAGTTTTAGCTATTGATTCTTTTTTCTTCTGACAACTGTTCTAATTGTACTGTAGGATTGGACTGGCTTAACTTTTGAACAAATCATGGATGAGGCGGACAAAATAAAGAACACGGTATACTCACTAAAATTCATTTTTGCTCAACTTGTGCAAATTTGTATCCCAATGAGTATGTCATAAGTGCATTTTTTCTGAAATGTTTATACTTCAAAATGTCCATATGAATTATATAGCTACTTTTTTGTTTTCATATGAGCAAAGTGTTAACTGCCTTTTCAATTGCTTGATAGAAATACAATGATGTTTTTGAAGATGGCCAATTTTGTTTAAGATGTTAGTAGTGAATATGTGAAAGCCTTGAAGCATAGTCTTTTTTTCTCGAAAACGCAGGAGAGCTGTGCTTCATTATAGTGAGAAGGCAACCCTACAACACCACACGCAACCACACACATGCACTCACGCCCCAACAGATAGAAATGTTACATTCGCGCCCGTGAAAAAACACACAAGGTGACCACTACTGAGTTAAACACTCTAATTACCGGGGAGGAGGGCAGTCAAGAATGATAGCCCTTGAGCCCCTTCCATAGACCACAAACGGCGCTCCTCGCCAGCTATGATCAGAGCACCAGCAAGGTTTGGAGCTGCTCCATCAAAGACACACCCAGCTGAGTCTGAATTTGTTGGTGGTTTAGTCCTATGTTTCAACTAGTACTTAGTTACATGACACATGTTGATTATGTATCTGCTGCCAAATACTTGTCCTTGATATGCATTGACTGGTTTGTTATTTTGAGTTGATTAACAACTAGTTCTAAACTGGAGGCCTTTTCTCAGGGTAACAGACTGTTTAAAGAAGGAAAGTTCGAACTTGCAAAGGCGAAATATGATAAGGTATGGCTTCCACTGGATCTACAATTTGTATTCCATAAATTGTCACTTATCATAATTGAATTATTGTTGTGTTATTATCAATATATATATTGAGTGAAGCCACATTTTTTTTTATTACAGTTCAGTTTTGCTCTGGCTTCATAATTGAATTGAATTGAATTGCTGTCCCAGTTTGCCCTCCACTAGGCTCCACCCCCCTGTGTGCTTTGTATCTTTGCATTAAGGAGAGAAAATATTTACAAGACAAAACTCACACTACACATTACTTGTGCAAGTAACATATGAAAAAAATACTCGACCAAAACAACTAAAACGACCTTTAAGAGGCAGCAGCCAAAAGCTGCACCAAACCTTTTGCACTAGCCATTCCCTTCTTAAAAAATTCTTCTAAAAACAACCTGAACACTTGGTGCAGCACCATTCAAAACACTCATGTCTGTGTCTCCAAATCATCCATGCTAACAAGGTGATCAACGAGTTTACTCCACTTTTTGAATGTCCTGGAATCAAAGTATTAATCAGAAGCCACCAATCACAGATTACCTCATCCTCGACTCGTGGTGAGAGGTCCATCCCATGCACAAGTTCACTCATTACAGATGTCATAAAGTAGTTAATCAAAGCAAAACTGTTAAAGAATATGACAAACACGGGATCTATTTTATATTAAAGTAATATACATCTTAAAAGATGACAAACAAAAAAATTGATATGACAAACACATCCCATCTCTCTCCCTCTCCCTCTTCTCTCCTCTGAGTACTCTATCTCTGTCATGAATCATGATTGAGCTGTGAACCATAGTGAATTAAAACTGAAATAGCGCCACTACATCTTGAAGGTTTTCCTTTACCGTCTTATTAATAGCATATTTCCTAATTCGGTAATTCCTCTCATCCTCTGTTTACTGGACAGCACAAGCTAGCATTCAATTCCTTGCAGTTGTTAACTTGTTATGAGAAACCCAGAAAACTTCATTTTGCCTAATACAAGAAGTTGCTGAGATGTGAAATAGCTTCACATTTAAATGTAAACTGTAGTTTTAAATATTTTGCTAACATGGGCTCTTCTAACCTCTATGCATGCAGGTGCTTAGGGAATATAACCACGTGCATCCTCATGATGATGAAGAGGGGAAAATCTTTGCTAATTCAAGAGTATGATGATAATACTTGGTTCCAATTTTTCTCTTACCATAGGCATTTTGATGCACGGGTCACCTGACCATTTTCTTGCACATCCTCCTCCAGTAAGCAGTACTGAATGATTTATTCACTTTCTCTTCTGTTACATTTGTAGAGTTCCCTACATCTAAATGTAGCTTTTTGCTACCAGAAGATGGGTGAATACAGAAAATCCATTGAAACATGCAATAAGGTAAGGTTTCTCTTGGAATATTGATTTTGTTCAAGAGATATATTTTCAACTAGTTTAGGTTTTGTGGTAAGAAATTTCTTGATACTTGTATGAAAAGTAAGATTGTGGTGTTGGGGTATTGATTTTGTTCAAGAGATATATTTTCAACTAGTTTAGGTTTTGTGGTAAGAAATTTCTTGATACTTGTATGAAAAGTAAGATTGTGGTGTTGGGGTATGGACACCTGGTGTCCATATGGATGTTTTAGTTGTACTTAATCCTCTCTTGGAGTGAAATCACATGCCTGGAATTTAGCAGCAGTTGCATGTGCATTTGCATGGTATTACCAATTCAGTAACACATACGTTTGTGAACTTGTTATCTGATTCTTTTTGTTTGCTTGGTGAAGCTTTTTTTGGTGTTTGAAAGCAAAGTTATGTGATACTAAAGCTGAGTTAGCGAAATATTTTTCATGTACTCTCTGATCAGGTGCTGGACGCAAATCCTGTGCATGTGAAAGCTCTTTACCGCCGAGGAACGTCCTTCATGTTACTTGGGGAATTCGATGATGCAAAGAATGATTTTGAGAAGGTTAGTGACACCATACTTGAGTGCCATGTTTACATTTATGTCACTGCCCTAATCTGCATCTGATTGCATTCTATTATTATAGATGATTACCGTTGACAAGTCATCAGAACCGGATGCCACAGCTGCCCTTCTTAAACTTAAGCAGAAGGAACAGGTATGCAACAGAACAACATTAAGCCAAACCGTTAAAGCTTTGGAGCTAACAACAAATGGACAATATGTAAATCAGGAAGCTGAAAAGAAGGCGAGGAAGCAGTTCAAAGGACTCTTTGACAAGAAGCCGGGAGAGATATCCGAAGTTGGTGTAGAATCCGAGGGCGGAAAGGATGTGGGTGGTGCAGGAGGCTCTGATGACGCAACAAGTGCTGATACAGGTGCAAATACAATGGATAGTCCGACCAGAGAACCAGAGTACGCCTTCGAGGAAGAGAGGCCTGGGCTTCTTGGCCGCTTGTGGCCCTCTGCGAGGAGGATCTTCTCGTCTCTTGGCATGAACAGGTGCACAATACTCTGAGGACTGCGGCGACTTCCAAAATCATGGCAATGAAGACGAACTGCCCCGAGGTTTCTGGCATTTATTAGAGTACCTGACGACGAAAAATTGCCGAGGAAAGTTTGGATGTATGGAAAATGAACCGTGTGCAAGATACAACCACCGATGTAAATGAGAAATAAAGTGCAGGGAATTTTATTCTGAGTTCCGATGGTGCATTTTGGTGATGGTAATGCCACGGCAACCGTTGGCTTTGAAGATGCCTGTTGTGTGCAGAGTGGGAACGTACGGACCACTTGCACCAGTCGAATAATAACCGAGCAGCCGCAGACCGATGGCGAGTGGCGACGATCGCAGTGAGCTGCTGCTCGCTGCACGTCAGATGGTAACGGGACAGCGAACCATCCTGTCAGTGAATCTTGACGTACTTTCGCCCCTGTATTTATTTCCATCATGGGTAGGGGTGTGCTTGTCAGATGGTAACGGGACAACGAACCATCCTGCGGCCTTGATTAGCTCGTCTCTCTAAAATTTAGTCCCTATTCTATTAAATATTTAGATACATAGAGTATTAAATATAAACTAAAAAAACTAATTGCACATGTTGTGACTAATTTGCAAGATAATTTTTAAGTCTAATTAGTCCATGATTTGATAATGTGGTGCTGCAGTAAACATATGTTAATAACGAATTAATTAGACTTAATAAATTTATCTCGTAGATTACTGAGGACATGGGTAATTTGTTTATTATTACTATCCGAACACTTTATGTGATATCCCATGTGACACTCGATGTAACACCTTTAAACTTTAGCCCTGAATTTAAACACCCCATTAGTGTTATGTTCGTTTGGTTGATAAGCCATGGCTGAAAATACTGTTGGCTAATTTATTAGAAGAAAAAAATATTGTTCATTGACTGAAAAAATACGGTTTATAAGCCAAACGAATAGAGCGCAGGTGCCTAGGGATTTGTTATCTTCCACGGCATGAAATAATTTTTCATGCTGCTTCTAGAATCTTTTGGTCGACATGCCGCAGCTCGTAAAAGCTGCCCGATGCTTTTCGCCTAGCAGTGAAGTGGAGACCAGTAGCGTTTGCTAGTCGCCGGCAGGCACGTAATAATAAATAAAAATTAGTACATTTTTTTGATTCATTTGGACTGAAAAATTACCTGGCTCAGTTGCTTTTAACATGGCCCCGTTTCTCTCGTAGGAGATGGGCCCGTCTCCCGGTGCTGGATGCAATTTTGTCACATACTAGTGGGAATATACATATAAAATAAAATATGTAGCTGTGGCATGATTCATTCCACATTTCACGGCCGGTCGGTCTGGTGGTTAATAAGCCGCACCAAAGTACTTTAGGGCTGTGTTTGGATAAAAGGAAACGTAAAGGAAAAGTACAGGAAATCTCCATCCAAAGGAATGGCTACAATTTAAGCATGTTTGGAATGAAGGAACCTGTAGTTCTGTTCCTCTAGAATCCTACAGGTATGGTGTGATTTCCCGGGAATCAAAAAATCCACTCCTTTCCATTGTTTTCTCTTCCTACGCAAGCCTGCAACAAACTTTGATACCTTGTAACTAGTAAGCTACTTGATCTAATCGCACGCTTGAGCTTAATGCCACCATCCTAATTTGGACAACCTGCTGCCATCGTGCTCGACAGCCCATCACATTGAGGCCTGGTTCGTTTCGCTAAAATTTAGTTTATACTGATAGCTTATGCCGATTCGTTGAAAAGTATCGCATAACAGGGCTGAGTAGGAAGAAGATACGCAGATAATGGATGACAGATATGAATAGATTACAAAGATTCTAGCCTCACCTTCTGTCCTCACCTACAAGTGGGACCAAACCTACATGCTTGCATATATTTAATTTGAAATAAAATGTTTAACAGGTTATTCTAAACACTAATGAATATCGATCTTAATACGCATTCCTGTGTTTTCAATTCCTGTATTCCAAACGCCTATTTCTATACTTTCCTATATTTTTTCGTTCCTCTATTTTATCACCTCGTTGCTGCACCTTTACTCTGTTTTCTAATCGTACGTTGCAAACATGCCCTCGCTACCAAACCGCAATGGCGACGGGCTTCCTCACCTCGGGCTACCAACCCCACACCTCCCAGGCCCATAGATATCGTACATCCACCCACCCAGTTTTGTTCGTGCCTGGCCCGGCTGTCGCTCTCTTTCACCAACTACTGACCTACCCAGCGGAAGCGTCATTCCCTCGTCACTACTGCGTGTGCAAGGCTTCAGAGCTCAGAGTGCTCTGTCCTAATAGTAATTTAATTTGTGTGTGATGTTAGTATATTAAGCTGGAGGCAAGAGCTTGGCTTGTAATTTCAGGCTTTCAGGACGGCTGGATTACTGTAATTTGGTCTGGTTGTTACTCCCTACGACTGAATCGAACAAACGCTCTCCTCCTAACTAATTACCTGTCATTTTTCACACGCAAAACCTGTACAATTAGTAGTAGATTTTATTTGGTTTCTTCGTTGCTGCTTAACAAACGTAAGCTTGTTTCAAATTGTAGTTTACTCTAGTGTTATCCTAAATCATTTTTTTAAATTTTGACCGAATTTATAGAAAAGTTACTAATATCTATAACATTAAATTTGTTTTATTAAATTATTTATAAAATATATTCTAAAAATGTACTTATTTAAATTTGCAATGTTAATATACTTTTTAAAAAATTATTAGTCAAACTAGAGGTGTTACACATAGGACAAAGTCAAAACGAAGTATATTTTCAGAGTATAAGCAATGCTGGTAGTTTGACAGGAATTACATTTCAGACATTAAGATTGAAAACATGATGTACTATTTTGTTGTCGCCTGCGAGGACTTCACCCCGGCCATCAAGCTAGTGCCATGTGTCGTCCACTCGAACATCGTAGTACTAACTTGAGGGTCGCAAGAAGGTCCCTGTGTCACCATACAGGAACTCCAATGAAGCAGCTAGATCGCAGGATCAAGTTGTAGGATTACACGCCATAAGACAACCATAAAAAATTACGCAACTCGGATATCATACAACACATTAGATCAAAAGACACTTACACTTGTAAAGATGAACTAATGAGCAAGATAACCCAATCTTTCACGGTACAAAAGATCAAGAAAATGCAATCTAATTTTTCTCTAAATAAGACACTTCTCTGAATTTCAGTGAATCTATAAGCAAGGTCTTTTCAGTTCTCGGAATTTCAGCGTATTTCTCTGAATTTATCTACATAGTACATATATAGGTTGTCTGAAGATGACACTAGTTCCGAGCTTAGCAGCCTGGGAACGGGAACATGGGCACACTCTCCGTTCCGGGAACATCGTTCCAATTCGTGGAACAAGAACATGATGGAACATCGTTCCGAACATCGATGGAACGTGATCCACACCACGGGACCCATACCTGGCCACTTATGGCAATGAGGCCGCATGACGAGTTTAGCTATCTACTTTATTATTATTATTATTATTATTATTATTATTATTATTATTATTATTATTATAGAACTTTCTAAGTTTTATATTCAGTGAAAACTTGTGCTAATTAATTAATTCATGATATCAACCAATTTAATTAGGATCAAGTTCATCGTTCGGGGAATACGTTCCCGTTACCACTAGTACAGAAACAAGCTTTACTCCTGGTTGGGAAACCCCTTCAGTCCCGGTTTCTCAACCGGGAGCACGAATCCAGGACTAAAGGGCCCCTCCTTTAGTCCCGGTTTCTCGCCCGGTAGTCTCGGTTGGTAATACCAACCGGGGCTAAAGAGGCTTCTTGGCCTGGTCACGTGGGTCGGCCCTTTAGTCCCGGTTGGTACCAGGACTAAAGGTTTTCTTTTTTTCATTTTTTTGTTTCTATTTTTAATTGATGATTCGTTTTGGTTTTCGAATAGATTTTCAAATACGCATTCTACGTTGCTAATAATATACGTATTCTACACGCTTATAATGTTTGAACATTTTGTACAAACTAAAGTATGAAACTAATGTATATATTACATGCATATATATATATATATATTGTATGTTATTTTATGTACATATAATATGTATATATATACATATTACAAATAAAGCTTGTATTGTATATTTTATCATATCTTTGGGATAACAAATTCACACCATCTGGTTTGGCTTTCATGTTTCGTTCATGTCATTGTAGAACTCGTCGGCAGGGTTTAAGACCTGGTCATTAAGAAATCCTGCTATGATCTCTTGAATTGCTTTCAGTTGGTCACGTCGTATGACTTTTTCCTTCAACCATAGAGTCTTCAATAAAAGTTAAAGAAAAAGTATTAATATATATATATATATATATATATATATATATATATGTGTGTGTGTGTGTGTGTGTTGGTCACATGATTACTTATATATGAGCAATAAAAGAAATTGTGAATATATGAATATATTTATATAACGTACTTTGAGGATCTCTTCAGGAGTTCTTTTTAAGTACGCCATAATGAACTCACAAACATAGTATCCACAGTAGTTGGTCCCCTGTTCTTGCCTTAGAACCCACTTTTACAAAAAAAAGATCCGATGAATTAAAAGCATACATGGTGTTAATTGAATTATATATATATATATATATAGTACTTATTTTGTGTGTGATTACATCCAGTGGCGCTTTGCAATATTTCATGTGGTGTTCCTTAATGAAACTTTTCCAAACACTGCGCCCAATAAAATAAAAAATTAATTTGGTCTTTAATAATTATTGCAGTTAAGAGATCGAGGTATATATAGTTGCTAGAGAGACCAAATTACCCTTGGATAATATCTATCATGTCTTGGTACTCTGTTTGCTCTTTTCTTAACGAGTCTAATATTCTCAACCGACTATTGACCATATCGATGACCATCAATATCCAGTGATTGCTACATATGTTTTTATACACAAATATGATCGACATTAACTAGAGTCAACATATATATATATATATGGGAGATAGCTTAGCTAATAAGCAAATAATTGAACAAATGTCCATATGATCAACATTAATTATTTAACATTCACTTGAAGTTGTAGAGGAACAGTATGTCCTTGTTTTGTTGGTTCACTAAGAACCTCATGAGATTTTTCTCGAGTTCAGCTTTCCATTTAGGCGGGGGATTAGGGTGTTTGAATACGACATTTGGATCAACGAAACCAACATCATTATCCTTTCTCTTTCTGAGTTCTGTCATCTCATATCTGTATATATAAAAATATAGTGTGAGGATATATAATTTATATATATACATGTAGCTTTATATATATACACTTTAATAGTAGAAAATAATCATACTTACAGACAATAGCAGCTAATGAGACTTTTGTCGAGAGAGTCCAGGTGGCATAGTTGGTGTAATTCTAAAAACTCAACATATATAACATCATCGTCACGAAAGTAATGTTGGTTTCTAACTCTGACAGAAACAAAGGTCGTCCCTCCCCGTTCACACGCCAACATGTACCACTTGTTTAGCAGGTACATTTGAGTACCTAGTTTACCTAAGACCTCAGGGTTGTATAGACTCTTTTCATGTTTAAATTTCTTCCAAGAATTCACTTTCAGAGCAGATGGTTCTTTAGCGAGCACTTGGGCAACGTCTAAACCAGTATCTAATAAAACCGAACCAGGTCCTCAAAATCGACGTCCAGTAAGTCTAAGTTTGAACTATATTCATTACGAATGACAAGAGGGGGGACTGATTGTCGCGATTATTGTTCGAGTTGTGCAACACCTTTCCTGGCTCTAGTATTTTTCTACGCCGCCTCAAATGACTTGGTGAGAGAGCGGTCGTAGTCCGATTTTGGCAGGGTCTTTTGAGATTCCTACTTTTTCTGGTCCACCTTCTTTCTGAGAAGATCTGGAGGTATGTAGAAGTATGGTTTCTCCGGGTTCTCCCTCGCTCCTCGTTGCTTTTTTACCTTTTCGAAGAAACTGTTCACATCTTTTTGTACTGCAGCATTTAATTCCTTTTCACTTTTCTCGTAAGACAATTTTTGGGGAATAACTGGATTAGATGAGGCTTTCTTCTTTGCCGACTGGTGGGCCAATGGCTTCGTTTGCGGGGCGGACCTCTTAGGAGTTGGTTGCTTCTTGGTCATCAAGGGAGGCGGGGCAGCCGTTGGAGATCTCCTTGGAGGCATTGGAGACCTCCTTGGAGGTGTCGACGGTAGCGGCGTTGCATAATCATTGCCTGGAGCACTATGATGATCTAGAGATTGAATAATTGGACTTAGGTTGACGGATGCCCTGCTGTGTGAGTACAAAAAAGAATAATTAGGTATAAAAAATTATTATTATTAATCATGTATGTCAATAGAAAATTAGTGAAAAAATTATTTCGTTCACTTTTGTCCGCACCTATTGTCTGGCAGTTGAGGAAGCGGCGGTGGACTAGAGACCCCGGGAATAATGATGTAGCACTTGCGCCATAGTATGAGTCTTCTTTGTTTCTCCTAAAGTCTTCTCCCCATCACCTCCTGGAATGTCAAGAGCCAGATCACTAAAACCTTTGTTAACTCTATCCATTGAGACGCTAATATATCTAGGTGGTATTATTGCCCCATGGATTCTTGGTATCTTGGTAGCATCTGGAGGAGAAAAAACACCGAGAGCCACCATGATTGTGGCATTCCCTTTTAGAATATGTAGCTCACATGATGTAAACGGTGCAGTGATATCATCCACGGGAAAATGTAGCATTACGTCATCTTGATTTGGCAACTCTGTGGAAGCGCAGCTGCTTTTCAACTGATTAGGGGGGCTAATATTAATGTTGATTCCTAGATCTGATGCCTGCTTTTGGGCACTCATTGCTATTTACACATGCTTTATGATTTCCTCCTGCATTCTAGCTTGCATGATTTTTTCGTGCTCCTGTACTTGAAGCAACGCCTCCCGTGACTCACGAACATATTCCTCCAACCTGTTGATCTGCGTTGCTTCCTCATCCTTCCTTCTCTACCGGCTTCTGTAGGTATCTCTATCATTAGGGAAACCATGCTCCTAAGAAATGTTCCGTCCTAAACCTCTCGTTCGACCACTGTGTTCAGCAGTCCCGATGACATACATCAGTTCATCCTTCTCTCTATTGGGCCTGAACACACCAATAGCTTTAGCTTGTAGAGCATAAGAAAATCTTTGTGTTGCTCTTTCAAGTTTTGAGCCATGAACCAGCTTTCCGGTCTCTAGGTCTAGTCTTCCCCCATGAGCAAAAAACCAATTCTTCGTGCGTTTGGGCCAATTGAGTGATTCTGGTATGATACCCTTGGCAAGAATGTCTACTTCCATTTTTCCCACTTGGGAATGGCAGTCGCATAGCCACCTGATCCCATGCCATGGTGGTATACCTTATGTCGGGCATTCTCTTGGTTCCTTCTCACCCGTTCCTCACCCTCTTCCGATGTCTTGTACTGTATAAAATCATTTCAGTAGGGCCTCAACTTCGCGAGCGGGCCTCTAGTATTGAAATTGGGCGTTAGGTTCTTCTTGACATATTTCGTGTATAGGGATTTCTTCTAAATCTAGAATTGTGTGGCCATCTTCTTCATAGCCCACTTTTGAACTAGCTCCTTCAATTCATCATCGTTGATATCATCATAATCATCCGCTTGCAACGTGAAATGTTGAAGGATATCATCTCAAATTAAATTCTTATCAAGATCAGAGACAAAACTAACATGGGGCTTATTGATCTTTTGCTTCCATTCACGGACACTGATCGAAAGTCTGTCCCTTACAAGGTACCCACAGTGTTGCACGAATTTTCTTGCATGTGGACTAAGTGGTTCGCCTGTCTCGATATTGAATTCCGATATTATGTAGCGCCCCTTCAATGGATTTTTCGGGCCTCGAATATTTTTGCTTTTCACTGTTGTGGTCGTCGATCTAGAGGGCTACGTATAAAAAAAGAATAAATAAATATCATGTGTACACATAATAGATGATAGATATTCAAATATATATATATATAATATTCAAATATATATATAAATATATATATCTAGCCAGTATTTTCTTACACAATATTTTCTTGCTCATTTTCAAGAGCTAGGTATTGACTCCCGTCATCTACATCCTATTGGTCACCATCGGCAAATTGAGTGCCGGTGTTGATAATATCCATTATTTCTTCATCTATGTTGTCTCTCGGGGCAGCCATCTAACTTTTACACCACTAGATATATCTATAAAAAATAAAAACCATATATATCTATAAAATGGATCGAGTCATGTGCTTAAAATTAATTAAATAACTACACTCGAAATTCAAGTCTACAAAGCATAACTTTGATTTCTTATTTTCTAGAAATATTTATTAGCAAGTGATATATATAACAAATATATATATATAACAATAAATTTGCAGAAACCCCCCGCTTTTCTTTTATCTTCTCGTTAGCTGTTGAGTCGTCCGACAGCGATGAACTGTTGGTCGTTCAGGACGACGGCCGGACGGCGATGATCCGAGGCCTCGAGATCCTGCCGGTGTAGGTGGAGCTCTGTGTTGAGGAGCTACCGTGGCTCGTCGGCGACTCAGCCACTCGGAGGTCTAGGTTCGCCTTCTGGCTCCAGACCTTGCACCACGCCCGGGGCTTCCGCTGGGTGCTCATCAACTCCTTCCCAGTCGAGGCTGAGGCCGGGTGTCCAGCAGCCGCTGGGAACAAGAAAGATGACGATCTCTAGCTCGAGGAAGGAGAAGGGATGGGCGGCTAACGTGTACGTACGAGCCCTAGCCACAAGAGAGAGAAAGGAGGGAGGGCACAAGATGGAGCGGGCCGCTCCACTTGAGCCTCCAGTCGCTCCAACAGCCCCCGCGGCGGTGGCGAGGACAGTAGCGATGGGCGACGGTGACGAGGGCGACGGGCGATGGTGACGAGGGCGGTGGCGGCGGCAGTGGCGATGGGCGACAAAGATGAAGAGTGAGGAGGAAGAAGAAACGATCGCCTTATATAGGGGAGGGACCTTTAGTTCTGGCTCCTATAAACACCTAGGACAAAAAGCATTTAGTCTCGGCTGGTAATACCAGCCGGGACCTGGTATTATGAGCCGGGACTAAAGGTGTATTTTGGTAGGCCGCAAAAAATGCAGCCCACCTTTAGTCCTGGGTGGTAGATCTACCTGGGACTAAAGTTGGGCTGCAGTTTCCCTTTCTCGCCCATTTCAAGCTCCATTTATTTTTTATATATTTCTTTCTATAAAATATTAAAGTCTTGTTAATTGCACAGTAAAATAAAATACAAGGCATAAAATTGTTTTAAAAGAATATGGATTTATTTTTGCTTTATTGCACATAGGAAAATTGTGTGACCTAAAGTTTTTTATTTTTTCTTATAAATATTCAAACATAATGTCATTAATAATTACTATTTTGTTAATGCAAAAATGTAGTGTTTAATTTAAATCATTAAAACTTTTGTTTTCAATTGGAAATTTGTTTTCACATCATTTTAACGTAAATCTTTTCATTTTTTCATCACTCATTGTCCAAAAGCGACATAGAAATCCCACCATCAAACACAAATTTAATCTGAACATAGAAAAAAGGAAACACCTAATAAACATCTCTAAATTCATAATTATTACATAATACTTCTAATACACATTATTAAACATCACTATATATATCAAGCGGGTATAGTAGTGAACTTCTTCTTAACGTATATCCCTTGGTTATGATCGCGCCATAACCATAGAGTGTCCTCATCATTTAGCTGGATGCTTGGGTCTTTGTTCACTGTGAAGGATGGAATTCGGTCATCCTTTTCATAATCTTCTGATATGTCTGACTTGTCTTTAATTCCAACCATGTTTCTTTTCCCTGAAAGAACTATGTGGCGCTTTGGCTCATTGATGGGTCATTGTTGTTTTTCCCTCTCTTTGGTTTTGTAGACATGTCCTTGACATAGAACACCTGATTCACATCCTTGGCAAGGACGAAAGGTTCGTCTTTGTACCCAATATTGTTGAGGTCCATGGTTGTCATTTCATACTGGTTGTCGACTGCTACCCCGCCTCCAGTCGCCTTTACCCATTGGCACATGAACAAAGGTACCTTAAAAGTAGGTGCATAGTTTAGTTTCCATATCTCCTCTATGTGGCCATAATATGTTTGCTTATTTCTATTAGGGTTGGTGGCAACTATATGGACACCACTATTTTGGTTGGTGCTTCTTTTATCTTGGGCTACTGTGTAAAATATATTCCCATTTATCTTATACCCATTGTATGTGAGGATATGCCACGATGGTTGCCTAGCCAACAAATATAGTTGCTCATCAATACTCTCATTACCCTAACATTCTTTTTGCAACCAGTCGTTGAAAATTTCTATGTGCTGACGCATAATTCAAGCTTTAGACTTCCCCAGAAACTTGGATCAGAGCAATTCTTTGTGTCTCGATATACGGATCCACCAAGGAGGAGTTTTGTAGAACTATGTAGTGTGCTTTATTAAAATAATTGTCCTACGTCCCAATATATGGTTTCTTTCCTAGTGTCCCCTTTCCACTTAGTCTCTCCTCATGTCGCGATTCAGGAACACCAATCGGGTCAAGGTCGGGAATAAGTCAACACAAAACTTAATGACCTCCTCTGTTCTATAGCCCTTGGTGATGCTTCCTTTTGGCCAAGCACGGTTATGAACATATTTCTTTAGGACTCCCATGAACCTCTCAAAGGAGAACATGTTGTGCAGGAACACAGGACCAAGAATGCTAATCTCCTTGACCAGGTGAACTAGGACGTGTGTCATGATATTAAAGAAGGAAGGAGGGAACACCAACTCAAAGCTAACAAGACATTGAACCACATCATTCTGTAGTTTAGCTAGATCCATTGGATTGATTGCCTTCTGAGAAATTGTATTGAGGAATGCACATAGCTTCATGGTGGCTAGACGTATATTTGGAGGTAGAATTCCTCTTAATGCAACTGGAAGCAATTGCATCATGAGCATGTGGCAGTCATGGGACTTCAAGTTTAGAAATTTCTTCTCTGGCACATTTATTATACCCTTTTATATTCAAGGAGAATTCAGGTGGTACCTTGATGCTTGCTAGGCATTCAAACATGCTTTCCTTCTCTTCTTTGCTAAGAGTGTAGCTGGCAGGACTTAAGTAATGGTGTTCATCATCTGTCTTCTCTAGATGTAGGTTGTCTAATTCTATCAAACACCGTAGGTCCTGTCGTGCTTTAAGTGTGTCCTTAGGCTTCCCATACACACCCATGAAGCCTGGTAGGTTCACACAAAGATTCTTCATCAAGTGCGTCACGTCAATCGCGCTACGGACCTCTAGGACTTGCCAATAGGGTAACTCCCAAAATATGGACTTCTTCTTTCACATGGGTGTGTGACTGTCGGCGTCGTTCGAAACAGGTTCGCTGCCATATGTCTTTCCAAATACTACTTTCACATCCTTGACCATATTGAGTACATCCTCACCAGTTCAGTTGCCCGACTTGGTATGGTGGTCTGCCTTACCTTTAAAATGCTTGTCTTTCTTTCTTAGGGGGTGATTTGCAGGAAGAAATCGACGATGGCCAAGGTACACGACCTTTCGATGTTTTTTTAAGAATATACCTTTAATGTCATCGAAACAGTGCGTGCATGTATTATATCTCTTGTTTGATTGTCCTGAAAGATTACTTAGAACAGGCCAATCATTGATTGTTACAAACAACAATGCTCGCAGGTCAAAGTGCTCTTGTTTATGCTCATCCCACACACATACACCTAGTCTGTTTCACAAAAGTAGAAGTTATTCAACTAGTGGCCTCAGGTACACATCGATGTCATTGTCAGGTTGTCTTGGGCCTTAGATGAGCACTGACATCATAATAAACTTACGCTTCATGCATAACCAGGGAGGAAGGTTATAGATACATAGAGTAATAGGCCAAGTGCTATGACTACTGCTCTGCTCCCCGAAAGGATTCATACCATCTGTACTTAAAGCAAACCTTAAGTTTCTTACGTCATTTGCAAACTCTAGGAATTCTCTATCGATTGCTCTCCACTAGGACCCATTAGCAGGGTGTCTCAACATATTGTCTACCTTACGGTCTTCTTTATGCCATCGCAATAACTTTATATGGTCTTTGTTTCTGAACAGATGTTTCAAGCGTGGTATTATAGGAGCATACCACATAATCTTGGTAGGAATTTTCTTCGTGAGACGTTCGCCCTCAACATCACCAGGGTCATCTCGCCTGATCTTATACCGTGATGCATGACATACCGGGCATGCATCTAACTTCTCGTACTCCTCGCCACGATAGAGGATGCAGTCATTAGGACATGCATGTATCTTCTGGATTTCTAATCCCAAAGGTCAGACTACCTATTTTGCTTCGTACGTAGTGACGGGCAATTCATTATCCTTCAGAAGTATCTTCTTTTGAGTTTTCAGTAACTCCTCAAATCCCTTGTCAGATATACCATTCTTTGCCTTCTATTGCAGCAATTCTAGTGTGGTACCTAACTTTTTCTGCCCCGCATCACAAGTTGGGTATAGCAATTTCTTGTGATCCTCTAGCATACACTCGAACTTGATCTTCTCCTTTTCACTTTCGCATTCTCTTTGTGCGTCACGAATGGCCTGACCAAGATCATCAGCGGGCTCATCTTCTACCTCTACCTCTTCTTCAGCTTCCTCTATTGCAATATCATTGAAGGCACCATATTCAGTAATAATGTCATCATCGTCTCATTGTTCTTCTTCACCTTCTTCCATTACAACCCCGGTTTCTCCGTACTTCATCCAACAAATATAGTTTAGCATGAAACCCGACTTCAACAAGTGTGAATGAAGACTCCTTGAGCTAGCATATTCCTTCAAATTCTTACATATAGCACATGGGCAGCACATGAAATCATCGCGTTTGTTTACCTCGGCCATACGTAAGAAATAATGCACGCCCTCAATGAACTCTTGGAAGCGGCGATCAGCACTGTACATCTAATGCCGGCTCATCTATATTACATGACATACATACCATATTAAAACCTAGAACATAATAAGTTAATTATACGACATGCATGCCACCACACAAGGTATTAATTTATGAAAGTCTCGCTACAATGTAGATAATCCCGACTACCATTAAAAAACTAAAGCTAAAATGTACTTCAGCAGCATAAGGATTTCATGACCAATTTCAACTAAAACAGATAGATCATACGTTTGTTCAACATCTATGGACTTCTTCCGCAGGATCACTGCCTCATCAGCCGCCGTAGCCGTCTGCGCAAGAGAGTTTTGCACGTGTTCAATATACTCTTCCTCCCAGTACCAGACTGAACATCCAGTGCCATCCCACTAAAATTAAAATAAAAAATTAGAACTTTAATCACAATCATCATGAAAATAAATATAAATTAATCATAATCATCAAATACGATAAAATAACTCACATTGCGATCCGGACACTTGTAGAAGATACGGTCCTTGTTGGGACACTCCTTCCTTATCCAGTACTACATCACAATCTTCTCCTCACACTTGCCGTATGCAATGAGAGGGAGGTCCGGCCTCAGTCGCTTTGGAACCCGATGAGAGGCCGAGGACCCGGAAGCAGTTGCCATTTAGTCTCTATACTTATTTTTAATATAATATAAATTTATTATTTTATAAACAAATAAAATTAAAAAAACTCTAAAATTCTCTATATCTCTAAACCATGAAGTGTACTATGTATGCTAGAAATGAAAGCTAAATACTAGTTTTGAATAACTACTTTCACCTTTCTTCATCCAAATATGCAAACTTTAAAGTGATTTTGAGCTTAAATGACTTACAAATAAAAAAATCCACCATAAAAAACCATATATATCTAGTCTATAAAATGAGATATGCTACTGATAAAACATGAGAGTATAAAGTTGGTAACCTTTAGAACCGAAGAATCGATGGAGGAATCGAAGAAATTTTGTGATTACCGGCGATGAGGAAGAAGAGAGGCCGACGATGAAGCAAGAACACTGAGCTCGAAGTGGCTCGGGCTCGGGAAGAAAGAAATGGTATATAGGAGCGGATCTTTAGTCCTGGTTGGAGACAGCAACCGGGACTAAAGGTTCCTTTGTAGTCCCGGACGGAGCCTCCAGCCGGGAGTAGACTTTTACTCCCGGTTAAAGGGACCAACCGAAAGTAAAAGTTAACATTTAGTCCCGGTTAGTAGCTTCAACCGAAACTAAAGGCCCCCTACAGCAAAAAGCCTACCGCAGTAGCCGTTGAGCAGAGACCTTTAGTAACGGTTGAAGCTACCAACCAGGACTAAAGGTTTCTCTAATCCCGAACACGAAAAATACCGAGACTAAAGCCAAATTTTAAAGTGGATCAAAAATCATTTCTCTACTGCACTTGATACGCGTTCCATTAATCGAAGGAACATGATTGAGCTATATATCACCTTTCCCGTGGACCAACGTCCCACGTATGGCGTTCCCGTACCACGACCGAACGTTCCGGGACCTTGGCTGCTATGGTTCCGAGTACGCAGCCGCAGGAGCGCAGCGTGCTGCAGGTGCAAGTGCAACGCCTCAGGAATATTAAGCCATCGTGCAGGAGACACCCTTAGCTTGGGCAGGTCCTCCTCCCTGGCGCAGTAGCCCGCCACCATGCAGCTCGCCGCGTTGTGCGTCGACCCCGTCGTGCTCTCGAGCGCCTTTCTCTGCCTCCTTCTCCACCTCGCGCTCCGCTCCCTGCTGCACCCTTCTTCTGCCTCGTCCTCCGACCGAAGGGGCCACCTCCCGCCGGGCCCAACAGGCCTACCGATCCTCGGCGCGCTGCCACTCGTCGGACCGGCACCGCACTCCGGCCTGGCCGCGCTGACGCGTAAGTACGGGCCCATCATGTACCTGAAGATGGGCACGACCGGCGTGGTGGTGGCGTCGTCCCCGGGCGCGGCGAGGACATTCCTCAAGGCGCTGGACGCGAAGTACGCCAACCGGCCGGCGGTGGCGAGCGCCGCGGACATCACGTACGGGTGCCAGAACATGGTGTTCGCGAACTACGGGCCCAAGTGGAAGCTGATGCGGAAGCTCGCCAGCGTGCACCTGCTCGGGGCGCGCGCACTCGCGGACTGGGCGCACGTGCGACGCGACGAGGCCGGCCACCTGCTTCGCGGCGTGGCGGAGGCGGCCGCGGCCGGGCGGCCCGTCGTCGTGCCGGAGGTGCTGGTGTGCGCCCTCGCCAACATCGTCGGGCAGATCACAGTGAGCAAGCGGGTGTTCGACGCGCAGGGGGACGAGTCAAACAGGTGAGGAGCCGCTTGAAACCCAAGGACCATATACCTCTCTTCTTGCAAAAGAATCATACGTACGTACGTACGTACGTACATATATATATATATATATATATATATATATATATATATATATATATATATATATATATATATATATATATATATATAGAACTACTATCATGTAGCTGGCTACAGAATAACTTATTCTGTAGCCACTTTGAGTTACGATAATTACTATGTTAATTTACGAGATTATAGTAACTCCTTACTAAGTGTTTTAATATAATGTTATGGTAAATATCCTCATGTGTTATAGTAACCCAACTATCGTAAATATGTATTGACATTATGGTAAATTAGTATATAAAATTATAGTAAATGGAGGTGGCTACAGAATAACTTATTTTGTAGCCGGCTACTGAATAGCCTCTCCCTATATATATATATATATATATATATATATATATATATATATATATATATATACACGGCATCAAAATTCTTCATTTCTGTTCGGCTTACCCCATATTCGGCTTATTCGGCTTTTTTTTTCAGCCGGAACAATATTTTTCTCTCACAACAATTCAGCCGGAACAGTATTTTTCAGCCAGTTTCAGCCAAGTTTCAGACCAGCGAACAGGGCCTGCCAAGGACTGAACCGAAAGGCCTTACAGTGAAGAGATGCTCTCACCAAAATCTTGAAAAATGAAAAGTTCTATCGAAACGCCCACTCAACATACAATAAGGCACTTGAATTACCAATGTGAATCTTAGGTTTCTCATGATATAAAAAGCAAAATAAATGATACCAATGTTTTAGATCTCAGACTATATATGACATTTAGCGGATATGGCCTCTAAAATAGTAGTTAATAGCAAAGCTAAATGGGGCTATAGCCACTAAACTGATCTATCTTTTCGTTGTAAGTCATTCTGTCATTTCTAGGTATGACCCTATTTGATCTATAGTAGGAATTAAGAGGAGTCGGAAAGAATATAATAGTGAAATGAGTTCTAGATATTGGTTTCAATTTCTGGGATCCAAACAATTATAGTTAGGGATAATTGTCTGTTGGACATTCAAAGTGATGGTCATTTGCTGATGGACACCCACTTTGGAGCATTTTCCCAGAAGACACTATTGTTCGGTGAAATTAGACCACATGACACCACGGACCGGTTGCAGTCGGTTGAGAAGAGAGAACAGCGGTGAAATGACATTCTTGCCCCTACCGCTTTCTTCTTCCTCTATCCCTTTCTTCGGCCGGCGCTGCTGCTGCTACGCGTGCCCCGCTGTAGCCTGCTGCCACACGTCGCCGCTGCTTTCCTACTGAGAGCGCTCACCTGGAGCAGATAGCAGAGGCATGGAGCATCTCTCTCGTGACGCCCGGAGCAGACAGCAGAGGCATGGACACCGTGGTGGAGCTGGAGCAGAAGCCGACGGTGGGGTACTGGAGCGTGATGGGCGCACGCCCCTACGACGCGTGCGCCGCGGAGCCGACGCGGCTGCACTGCCGCGAGGATGGCGCGTTCCTGTGATCCGGTTGCGACGCCCGGGCGCAAGGCGCCGGGTCGCGCCACGCGCGCGTCTGGCTGTGCGAGGTCTGCGAGCATGCCTCCGCCACCGTCACCTGCCGCGCCGATGCCGCCGCGCTCTGCTCCGCCTGCGACGCTGACATCCACTCGGCCAACCCGCTTGCGCGCCGCCACGAGCGCCTCCCCGTCGCGCCCTTCTTCGGCGCGCTCGCCGAGGCGCCACAACCCTTCCCGTCCCCGGCCTTCGCCGTCGCGGCCGTAGCGGGGGCCAAGGTTCAGAGGAAGCCGTGGTGGCGGATGACGACGACGGGAGCAACGAGGCCGAGGCGGCGTCGTGGCTGCTCGTCGAGCCCGACAATAGCCACGAGGACAGCGCCGCCGCCACCGCCGCTGCTGTGCGCCTGCGTGGCCGGGGCTGGTCGATGGCAGTGGCTGTTGCTCAGCAATGGAAGAAGAGATGAGGAGAAGAGGAGGAAGAAGATGATAGTTGGTCCCGCGCGTAAGTGAGAGGGAGAGGGGTGGACCCAACTGTGGCTCAGGGGCACCGGATGTCCAAAACGTAATTTTCTCTCTCCTCAACCGGCTGCAACTGGTCCGCGGTGTCTTGTGGCATAATTTCACCGAACCAGAGTGTCTTCTGGCAAACTGCTCAAAACGAGGCGTCTACCAGCAAACGACCATCACTTTGGATGTCCGCCAGACAACTTATAGTTATTGCTATGCACTTTGATATCTAGAAGTCAGAACAACTTATAATTCGGTATGAAGAAAATATATAAACACAAATAGCTAGCTTCATCTGTTTCAAACAGCTATAGCGGCACGGCGGTTATTGCCTTCTATAGCCAAAAGATTTAGAACCTTTGATAAATACATTTTACCGTAAATATGTGCAATATTCGTATATCATGTACTTTTTTTTTTTGCCAAACATTCGTATGTCATGTACGACTCTGCGTACGTGCAGGTACAAGGACATGATCGTGTCACTGCTGACTGGTGCGGGCCTGTTCAACATCAGCGACTTCGTGCCAGCGCTGGCGCGTCTGGACCTGCAGGGCGTGCAGGCGAAGCTGCGGCGGGTCCACCACCAGTTCGACGGCCTCATCACCAAGCTGCTGGCCGAGCACGCCGCGACGGCCGCGGACCGCGCGCGCGACGGCCGCCAGGACTTCGTCGACAGGCTCCGCGCCGCCATTGACGCCGGCGCCGACGACGAGAGCGGCGAGACCATCACCGAGGTCAACATCAAGGGCCTCATCTTCGTAAGCTCTTTCCTTCCTTCCATTGTTTACTTCCGTTGTTATTATTATTACCTAATCATTTCCGCGCCGTAAGATATATGCAGTAGTAATATCGATCATGACCATAAATTCGTAACTGGGAATCTTGTGCTGAAAATAATAAAATGCATGCGTGTATGCGTTGGTGCAATGAGTGAAGAGAGTTTTGGTGGAGCTGGTGGGTTGTTGGAAAGTAACGATCGAGACGAAAGCACACTCGAGTTTGGTTTCTGGTCTAATTCATGCCGTGGGGGGGCTGCTGCAGGGTTCTGGTCTTTCATGATCAGTCAGGCGATAGCTAGCTGATGGCTTGTTTGGTCCACAGACCTTAGAGCAAAATATGGTTCAAATGCTGATAACATTTGGTACGTACTGTACTGTGAATAGAATGCCCCTACCACCGGTTGTGCCATACTTTAATCGAAACATACTTGTCCCCAAAATTCATGGTTTTTAATATATAAAGGCAGGGAGTATCACACCATTAGATTTAACTACACCATCAACCGGTGCTCTCGTACGGGTTATAATTTTAGGAGACATAAACATTAGTTACTTTTTAATACCTTTAACTAATAAAATTACTTATAAATTATATGTTTTTTCTCCTTGATCATTTCTATGTTAATAGACATAATAAACATTGTTTAGTCTTTGTCTAGTTATGATACGCTTATTATTAATTTATCTGTTTTAGCATCTATATCCATAGTTTCTTTCTCCATTTGTATGAAATCTCGATGTATCTTTAATATGTATTTAGTTGAAACCTCATGCTGACTCTTGGTGTAACCCATATCTTATAACGTCATGCATGAATCTACATTATGCATGATTTTAAAATACTAGTCTTATTGATTGCTAAAAATTTTAATTCTTAGTTAAATTGAAACATTTGTGCCTATTGCATCATTTATTAACACTTTTTTACTGTATTATTGAAAAAGATCGGCAGTTGAATCATTAGGTAAGCACAGGCTTTGATCTATCAAGTTAGACGATGGATTTTATCTTTGCTATCATCAATAATGAGGTCAGCGACCTAGAGTTAATATTCTCACAGAGAATGCCCATAAACACCCTTGTCTTTGCAGGTAGTAACCACAAACTAATATCTTACCAATGACATCGATCGGACTCCGACTATAGTGATCTTATCGTACGTGGCCATGAAATAATATATATATATATATATATATATATATATATATATATATATGACCTATCTAGGATAATCGCTATTAAAATTAGATAGAACGAGATCCAAACAGTACCTCGCTAGGATCTAATAAACTAATCTCATAATATTATGGTCAATTGGAAGTCTACAAAAAGGGCTATATGCCAGCGTCCGGATGTCTAGATGGACCCACGCGTCCGGACGCCAGCACATGCTACTGTGCCCATAGTTCAGGCTATCGGTAGGTGAAAAAATACCGGATATCAACGGTAGAAACGATTTTCACGAATTTCGCCGATTTTCGGGATTTCTTGGTACAAAAAGGTCAAACCAATTCAAACTGCCTCCCCGAAATTTATCCGAAATTTTCCCAAAAAAACAAAATTTAAGAGCGAGAATCACCAAAAATTGGACGAAATTTGGCACATTAACAGAAAAAAATGGAAATTTAACATTTTTGTTGGCCGAGGCACAGTTCAACGCAAGTTTTCAATAATACATTAAATATTTGAAGTACGGCGAATGTTGAAAAGGACTCCAGTAACTTATTCCTAAAAGCATTTCAGCTAAAACATGCATCTTCCTAGAGCGTCGTTTTGTACATGTACAACGAATCAAACAACAAATCCTAAATGTCTAGTGGAGAACCCTCTCGCTGACCAGCAAGCATAAGCATTAGTGCATTACTCGTCACCCTTCACGGCTCCGGTATGCTGCAGCTGTACCGCCAGGAGGGTCACCGGGCGCGGGCCGTCGTGGGGGCTCGCGGACGCGAGGTAGCCACCGGCCACCGGATGTAGATGCCACCATTCATGAGCGTGGGCGCCGACAGACCGCTGGACGCGGGCGCAGCCGCACCGCCGAATGCTGGCGCCGACAGACCGCTGGACGCGGGCGCAGCCGCACCGCCGAATGCGGGCGCCGCCACGCGCGAGTGCGGGCAGGGGCGCCGCCGGACACGGGCCGGAGAGTGAGCGGGCGCGGCCATCAGTGCACGCGTGGCGTGGCCGGTTAGCTGGAGCGGCTTGGCGCGGACGCGGTGCTGGGAAACCCCCACCGAGGCCACACGTGGACGGCCAGGCGCTGCCGCCCGCGGGGTTGGGGGCTGCCGCCACGGCGCTGCTGCTGGGGGGCGCGGCCGGCTGGGGCCACCGACACCGGAGGGCATAGCCGCCGGCGCGGGGCCAGGGCACTACCGCGCGGTATGCGGTGCCGGGGCGCGGCCGCCTCGGCCTTAGTCGCCGGCGACATCCTCTGTGTGCGGTCGATTCGGTAAGTTCTTGGGTGAAGGATTTCTGAGGAAGAAGACAACAGAACGAGTAGGAAAAGAAAAGGGAAAGGTAATTAGGGGCATAAGGGTCATTTCATTCATTTTGTGTCTCAGTTGAAGTTGTTTTGTGAAACAATTTTTCTAAAATAGATTAGCTTCACAAGAAAGCTGTTTGTAAAGCTATTTTCTCAAAAAAAAAACAACTTCACTAGTGAAACTGGGCTATGCCAAACGCACATCCTCTTTTTTTTTTTGGAACACGTGCCTCCTCCAGCTGTTGCTACGCCCCACGCCTCCTCTGCCCGTCCAGCTGCATGCGAGAGACAGTGGGAACACAACACGCGTAACCCAATACGAGAGAGAGCACAACTGCATGCGAGAGAAATGGAACATAGCACGCGTACCCAAATACGAGAGAGAGAGGACAACACGCGTGCCCCAATACGAGAGAGACCACAACTATATACCTAAGAGAGGGATCATAGCGCACGTATCCCAATACGAGAGAGAGCACAACGCGCGTGCCCCAATGCGCTCGAGAGAGGGCGGGAGCACAACTCGCATGCACATGTGTTGAGCCAGCTATATGCTCCACCGTGGGGGACCACGCCTGGTGCAGCGCGTGCTTGCCCGTGAGTCAGAGTGCGTGGGGAGCAGCACTTGTTGCAATATAGTGAAACAAGGTGAAACAATTAAAACATACTTTTACAACATATGTGTATAACTACTACAACATCCAGATAAAACACTTGCAACATATGTCTGAAACAGGTGAAACATTTAGAATATACACTTGCAACATACGCGTATAGCCACTGCAACATATACAACATCCAGATGAAATCATGCAACATCTAGATGAAACAGCTGAAACATTTGAAAAACACACTTGCAACATCGTATACAAACATTGCAATATATGCAACATATAGATAAAATATGTGCAACATCCAAAATGAAACATACACTTGAAACACATACGCGCGCGCGGGGCTCGATGCCCACAGTCACCCTATCGGTGTTTGAGGACCGGCAACTCGTCACGGGAGCAGCAAATGACGCATACAGATGCAGGCCCCTGCTCCTTTCATGAACTCCCAGGGCTGGTCATTCTCTCTTTCTGGTCCGAGCGAGAGGCCGCGCTCCCGAACGCTGACCCGCGGAAAGGACAGGTGCGGTCACCATCTAACTACAAATCCGCTCGTCTTTTTTTTTTCTTGGTTATCACGCCACGCGAATCAGGTTCACTCCAGACGGACGTCCTCAACGAAGCATTGCCGCTACAAGAAACAGTTGAATTAATTCGTGCTCATTTAATTTTTTTTTCGTCCTATATAATGTTTTCATGCAACGCAGGACATGTTCACCGCGGGCACGGATACATCTTCGATCATCGTGGAGTGGGCGATGTCTGAAATGCTCAAGAACCCGTCTGTCATGGCACGAGCACAGGAGGAACTGGACCGCACGGTCGGACGCGGCCGCCGCCTGGAAGAGTCGGACCTGCCCAACCTTCCTTACTTGCTGGCCGTCTGCAAGGAGGCGATGCGGCTGCACCCGTCCACGCCGCTCAGCCTCCCGCACTTCTCCTTCGACGCCTGCGACGACGTGGACGGCTACCGCGTCCCGGCCAACACCCGGCTGCTCATCAACGTCTGGGCCATCGGCCGCGACCCGGCGACGTGGGAGGCGCCCCTCGAGTTCCGGCCCGAGCGGTTCCTGCCGGGGGCCGCGGCGGAGAAGGTCGACCCGCTAGGGAACTATTTCGAGCTCATCCCCTTCGGCGCTGGCCGGAGGATCTGCGCCGGGAAGCTGGCCGGCATGGTGTTCGTGCAGCACTTCCTGGGCACGCTGCTGCACGCGTTCAACTGGCGCCTCCCCGACGGCGAGGTGCTGGACATGAGCGAGACGTTCGGGCTCACGCTGCCAAAGGCCGTACCGCTCCGCGCCATTGTCACGCCGCGTCTCCTGCCGGAAGCCTATGCTTGAGTTAGTTGTCAGTCCGCGCTGTTGTCATGGCATGGAAGGATGATTAGAAGGTTTGTGCTTGCCAACCTGCATACACATATTCTATATATGTTTTTTTATAGAAACAACATGGTATTAATATACACAACAAAATGCACATCCCTTTGCTTAATTACCAGGCATTTGATATGGAAATGTCACCTTGCATTCAATAGTTTGACAACTACTGATACTACTGAACAAATGATTATTCGGGTCTATCAAAATGGTTTTTTACAGGCAGGTTTGTAAAAGCGCTTTGCTAGTGCCCGGACATCCGGCGCATGAGACGCGTCCGGACGCCCGCGCCTCCTGCCCGCCCATTCAGTTTCGTCCCATCAATCAATTCGGCAGGCACTGCCCCCCCCCCCCCCCGGACTCCTGTTGTTATTTCGCATGTCCGTAGGCTACAGTGCTCTCTCGCTCGATCACTCGTATGCATGGTTGCATGCAGCTCATGTCGCCCGCCCGCAGGCTGCTGCCCTGCTCCTGGCCGCGCGCTACTGCCGCACCTGCCCGCGTGCTACTGCTGTTGTTGCCGCCGCCCCCATTGGCCTGGCTCCGTCTGCTGCTACGGTACGCATGCATCTGCTGTCGTGTCCGCTTCGCTTCCCGTGCATGCAGGATTGATGTGCCCGTGGGGACCACCTCTACCTACACCCACTTCCTGCGCTAGCTCATGGAACACTTGCAACATGAAGCATTTTCTGCAACATACGTCTGAAACACATAAAACATTTAGAACATACTATTGCAACATATTTGTATGAGCACCGCAACATATGTAAACATCCACATAAAACACTTGCACCATACATTTAAAACAGCTGAAATATTTAAAATACACACTTGCAACATACGTGTATGGCCACTACAACATATGCAACATTCAGATAAAACACTTGCAACATACATTTAAAACAACTGAAATATTTGAAAACATACACTTGCAGCGTACGTGTATAGCCAATGCAATATACGCAACATCCAGATAAACCACTTGCAACATACGTTCGAAAACAACTGAAACATTTGAAACATATAGTTGCAACATACATGTATAGACATTTTGCAACATATGCAACGCCAGATCTACTTTTGCAACATCCAAATAAAATATATGCAATATACATCTGAAACGCATGAAACATACCGTTGTAAACGCGTGCTCATCTACTTGTTGCCGCCCAATGGAGGCTCGTTGGCGCGGAGCTCGACGCCGACACAGAGCTTGATGCCATGGCACGGAGGTCGCTAACGGTCCATGGACCTCGTCTTTGCGCAGCGCGAGTCCAGGCAGGAGGCGCGAGGTGCGGTGGAGCACAGTGTGAGGCACAAGGCGTAAGCGGCACGAGGCACTGCCGACGCGAGGCGCGAGCAGCACGCGACGCGGGGCGCACGAGGCACAGGGACAGACGTACGCTTGGTAGAGAGCATTCCTGGTTGTAAAACCGTTCATGTGTGCCATCGATTATAGAATAGAGAGCCGCCTCCTGAAAATAGATTTCTAGAGAAATTACATTAATTATCATTTAGAGGCAACCGTTCCCACTAACAAAGAAGGCGGTATTCATTAAATTTGGGATAGTAATGGTCCTTGTCAAAGAGCAGGCTCCTTTTATGGCAATTTTATCTAAGGATGAACCAGCAAAGGTCAGATATATATATGTTCCTTTTTTTCCCTAGATTAGTTGTGTATGTAGGGATCGGAGGCATATAAAAGGACATAAAAAATCAAGTTAGATATATATAGAGGATGAAAGTGATAACCACAAACATATACAATGATCCATGATGAGATACGAGACAATAGGTCTGACATACATCTTTGAGGTTCGTTCAGTACTTCAGTTGATCCTACTCGTAGAGATAGTAACCATATAGAACACGCTTCCAAAAGATTTGCTTATGGAACTTCAATTTCATAACATATAAATAATATGTGAAAAACAAGTCAGGGACAAAACGAGCGAAAAACGAGCCAAAAACGGACCAAAAATGGGCAGAAGGGTCTGGTCCCACTGGGGCACCCCATGGGCTCTAGAGGACCCACCCCATGAGGCTAGCACATGAAAAGTCCAAGGCTCGGTTCATCCGTGGCCATAGCAACTCCCGTTCGTCTCAAAAACCCTAGTTTCTAAGAAAAAATGTGAGAAAACCTGATATCACATGAATTTCATGAGGTCTTCCAAAATTGTGTGGTTTTGTGAAGGGAAAACTCCCAAAACTTCTTGGAGGGGGATGCCCCTCAGGTATAGTAGGGGGTGAGGGGTTCGGGTGGCTGAGACCTAGGTAAACTGTTGGAGATAAACCACTAGTTTCTCGAGCGTTTTCACTAGGAATGCTCCACCAACCCTTGGCCACCCCCGCGACCTCCCTAGCCAGCCGGCAGCCTACCGTGGCTAGCTTTGGCTGGCTGCTGCTGTCCGCCATGGGTGGCCAGCATGTGGCCATGAGCGACTATGGCCTGCCGGACATGTTGCACATAGTTCGCATGCTTTTGACCTATTGTTGGACAAGTTTTGGTGACCTCGTGGCCTCCCGGCCGTCCGATAGCCTACCGTGGCCAGCTTCAGCGGCAAAGGGTGGATCCATCGGTTGGTGTTGCATGTATGTATGCACGGATGGCGGGTGTGACTAGGACTCACAGCGCATGTGACAGATATGACTCATGAGAGGCAGAAATGGGTCGCGTTGGGGCGGAAATAACTCACATCGAGCCAAAAACGGTTCATGGGAGGCGAAAACACATCATGGGAGGCGAAAACAACACACAACGGGCCGAGGATGGGTAATGAGAGGCAAAACGACAAGGTTGGCAAAGATGAGGATGAAAATGGCTACGTCGGTCCCGATACGAGTCATAAAAAATGAGCGAAAATGGGCCAAAACGTCTAAAAACGGGCAGTGGGACCCAGTCCCACCGGGTGCTCCTAAGTCCTAGGGGACCTACCCATGGGGCTAGCACATGAAAAGTCCAAGGTTCTATCATATCACATGGATTTCATGTGGTCTTCCAAAACTGTGTGGTTTTGTGAAGGGAAAACTCCAGAGCGGGGATCCGCCTCAGGTATAGTAGGGGGTGAGATGTTTGGGTGGCTAAGACAAGGGTAAATTGGTGCAAAACATTAGTTTTTTGAGCTTTTTCACCAGGACTGCTCCAAAGGCCCTCGGCCACCCTTGTGGCCTCCCTGGCCGGCCCACAGCCTACCGTGGCCAGCTTCGACTGGCTGTTGCTGGTTGCATGGGCTCCATAGGTGGCTAGCATGAGGCCATGAGTGGCTATGGCTAGCTCTGGTAGACCAGATGCCTAGCACATTGTTCGCATGCTTCTGGTCTGTTGTTGGACAAGTTTTGATCACCTCGCGATCACCTCGCGGGCTCCCCGGCCATCCGGTAGCCTACCAATGCCAGCATCTGAAACAACCCCAATTTTCGCGAAGGGAAAATCCACAGAGTTGAAGTGTAATAAGACCGTGGTAGATCATATTACCCAAATTCCAGTCGAATATCACATCCATACAACGATAATATCAGAGTACAAATAGTGCAGAATTATATAAATTATTACATCGCCGCATTGGCGGAATCAAAAGTAGCATTCATTCAGAACAACTTGATGATAAGATCGCCAAACTCGAGCGTAGGCACGAACCCCTCAACCGTCAAACTCCTCGGAGCTATACTCCTTAGCAGAACCTGTAAGCCAAAATTTATCAGTACGATTGGTACTGGCCACTCCCAACCCTATGAGCATTGCTTTGTGGAGATTGGATGCAAGTTGGATATAGTCAAAAGGAACCTATAAGGCTGGGGTTTCCCATGTATTTTAGCATATCAAGTATATAACAGTATAGTCAACTTTTAACACCATTCCTACACCTATTCCACCCATTCCCATTCCAGAGCTAGGTTTTGATCCTAGGATCGATATACCACCATCTCCACACCATCACCATACCATCGCTCAATCGACAGGCCAACTCCCTCTCGGCACTGTCTCAAGGCCCGTAGCCCCTGGCTATGACCGAATACTCACTCACAGGGGGAAAAAAGAAGGACTCATCTTACTATCTAGTTTAAGTGAAACCCAGGAAAGGTCCATAGCCGACAAGTTGGCACATGTATCGATCGATCAACCATACACTCTACAAAGGTTTTACATAACCACAAGATCTGCCTTCCTCGCTGACCATCATCAACTGGGCTGATTTCGGCCGCTTGCTAGCCTAGGATAATGCCACTCTACCATTCAGCCCTGGTACACCCCAAGTCTAATCTGGGGTGGCTGAAACTGTGAGTCATGAGCCAGGTCTACAAGGTCTGCATGAAGTCTCGGAAGGGTGTGGGGGAAATCCTCCACGCCCCATACCTCCTTACACTATCCGCTATCAACCTAGCAGTAGTGATAGTATCCTACCAAGTAGTTCGGTCGTCCCACACCATATAGGGCGAGTGGTACATAAGGCTTCCTGGTGAATCTGAGTACTAGTAAGTCCTTAGGGGTGACCAAGCCAGAATGTCTTCATCAGGGTTTCCATTTATCGTGCCACCACAGCACCTCCATCCCGGGCTCCTCCTATCATAGGTTCACACCCAGGACCACCTCATATACCATTTACCCACCACAGGTATCCATTCCAAGGGTGCCCAGGTAGCACCACACGACATGACTTGCCCTAGGCTCATCGTATACTCCAACTTAGTCGACACAACCCTAACCCTCCACACACCCAAGTCACACACGCAACATTCTCCCCGTAGTCCAGAATACACCACGCATTAATGTAGTATAAGCGTAGTAGAAGTACAAGCAAATAAAATATAGCAGTAAGCGTCTGTCTAACCTAATAGCAGGGTATGCAGGGGTAAGGTTGTGTCAAGGTAAAGGCCATCAAGAAAGCATACTACCATGCAAGTCCTATCATAGTATGATTATAACAGTAAAGTAAAGCAATAGCAGTTCTACATTAGCCATGCATAATAGGTGCTACGAGATTAGGTGGGATGTGGCACCTTC